>NC_140585.1:1234808871-1235376371 GCF_964204655.1 Triturus cristatus | reverse complement strand
AGAAAGCACGCAAGATTGGGGGCTGTAAGCTTAGAAGCGTTGTGTAGTTGGACATTCTTGCATAGTAATGAATGACTGCCATTGTGGTCACACTTTTCACCTGTGAGAAAAACTTCTGTAGCCTCTTTAAGACAGCGATATGTAAATGGGAGAAACCACTGCTCGTAAATAAACGCACTACCTTATATAATCACATACAACATGACAAACAACATGTACACCTAGCAGACCTAATGACACTACGGACTGTGGGAACCGTGGCTAGCCATGTACACAAACCAAACATGGCATAGCACCTCTACTACACAATGCAGAATGTCGGGAGAGATGGGAGCAAAGTATGCGCTAAGGTGGCAAGTGATTCTCGATTATAAAAGTATACAATGCAAAGTGTTGAGGGGATGTGCCAGACAGACTTGAGTATGCAGAGCACAGACATGTACATGTCAACATACACTGATGGTCTATTGTGTGAAGTGGACAGTGGACCCAACCATGATAGTACAGTCAGTAGGGAAGATTACGAAAACATACCGCGTACATGCCCCCTCCCCCCGCCAACATTTTTAGCGTAGTGGGCTGGCTTGCCGTATGCAAGGCTAGCGTAGGGGTATGAATAAAACGCATGTTTCTCTGGGTGTGGTTCTCTTCCGGAATGGCAAACATGTCTGCCAGGTCTGCGCAGCTTACACCGCCACGAGGCTGACGCCGTGAGCGAAGGTGGCTGCGGGAATAATGCTCTCAGCCTGCTGGTACCCAGAAACCGTCATGGCCGCTGCGACGCACATATGCCCCACAGTTCACCTTTCGACACCGCCGTATGTGAAAGAAGGCCCACCAAGTGCCTGCGGAAGCTTTTGGGCCAAGGTCTGCACACTGGGAAGGCTCCTGAGATCAACGCTAGCTACCGCGACACAGGCAGAGAGCGCCCAGCCTGAGGCCCAGTACAGTGGAGTGCTATGTATACTACTAACACAGTAGTCCAACAGTGGAACGGTGTCTTGATCCCACAATGGATGATGTTAGAACTGCATCTGAGAGTGGAGATGAAGGTACTCCCTTCAACCAGGTGTAAACAACTCTAGGTCCCAACAGTGGAACGATGTCTTGATCCCACAATGGACGATGTTAGAACTGCAACTGAGAGTGGAGATGAAGGTACTCCCTTCGACCAGGTGCAAACAACTCTAGGTCCCAACAGTGGAACGGTGTCTTGATCCCAGAATGGACGATGTACGATATCTGCTGCTTGTTGTTTTTTACAGAACTCCCTCCGTTGAGGTGCATCAGACTCTGTGCTTCCGTACCTAATTGCTGCACATGATCATTGGGCTTGGCTGACTGCAGTCGCTGGAGTACACCGCGGCATCAGGTGCGAACAGTGAAACGGGGTCTTGATTCTATGATTGAGGATGTCAGAAGTTAAAGTCTGTGGTGATTTCACTGTAACTCCTCCGATCAGGGGCAAGCAACTCCATGCTACCGAATCCAATGGCACGTGGCTGTGAGGCGTTAATGACCACTGCCTCTGGCCTACACTGCGGTCAGGAGGGCTCACAATTCAGATCGAGTGGTAATTGTTTCATTACAGAATCCAGTAGGCAACTAACTACAACGTCTATTGAAATATACACAATATTCTTTTAGTATACTTGCTTGAAGAACTTTTTTTAGATGAGTTATAGGTTTAGTACAATGACCTAATTCTTCTTGTTACTGGAAAAGAACGCTGAATAGCAGTCTACACTGTGGACAGCAGAGATCGCAATTCGAATTGTTTTGATTTATTTATTGCAGAGTTTTTTGTAAGTTATGTTGTTGTATTTTGTGAAGAGGAAGTGGAAAAAGTATTCATGGATGACTGTGCTGACTACTGCCTTGAATTTACACTGCAGACAGCGGTGTTCACAATTCAGATCGAGTCGCTATTGTAGATGACGCAGTCCTGTAGGCAAAAGACATTGCTCCAGTGCGCTCTGTCAGCACCACGCATACGCATCATCGCAGGTTCCGCATACGCTTTTTGTTGCTTCGTGTATGACAAACTGGGCAGCTCAAGTCAACGCCACGTGGCTGTGGGCCCTTGCTGACCGCTCTCTCTGGCCTACGCTGCAGACAGCAGTGTTTACAATTCAGATCGAGTCGCTATTGCAGATGATGCAGTCCTGTAGGCAACAGACATTGTTCCTCATACGGTCCGCCCCCAGCACGCATCATCCCTGGCTGTGCACATGGTGAATGCTTTTGATGTGGCTATCTGAGTGCACTAGAACTGATGGACCCTTTATGATACAATCTTTTTGTGTATTATTTCACATCTACTGTCCCTACCTTACTGCAGCACAAACTATTGACCCTTTTATTATTGAATCTCTGTGTGTGATCCAATGATTACTGTTGTAGTTGATGCTAGCAGCAACCATTCCCTGCGGGCTGGTTTACACTCACCCCACACACATCCAGCACAGACGTTACTGGATATGTGACCCTGGTAATAAAGAGGAGTCGAGCGTACATGCCCGTACCCACTTCCACTATCTATCTGTGTCCGTGTGTTCATCATCTATGCATGATACTGCCCCTGGGCCGTACCACATTACATTGTGCTGTGGACAGCGTATGCAACCATGTTACCTCTGGCAGTGGGGAAAACTTCGGGTATGTAACTTTTAGGTGCATGGCTATCACAGGTGGAAGGCTACTTTACAGAGCATGAATATTGATGAAGATGATGGTTGCATGTTGTATGTAGTGTCTTTTATGTGTTCATAGCAAAAGGTTTTCAAAAAAGCTCTCTAAGCAGAAGAGGAGTCTCATCAAATGCTGTAGAGAGAATGACTAAAATGGGTGGGGTCCTCCAACTGTTGCAATGGGAAATGTTATGAATCAATCAAATGCTTTTTTTAAGGTCACATGGCAATCGTCACCGAGCGCGCAAGGAGGCCGCACCCGACGCGATTTTGAGAAAATATATTTACCATAATATACGTTTATTACAGTTAGAAATATATAAATGTTTAAAATATTTTAGATTATCGCTTTCTCTCATATACACTTTAAACTTATTTAGAGGGGGGGCGGAGTCAAGATGGCGGAGTGAGCAGATGTTTTGCTCGAGTGCTCCCGCCAGCGATCACTCAAGCACCGGTCCGCGGACCGGCATCGGCGAACGCAGGGCAGTGCCCGAGAGCAGCAGCGACCCCGTGCTCGTCGCAAGCGACTTGTGGCCGGTTCTGGACCCAGTACGGTTGGCTGTGGGGACGTCGGAGGCGCAGTCGGAGCTCGACATCCAGCCGAGGCCTGGGGTCGCCGGGAGGCGGGCCCTGGATTGGTGACGCCGGCCGAAGGGGAAGAAGCGGTAACCGGAGAAGACAGAGAGGCAGCCGGCACAGAGGCAGATTCGGCGGTGCGAAGGTGCCAGAGAAGTGCTCCCGCCGTGGAACCAGTGAAGTAGCGGGCCCGGAGCAGCGGAAGTGGTGGCGCCGGGCTCACGGAGCAGCGGCGGGGAGCGAGGACGCCGTCCACAGCGAAGGCCGGGCCGGTGAGTGCACCCCTTTCCTTCCATTCTCTCCCCCCCGCACATGCCGACACCCCTACGGAACGGTGGCGCTGACCTCTGGGGGGGGGGGGATTGGTTGATTGGGGGCCGGCGGACAGGTCACCCCTGCAACTGAGGCGGGGGCAGCGGAGAGACGGAGACAGTAGGCACACCGCTTGAGGAGGGCCAGGCCTGTGTGCGGAGAGGGCCGGGAGAAAGGCCCCACTGCAACTAGAGGAGCGGACCGAGGAGCTTCGAGGGGACGCACCGGAGCCGCTCCAGAGGAGTGCTCCTGCCGTGGAACCAGTGAAGTAGCGGGCCCGGAGCAGTGGAAGTGGTGGCGCGGGGCTCGCGGAGCAGCGGCGGGGAGCGAGTACGCCGTCAATAGCGAAGGCCGGGCCGGTGAGTGTACCTCTTTCCTTCCTTTCCCCCCCGCACACGCTGACACCCCCACGACACGGTGGCGCTGACCTCTTGGGGGGGGATTGGTTGACTGGGGGCCGGCGGACAGGTCACCCCTGCAGCTGAGGCGGGGGCAGCGTAGAGACGGAGACAGTAGGCACGCTGCTTGAGGAGGGCCCGGCCTATCCACGGAGAACTCCGGGGGAAGGGCCCCATTGCAACTGGAGGAGCGGGACGAGGAGCTTCGAGGGGGCATACCGGCGCCGTGACTATGGAGGCCGGGGGACTGACCTCAGCGGGTGATCCCGCTGGGAGGCTGGCCTGATAGTGAACGTGGGCCCACACAACAACGGGACCAGCAAGGGCGCATCGGCTACCGGAACCACACAATCAGAACGAGACGGGTGGAGGCAGGCGCTGTTGCCACGTGCTCCGACGCCCACCCCAATAGCATCGTTGCCCGCAAGGTCACGGTGGGCAAGGACCCACCACCCAGGCCCACTCAGCTCCTGTAGACCGACATCCCACCACGATTCGGTGGATTGGGCCATGTGGCACCTGCTGCGGGACAGAGGTATTGGACCCCGGAGCGTTTCCCGCGACCCTGACAGAGTAGGCTATGCCCACAGCTAAGAAGAGGCAGGGCAGGTCGATAAAAGAATTGTTTGGCCAAGGTCCGGCCGGTCAGATGGCTTCTGGGGCGGAGGCTGGTGCCTCCGGAGGAGCGGCGGCGGAGGGAGGTGGACCGGAACCCATTACCAGGGCGTTCCTTGAATCTATGTTCGGCACATTGAGGGAGGACATTCGCACACTCAATCAGGAATTCACCTCGGAAATGAAGGAGGTTCGTCGCGATGTGGATTCTATTGGTGAGAGGGTAGCGGATCTGGAAGGCAAGGGCGATGGTCGAGATGTGGAGATCTCGGAGCTGCAGCAAGAGATCATCCGGCTCCATGATCAACAAGTAGACCTCCAAATCCACCTCGAGGACATGGAAAACCGTTCCCGTCGTCGCAATATTCGGATTAGGGGAGTGAAAGTGGATGAGGTGTTAAAAGATCTGTTCACCTACTCACAGAAGCTCTTAAATCACATTCTGGGCAACCCGCCTGAGACTGAGATCCGAATAGATCGCGCGCACAGAGTGGGCCCTCCGAGGGCGCCGACGGCTTCCCCGTCGGACATCCTAGTGTGTGTCCAGGACTATCGCACTAAAGAAACCATCCTTCAGAAAGCACGCCATCTGCATCCCATTCAGTTTCAGGGTCAGACACCGGTTCTGTTTCAGGACTTATCTGCACTCACGTTGCAAAAGCGGCGAACATTCAAGCCTGTCACTATGCACCTTCAACAGCACGGCATTTCCTATGGTTGGGGTCACCCTTTCCGGCTGGTGTTCCGTAAAGACAATAAGCTGTTCCAATTGCGTTCCTTGTCGGAGGCGTGCGCGATCCTGGGTCTTGATCTTCCGGTTGGGGAGACCAATGGGGAGTCTTACACTGCGGGGCCTGAGATATCCAGGGCTCAGTGGCGCCAACAGAGCTGCAGGCATTGCTCCAAGAAGCCTCCGGCGGCGGCCATAGCAGAGGGCAGGAGATCCGCTCTGGAGGCCGCCTCCACTGGATTAGCATGTCCTGAACCGGTCTGACTCTGCACAGATAGCTACCTGCCAGCTGCATACTGTATCCTCCGAAGTGGATCGTTGGCGGGAGGGGGGCTCCCGTTCCACAGTGGAAGCTCTCACCCAGATGTTTTTTCACCGATCACTGACGAGTGATGGACTAAGAGTTCTTTGTAATGTTGTTTTTGATAATGTGTTGTTGGGGGAGGGATCCCGATGCTCCGCGTTCACCCTCTTTGTACAACTCAAAAGTCTGATGATGTCCGCACATGTTCCCGACGACCGTCGGACGCGTTGACAGGGGTGGCACCGAGGGGCGCCCACTTATGGTTGCAGGAGAGGAGGGATCATGCACATGCCTGACACCACACTTAAAGTTCTTACCCTTAATGTGAGGGGCCTTAATAATCCCGTGAAGCGTAGGGCTGTTTTGTCCTGTCTGGAAAACTCCCAGGCGGATCTGTGCCTTTTACAGGAAACCCACTTATTGCTGAGAGATTGCCACCGTCTTAGGTCCCGGAACTTCCCAACACAGTTCTTCTCTTCTGCCGCTACTAAGACGGCGGGAGTAGCGATACTGGTGGCTCAGAAGTTCCGGGGGGAAGTCCTTCACAGAGTGGCCGGGATCCGGGGAAGATTACTGGTCTTCCGCTTTGCCTTGGGGAGTCAGACGTTCACGGTTGGTTCCCTATATGCCCCGAATGAAGACCAGGAACGATTTCTGCAATCCGCTCTGGTAGAGGCTACTGCCACGACGGACCGTAATATTATTCTAGGGGGGGGGACTTGAATCTTGTGTTTGACAATAGCAGGGACAGGTCCAGTCACCGCACCCATCACAAAGGGGCATTATCAGCAGAAGGGATTGCACACATGCAGGACCTGGGGCTCTGTGACTTGTGGCGCAGCTTTCACCCTCACTCGAGGGAATATTCATTCTACTCCAACGCCCATAAAACATACGCTCGACTGGATCATTTTTTAGCGTCTGACTCGATCCGCACAATCACGAGGGCGGTGGAGATTGGAGTGGTGGCCTTCTCGGACCATGTGCCGGTTCTGGCCACTCTTGCCCTTCCGCCCACATCCCGACCAGCCAGGGTTTGGCGACTTAGAGACACTCTCCTACATCGACCAGACGTTGTCCGACATATACGTCAAGCCATAGACGACTACACTTTACACAATGCAAACTCCGACACCACACTGGCAATACAATGGGCGGCCATAAAAACTCTAATCCGGGGGGAATTTATAGCTTTGTCGGCGGCGGACAACAGAGGACGCGGACTTAAGCGGGACGATCTCACACAGCGCACCAGGGAATTAGAGCAGATGCACCAGAGAACAGGAGCCCCGAGGGTGTGGCGACAGCTTAAAACCGTGCGTCACCAGCTAGCAGCGTTGGATCAGGACAGGGCGGAATTTGCGGCATTGCGGCTGAAGCATGCATATTACACCGGGGGGGATAAATGCGGGCGTCTCCTTGCTCACAAATTGCGGGAAGTACATCAGCGGTGGGGGGGTCAAGGCTATCGCCCGACCGGATGGCACCCATGTGTCCGAGGATGGGGCTATAGCGGAGACGTTCCATGACTTCTACGCAACTCTTTATGCAGGAGATTCACTGGACAGCTCGGAGGGGGCGGCCTTTCTTGATTCCGTTACTTTACCTACATTGACTACGGAGCAAGTTGACCACTTAGATAGGGAAATCCGGCAGGAGGAGGTCATAGCAGCTATATCTCGTCTCAAACTGGGGAAGGCGCACGGTCCGGACGGCTTCTCCGCGACTTTTTATAAGACGTATTGCGCCGTGCTTGCCCCGATCCTTACCCGGTTGTTTAACTCCTTTGCCACGCAAGGGGCGAGACACAGGGATCTCTTGGAAGCCTCTATAGCAGTGATTCCCAAACCTGGGAAGGATGGATCCCGTTGTGGATCGTACCGCCCAATCTCCCTCCTTAACATAGACCTCAAATTATACACAGGGATTCTGGCAGCCCGTCTTGGTCCTTATATGGCTGGCCTCACTGATCCGAATCAAGCTGGATTCATCCCGGAACGACAAACGGCAGACAACACCAAAAGAGTTCTGAACCTCATAGATAAAGCTACTCGGGTGACGGGCGTGTACATGCTGTTGGCCATTGACGCCGAAAAGGCATTCGACCGAGTACATTGGCCATATTTGGAACAGGTGTTGGAGAAGGTCGGGATGGGGGAACGGTTTCGCACGTACATATTTAATTGCTATAAATATCCCACTGCGACGGTTAGGGTGAATGGCCACACTTCCTCCCGATTCCATATTGAAAGAGTCATGAGACAGGGGTGTCCTTTATCCCCCCTTCTTTTCACCCTCTATATGGAGCCCTTAGCTCAAAGAATGCTGCAAAACCCGGAAGTGCAGGGGATTAAATTCGGGGGGTTTACCCACACTATTAGCTTATATGCAGACGATGTGCTGATATCGCTCACCGAGCCGAGATCCGCGTTGTCGGCGTGTTTGGCAGAATTGGATGCCTTTGCCCGAGTTGCGGGATTCAAGGTGAACACTGATAAGTCTATGGCCCTCGATCTGTCCTTGTCAGGACCAACACGGGATTATTTACAGTCTGTACTCCCCATCCAGTGGGCAACAGACACGATCCCCTACTTGGGGATTCAGTTGGCTCCCTCTCTCCCAGCAGTAGTTGAGGTCAACTATACTATTTTGCACGGGAAAATCCGCCGGGAACTGGGCCGATGGAAACACTACCCCCTGTCATGGCTGGGTAGAGTGGCGGCGGTAAAAATGACCATTCTGCCGCAGATTCTCTATCTCTTCCGCACCATACCTTTGCGACCGCCACCCGACTGGATTCGCCGGACCCAATCCAAGCTGGCCCAATTCATTTGGAACGGCCGGAAACCACGCATGAGACGGTCCTTGGTAGTGCTCACTCCAGAATTCGGGGGACTGGGCGTCCCGGATCTTCAGCTCTACTTCCAGGCAGCACAGTTACGTTATCTGGTGGAGTGGAGTAGGTGGGAATCCGAGAAACACTGGCTGTTCCAAGATCAGGCGGTGGCGGCCCGCCCCTTGCAGGACATACCGTTCCTGCGTAGGCCTCACAGACCTCCTAATCTATATGCCTCATACATCACTCGAGTCCCCTTAGAGGTGTGGGAGGCCACTAACGCTAAACATGACCTCACAACCTTTCCATCCCCGTTAACGCCACTGATAGACAACCCCGACTTTGTCCTGGGGACGGATAAGGCGGCTTTCTCAAACTGGGAAACCGCAGGGTGCCGGTTTTTGTATCACGTCTATGGCCCGGAAGGGGTTTACTCGTTTACTCAAATGAAGCAGGAGTATGGGTTTCAGGAGGCAGAGAGACATCGGTACTTTCAGGTGAGGCACTGGGCGCTCCAACCACAGATCCGCGCCGGGGCAGACAGGAGATTTTCCTCCTATGAAAGATGGCTTCTCACGCGTACGTGCGATCGGAAACTCATATCGGACCTTTAAAAGACACTACAGTTGTTACATGCACACAATTACAACCCCAGCAGAGAAAGGTGGGAACGGGAGTTGGGTAGAGTTCTAACGCACAAAGAATGGGAAGACATATACCATAGAGCCAGGCATTCAGCATATCACATGGGGCTCACGGAGACACTCACAAAGATAGCGACATACTGGTACTATACCCCGGAGCGCTTACACGACATGGACCATACCCGAGAAGCGACATGCTGGCGTGGATGTGGCCAAGTGGGCAGCCTAGTGCATCTACTTTGGGAGTGCGCACACATTCAACCATACTGGACACAGGTGTTGGATGAGGTGGATAAGCACTTTGAGACGGAGATACCACGCTTTCCGGCATACGTCCTGTTGGGTCTTCCTAATCCCTTGACCTACCCATTGAAATCCCGTAGAGGGCGGCAGATCGCCATAGCATTGGGGTCTGCGACACAAAACATTTTAACACATTGGCGCACCCCCAAGCCCCCAGCCTTCACAGGCTGGTTATATCGCCTGTGGTATGTCTTGGGGGATGGAGAAGCTGGTGCTCACCATGGCAGGGGAGGGAACTAAATACGGGGAGCTATGGCGACCATTCCTATCGATGTTGGCCACTGAATTCCGTGAAGTCACATGCCCCAGATATTTAAGGCTGCTACGCCTCGCAGAGGTGGATCAGGCTGGGGGTTAGAGGCATGGTCAGGGGGCCCTTATATAGCTTAGAGGGGAGACGCGGGCGGGAGGGGGAGGATGTTTTATTGTTTATTTTTGTATATTATTGCACTGCGGGCTATGTACAGTTAAGACATATATACAGTCACCGCCCTCGGTGGTATTCATATCGCATCACATGTCCACAGCTGTTTGTATGCGGTGGTGTCTCTTGGTTTTGTAAATTTAATAAAAATGTTTAAACCATAAACTTATTTAGATATAGTTTTGAGACATAAAAAAAAAATGAGGGAATGGCATACCCGACGCGACACCATACGTCTATGACGTAACACATGGCCTGGCAGCGTGCAGTCGCATACGCAACGCGCAGCGGGCGCAACCCCATCCGTACATGACGTAACGCGTGGCTTGGTACTGCGTACCCGTCGCATACCAAAGTAGCAGCTGGCGCGACCACATACGTATATGATGTTACGCGGGACACGGTGCCACGAACCCGTCTGATACGAAATGCGCATCATTTACGAGTTTAGCAATATGGCGGATAGGATTTGTGTGCTGATGGAGCTTTATACACTACTGGCACGGGACTCCAGTTTTCTCAAAAAAAAGATGTACTTTTTTTTGAAGATATAAAACATTACATAATTTTTTAAATTAAAAAAAAGGATAGAGTTCCAAAATATTACAAAAAAAAAGAAAAAATATAGGTTTTATAAATATTAAAATATGAAATTAACATTTACAAAACCTTAGAAATTCACTGAAAAAACCATAAGTTTTACAGACGTTATAGTTAGTTGGACATTTGACACATATAAAACCAGAGAAATTCGCCCGTTATAGTTAGTTGAGCTAACTATAACTTGCGCGCCCGCAATGCACTGGTGATGACGTCACATATTACATCACTCATGACATGGTCAGTGACATCACTGATGACATCACTGATGACATCACTGATGACATCACTGATGACATCTCAAATGACATCAAATGACATCACTGATGACATCTCAAATGACATCACTGATCACATCACTGATGACATCATCCACGTGATAATCTGATGCACATACTGATGCCCTAATATAAACTTTGATACACGCACTCTAAAATACGGGCTACTATTTTTGAAACGATACACACAACAATGCCAGATACTACATACCACCCACTATTTCCTAGGTCTACACTCGCATCCAGTCACTTATACATGCAGTTACTTATCAATACAGTACTATAATATGCACTCATACACCTATACATACAGTCACATTCCGCCACTCATCCATAGAGTTACTCACACACCTAGTCAGTCATGCAAAGAATCAATCACATACCCATTTACTCATGTATACAGTTGTACACACCAACTCCGTTATTTATGCACACATCACTTATTTATGCAGATACTAACACATACTTACTGTCTTCTACAATCACTGATATAAGCAGACACTCATTTATACACCCACTCTTCAAATAACTTACTCTCACGTATAGTCATTTATATACTCCAACACTCACATATACTGCCTTAAAACATATGTAGTTACTCACACATATACCACTGAGACATTCATTCACTCACCAACACACCCATACACACACTAACTCACCCATACAGCCCTTCTCAGATGCACTTTTGAATCCATACAACCAGTGAATCACCCACTCAGACATCTATGCTCAGAGTCACACACACCCCCACCCACCCACACAGAGACTCAGGCACCCATACAGATACTCAGACAACAAATCAATAACCCATATAGACACTCGTTTAGCTACTCACCAACCCATGCAGCCGCTTCTACACCAACTGAGAGACTAATACAGGCTTTCACGCAGTTTAGTCACTAACCCATGCATTCAGTAAGACACGTTCAATCACTCACTTATACAGTCAGTCACGCACCTACTAAATAATCCATTCAGGCACTTGTAAATCCACTCATTCTTCAATAAACCTTGGCATAGATATATATGAAAAATATTTAAACTTTACAGAAACACACATTCACTGGATGATGTCATCAGTGATGTGATCAGTAATGTCACTGGCCATGTCATGAGTGATGTAATATGTGACGTCATCACCAGTGCATTGTGGCCGCGCGAGTTATAGTTAGTTCAACTAACTATAACGGGCGAATTTCTCTGGTTTTATATGAGTCAAATGTCCAACTAACTATAGCGTCCCTGAAACCTATAGTTTTTTAGTGAATATATATATGTGTAAATATATTTCCCTGAAAAAACCATTGATTTTACAGACGTTCTAGTTAGGAATTAGCATTTAAAAAACCTTAGAAATTCACTGAAATAAACATAGGTTTCAGGGACGTTATAGTTAGTTGGACATTTGACTCATGTAAAACCAGAGAAATTCGCCTGTTATAGTTAGTTGAGCTAACTTTAACTTGCGCGCCTGCAATGCACTGCTGATGACGTCACATATTACATCACTCATGATATGGTCAGTGACATCACTCATGACATCACTCATGACATCTCAAATGACCTGTGGACTCTGTACACACTGTACCTATTTGGGAACAGTATATACAGAGCCACTTTCTCACATTTTTTAAATGTCAATTTCATATTTTAATATTTATAAAACCTATATTTTTTCAAATTGTTTTTTAATATTTTACAACTCTATCATCCTTTTTTAAACTTTACAAATTATGTAATCTTTTATATCTTCCCCACAAAATATGTTTATCTTTTTTTTTGGAGGAAAAATCTACAGTCCCGTACCGGTAGTCTACCAAGCTCGATCAACACGCAAATCCTATCCACCACATTTAAATGATGTGCATTTCGTATCCGACGGGTTTGTTGCACCACGTCCCGCGTAACAACATGTACATATGAGGTCGCGCCAGCTGCTACTTTGGGATGCGACGGGTACGCACTACCAAGCCGCGCATTACGTCATGTACGTATAGGGTCGCGCCCGCTCCGTGTTGCTTATGCGACGAGTGCACGCTGCCACGCCCTGTGTTACGTCATAGACTTACGATGTTGCGTCGCATTCGCCATTAGCTCATTTTTTTGTCTCAAAACTATATCTTAAAAACTTTGAAGTGTATATGAGAGCAAGCGATAATTAAAAATATTTTAAACAGTTATATATTTCTAACTCTAATAAACATATCATAAATATATTTTCTCAAAATCACATCAGTTGCGGTCTCATTGTGCACTGGCTGCGTGATTGCCATGTAACCATAAAAAAAAGCATTTCATTAGTTCATAACATTTCCCATTGTAACAGTTTGAAAACGCCACCCATTTTAGTCAATATCTGTACTGCATTTCATGAGACACACCTCTTTTGCTTAGAGAGCTTTGTTCAAAGCTTTTTGCAATATACACATATCTTACACTACACACAACATGCAACCATCATTTTCATCAATATTCATGCTCTGTAAAGTAGCCTTCCACCTATTTTACCCATATACCTAAAAGTTACATTACCGAATTTTTCTCCAATACCACAGGTAACCTGGTTCAATACGCTGTCCACAACACAATGTAATATAGTACGGCCCAGATACCGTATCATGCATAGATAATGAACACACGGACACAGATAGATAGTGGGAGTGGATACGGGCACGTAAGCTCGAGTCCTTTTTATTACCATGGTGACATATCCAGTGACGTCTGTGCTGGATGTGTGTGCGGTAAGTCTAAACCGGCCTTCAGACAATGGTTGCTGCTAGCGTCAACTACAACAGTAATCATTGGATCACACACACAGATTCAATATTAAAAGAATCAATAATATATGCTGCAGTAAGGTAGGGACAATAGATGTGAAATAATACAGAAATAATTCCATCGTAAAAGAACAACAGCTTGTGGTATACTGACACACAATATCATAAACGCTCCAGCAGTTCTAGTGCACTCACATAATCACATCAAAAGCATTCAGCATGTGCACAGCCACCGATAATGTGTGCTGTAGACCGGCCGTACTAGGAACAATATCTGTTGCCATCAACACTGCATCATCTGCAATACCGAATCAATCTGAATTAGGAACACTGCTGTCTGCAGTGTAGGCCATAGAGAGCGGTCACAAAGGACCCACAGATACGTAAAGTGACTTCACCTACCCAGTTTGTCGTCAGCGAAGCAACAAAAAAGAGTCTGCAAAGCCTGCAATGATCCATATGCATGGTGCAGACAGTACACACTGGAGCAATGTCTTTTCCTACAGGACTACCTCATCTACAATAGCGACTCAATCTCAATTGTGAACACTGCTGTCTGCAGTGTAGGCCAGAGAGAGCAGTCACATTAGCCCACAGCCACCTGGCATTCACTTGAGCTCTACAGTTTGCAATACACGAAGAAAAAAAAGTGTGCAGATCCTGCAATGATGCATATCAGTGGTGCAGACAGAGCGCAATGGAGCTATGTCTTTTCCTACAGGACTGCATCATCTATAATACCGACTCAATGTCAAATGGGGACACTGAAGTCTGCAGTATAGACCAGAGAGAGCGTTCAGCAAGGGCCCACAGCCACGTGGCATTGACTTGACCTCTACAGTTTGCAATACACGAAGCAAAAAAAAAACGTGTGCAGAGCCTGCAATGATGCACATCAGTGGTGCAGACAGAGCGCACTGGAGCAATGTTTTTTCCTACAGGACTGCATCATCTACAATACCGACTCGATCTGAATTGTGAACACTACTGTCTGCATTGTTAATTAAAAGTAGTACTCGCACACACAACCATCAATACTTTTTCTCACTCCCTCTTTACAAAATAAAACAACATAAATTGTAGAGAACTCTACAATGAATAAATCAAAACAATTCGAATTGGGATTTCATCTCTCCACAGTCTACACTATTCACTGTTCCAAGTTAAATTTGGTCATTTCACTAAAGTTATAACTGATATAAAAAAACGTCTTGAAGCAAGTATACTAAAACAATATTGTGTATGTTTCAATAGACGTTCTAATTACTTAACTACTGGATTCTGTAATTAAGCCATCACCACGCAATCTAAATTGTGAACCCTGCGGACTGCAGTCTACACCAAATCCAGTGGTCATTCACAACTCACAGCCACATACCGTTGGATTCGGAAGCACGGAGTTGGTTGCACCTGATCAGAGGCGGTACACAAAAATCATAACAGACTTTAACTTATGACATCCTCAATCATAGAATCAAGACCCCATTTCACTGTTTGCACCTGCTGTACCACAGTATACTCCACCGACTGCAGTCAACAAAGCCCAGTAATCCTGTACAGCAGTTAGCTACGGAAGCACAGAGTGTGATGCACCTCAACGGAGGGAGTTCTCTGAAAACTAAGCAGCAGGTAATATCGGACATCGTCCATTATGGGATCAAGACACCGTTCCACTGTTGGGACCCAGAGTTGGTTGCAGCTGGTCAAAGGTAGTACCTTCGTCTCCACTCTCAGATACAGTTCTAATATCGTCCACTATGGTATCAAAACACCGTTCCACTGTCGGTACCTGTCGGACTACTGTGTTACTATTATACAGAGCACTCCACGCTCCTGGGCCTCAGGCTGGGCTCTGTGTGCCTGTGTCGCGGTAGCCAGCGTTAATCTCAGGAGCCTTCCGAGCTCGCAGACCTCGGCCCAGGACCTTCCGCCGGCACGTGGTCGGCCGCCCTCTTTCACATACAGCGGTGTTGAAAGGTGAACGGTGGGGCATATATGCGTCACTGCGGCCATGACGATTTCTGAGTACCAGCAGGCTGAGAGCATCATTCACGCACCCACCTTCGCTCACAGCACCAGCCTCATGGCGGTGTAAGCTGCGCAGACCTGGCAGACACGTTCGCCAATCCGGAAGAGAACCACACCCAAAGAAACGTGCCTTTTATTCATACCCCTACGCTAGCTTTGCGTACCGCGAGCCAGCCCACTTCCCTAAACATTTGGGGGGGGGGGGAGGCACGTACGCGCTACCTTTCCGTAATCTTCCCTACTGCTTGTACTATCATGGTTGCGTCCACTGTCCACTTCACTCAATAGACCATCAGTGTATGTTGACATGTACATGTCTGTGCTCTGCATACTCAAGTCTGTCCGGCACATCCCCTCAAGACTGCATTGTATACTTTTATAATCGAGAATTACTTTCCACCTTCACACATACTTTGCTCCCATCTCTCCCCGCATTCTGTGGCAGAGGTGCCATGCCATGTTTGGTTTGTGTTCATGGCTAGCCACGGTTCCCACAGTACGTAGTGTTGTTGTGTCTGCTAGGTGTACATGTTGTTTGTCATGTTGTATGTGATTATATGAAGTAGCGCGTTTATTCAAGAGCAGTGGTTTCTCGCATTTACATATCACTGTTTTAAAGAGCATACAGAAGTTTTTCTCACAGGTAAAAAAAGGGCGACCACAATGGCAGTCATTCATTACTATCCAAGAACTACACAGCACTTATAAGCTTACAGCCCCCAATCTTGCGTCCTTTCTTAAAAGGACGCCAACTCCCACAATCAGACCAACATTCACACAGCTTTCTAATGGCAGCTATCTGCTTCTCAATAACAATAACATGCACTCCTAAGTGAACTCCCACCCATGTGCTAAGGCCTCCGGAAGGTCTCCCTTTACTCCCAGATGTTGCCGGGATACTAAAGGTGGCAAAACCCAACTTGAGGACCTCCCCTCTAGCCCATGTTTCCTGAAACATGCAGATCTCAAATTCACTAATAAGAGAACCCCAGTTAGGATCATCTAACTTATTATTTAGGCCTGCAATGTTCCATGATAGAACCCTTGATTTCAAACAATTAGGGGGATTCGATATATCAGGCACTTGGGAGGGTACTTGGCATACAGCCTCTATCTTTCCCCTTGCATCCTTAAAATATGACCCCGTGGCTAAACAAAATTTAGGGTTATCCCCCCAAACCAGATCACCGCCTTCGATGGTACAACCAGGGGAGCCGCTCATGCTCCCACATGTTGGGCCCTCCCTGTGCGGGATACATGGTCCTATATCACTAACCTGGCTCTGGGTTTCTATTTGGGGTGGACGTGTTTGTACCTTAATAATGGAGGAGTTTTCCATTAGTCAATCTACTCCATCCAAACAGCTGAATCTATTTACAGTGGGGATATTAAAAATAGGTTGCTTTTGCCAGTGCTGATGAGTCAACTCACGGTTATTGGAGTCATCTCTCTGGCCCCACTTTATATGCCTGGTACCATAGTAGGGCCTGTAAGGGGGGTAGAAGTAACCCAAAGGGAGTACTTGAATACCACCCATTTTTCTCCCATCCTCTCTAGCTAATATTTTTTGGGTCATCGACGGATTTCTAAAATGAATTATTATGCAATCTCCATGTACATCCATATATCGTCTGCCTATCCATCCCACCCTACGTGTGGTTAGAATCTCTTCCACATCCTCATAATTAAAATGTCTGTGGTTTACAAGCCAGTGAACACATTTGTTTTTTAATTCTTGGTGGGATTCAGATTGATCCCTTCTGAGTTCAGGTATACCTGCAAGGATGAGGGCATACGGAGTTGATGCGGGTGGCAAATTTATGACTGGAGGGGATAAAGAGTGATTGGTGGCTTCTGTGTTTGTAGAAACACCTTCCCAGCCTGCCTGTTGATTGAATGTTGTAGCCCTGTAGATTTATTCAATGGGGGTGGGCAATTAGCTTGCTTAGAGATAACCGGTGTGGACCTTGCAGGGCCATCTCTAGTGGCCTACGATGTGCGAGCCTCCCCATTTGGTTTTAAAGGCAACGGTTGTTCATTGTGTTTGGGGCTAGGATTAACCAGTGCATTGCTCATAGTGGTCTGCACTCGAGACCCGCATTCTGATCCAGCAATACCATAGGTAACCCCCCTTATACTTATCCAATCATTAAAAAGTACAGCCAACCCGTCAACCCTCTCATATAATGATCTAAGTTCGTCCTTAACTATATCCCTCATTTGGATCTGCATATCCACCACCAACTTTGTAACTCACACTGGCTGATCACTTGTGATTTCCCTGCTCTCTTCTAGGTTCCCCATCCCAGATTTCCCATTATCAGAAGTCTCACCCAGGGGCTTCTTCCTTTTTACAGGTGCTTTCGCCTTGGGTTTGGGCTTGGCTTTTCTGCACAGTTGTTTTGGGATAATAACCCTGGATGACTCGGGAATAACTACTTCTGTTAATGGTGTTTGATCACTGGGAAGGTCAGTTATAGAAACCCCTGAAATTTGTAAAATGCTCTGGTCAGTTGGTGCAATTTCTAGATTTGGGGTCAGGGACAGTCGTCTCTCGGTCCACTCTATTTCAGTTGCCACGGCTCCTAGAGCCTTTTCTAGCATCCTATCGATAGGGGTGGGTTTAGTGTTTGGTTTGGGCATAGATGGTAAGTCTTTTAAGGTGTAAACAATAGGCTGAACAACAAGCAACATAAAACCAAAGTCACGCTCCATGCGTAGGAAACACCTGCCTGCTCCAGCGGTACCTGAACAGAATGGTAGGTTGAAAACCAATCCAGAGGCTGTGTTGGTGGCGGTGATGGTCGCAAGGTACTCCACTTACTTTCGTGAAAAGGAATCCTCGTAGTGAATAAAGTTAAGGAGCCGCTTCTGCAGGGAAGTTCAAAGACAGAGGGGCTTCAGAGATGTGGTCCCGGCTCTGTACACCTCTTCACGCGCCGCAACCCGGAAGCCTTCACGCACAACAAACCACTTTCACCAAACTCCTCCGACCCGCTCTACCTGCTGGACGAAAGCAGCGTGCGCCATGCGCTCTTCAACAGCTCGAGCGCCTGGCTCATCGAGTTCTACTCCTCCTGGTGCGGCCACTGTGTCAACTACTAGATATCATATTTTAAAAAAAAATTGAGCTGAAATATTTTAACAGACTGGCAATCAAAACTATAAATGTGTCATTCCGAGCTGCATGAAGTTCAGAAGCAGACTCCTGGGTGTCATGACCAGCACAAAGGAACAGAAATCTTCTTGTGTACCTTTTCTGTGACACAAATACCATCACTGGAACCAAGCTATACCTGACTCTGGAGCCCTAATCAGGATGAAACCTGTCCTAGGTCGCTTGTGTTCCAGTTCAGGGAGGGACTGGCCGCAGTTTGGGTTTGACTGTTCCCATTGGAGCAGGGTCAAGACCGATTTGCATATGGCTGGTTCCAAACTGAGGTGAGAAGGTGTGCAAAACACCGATGGACTGGAAAGCAGCCCAAGTAATTACCAGTGGCTGAGATGAAGTAAAGAATTCCATCCATCACGTTTTGTATACTTCAGTATGTTCCCCTAAGAGGGATGGGTTTGGCCAGACTGAGTCACTGGAACAAAGCTACATCTGGCTGATGCTTTTCTTCTGGATCAGGGCGTACCTACCCTGGCAATTGGGGCTGTACCTTTGCCTTTGGAGCATATTCAAGACTTATTTATGTATGGCTGGGTCCAAACTCAGATGGCACGGTGTGCAAAATAACGATGGACAGGGATGCAGCCCGAGTATATACCATTGGCTGAGATAAATTGAAGCATTCCATCCATCACTTTTTGTATACCTCAGTGTGTCGCCTTAAGTGGGATGGGGTCTAACCAGGCGTGGGTCCTATGGACACAGAGTCACTGGAATAAAACTATACCTGCTGTGTGACCCCTAAACAGAGCATAACTGGTCCCAGGTTGCTTGTCTTAAGGTTCAGAGAGGACCTGGCCTGGCAATTTTTGTTCCCACTGGAGCAGGGTCAAGACAGATTTGCATATGATTGGGTCCAAATGGAGGTGAAATGGTGGGCAAAAGTGCAATGGACTGTGATAGGGCCTTGAGTAATTACCAGTGTCTGAGATTCATCCATCACTTTTTGTATACTTCATTGTGTTGTCCTAAGTGTGGCAGATATTACCAGACATGGGTCCTGTGCACACTGTGTCACTGGAACCAAGCTATAACTGGCGGATGAGCCCTAATCAGGGTGAAACCGATCCTAGGTTGCTTGTTTGCATATGACTGAGTCCAAACTGAGGTGGCATGGTGGGCAAAATAACAATGAACTGTGAGAAGGCCCTAAGTAATCACCAGTAGCTGAGATTAATTCAATCATTCTACCCATTCACTTTTTGTATACTTCATTGTGTTGCCCTAAGTGCAGTGGATATGCCCAGATGTGGGTCCTGTGCACTGTGTCACTGGAACCATCTTGGCTGATGTTCCGTAATCAGAGAGAAACAGGTCTTGGGTTGCTTGTGTTCTAGTTTAGGTAGGACCTGGACTAGCGGTTCAGGCTGGACTGTTCCCATGGTAGCAGGATAAAGACTGATTTGGAAATGGCTGGCTCGCAACTGAAGTGGCATGGTGTGAAAATTAATAATTGACTGTGATGTGGCCCGAGTAATTATCAGTGGTTGAGATTAATTTATGCAGTCCATCGATCACTTTTTGTATACTTTAGTGTGTCACCCTAAGTGGGCTGGGGTATATCCAGGTGTGGGTCCTGTGGACACTGAGTCACTGGTACAAAGCTATACCTGGTAGGTGAGCCCTAATAAGAGCATAACTGGTCCTAGGTTGCCCTCGTTAAGTTCAGGGAGAACCTGGCCTGCCAGTTCGGGCTGGACTGTTACCATTGGAGCAGGGTCAAGACTGATTTGCATATGGTTGGGTCCAAATGGAGGTGAAATGGTGGGCAAAAGTGCAATGGACTGTGATAGGGCCTTGAGTAATTACCAGTGTCTGAGATTCATCCATCACTTTTTGTATACTTCATTGTGTTGTCCTAAGTGTGGCAGATATTACCAGATATGGGTCCTGTGCACACTGTGTCACTGGAACCAAGCTATAACTGGCGGATGAGCCCTAATCAGGGTGAAACCGATCCTGCATTGCTTGTTTTCCGATTCTGAGAGAACTTGGCCGTTTGAGCTGGACTGTTCTCAAGTGGAAAAGGTATGCCCAAATGTGGGCCCCACGCATACTGTGTGTGGAGAGGTGTGGCACAGCGGCCAGAGAGTCTGACTCTGGAGCGAGAAGTTCATGGTTTGATCCCCGGCGCCAGTGGCAGCTCAGCATCATGTGACTTTGGGTAATAGTTCACTTAATCTCCACGACGGTCCCCAGCTCCTTGAAACCCTTAAAAGGGTGATATGTTTGCGCTTTACAAATAGGAATTATTATTATTAATACTGTGTCACTGGTACCAACCTGGCTGATGAGCCCTAATCAGAGCAAAACTGGTTTAGGTTGCTTCTGTACTGGTTCAGGTAGGGCCTAGTCTAGCGGTTCGGGCGGGACTGTTCCTATAGAAGCAGGTTCAAGAATGATTTGTATATGACTGAGCCGCAACTGAGGTGTTCTGATGTGCAAAATAAGGATCGACTTGAATGCACCCCCAAGTAATCACCAGTGGCAGAGATTAATTCAAGCATTCCATCCATCACTTTTTGTATACTTCAGTACTTAATTGTGTAGCACACAGTCTGTCATTAGTATGGCCATTTAGCACTTTTGGCTGCCTGTGGTTGCTTCTTTTTTGTCATCCTGTGAACTTATATTTTAGATATTGTAATCTTGTTCCTGGCTACGTTGCGTTTAAATGTATTATTAATTGATCTGTGAGTGTATGAGGTTGGTGCCAATGAAGTGTGGCTGGAGGGCTTTACCGAATGCTTGTGTATTGTATAGTATTGCACTGAAGCATTTATATAGCGCCTCATACCACATTGTGGCGCGCTAAAGCACATTTTCGGGCAGGTAGCATGCCACACTGTGAAGAGTGCATGGTTGACATAGTGTTGTATTTGTTGTGATCCTTTGGAAGTTGTTTTGATGTTGTGCTTTAATGACTAGGAAGGAGTTCTTATCTTGGGGCTCAGTGCTTAGCAGTGTGGCGGAGGGGGTGATGTAGGAGATACGTGAGTAAAATACAGTTGTAATTTGCTGGCGGTTATTAGAGGCAAGGATTTACCTGTCTGGTCTGTGGTATTGGTAGTCCACTTAGGGGGAGTTCAAGGGGTAGGTAGATTAAAACATATAGGCAGCCACACAGTACTAAGATAGCCAAAAGGGCAGCTGACGTGCACACCAAAAAACAGGGGTAATCAGAGAAGGCCCAGTAATCCATATGGCAACATGCATAAGGGCAGAGATGCTGTCAGGTGAGAATACTGTGTTGGATGTATTTGAGGTGTTGTGTCTAATGTGTTCTTGAGACGTTTGTGTAATCATGGCTCACTATATAGATTTCTAAAGGATTTAAAGGAGACGTATACTGTAACCCGCATGACAGACTTTCTGACACTTTCCTTACAGTGTGATGATGTGAAATAATTTTCTGCCCCTGCATTGGCTTTTTCCCTGAACCATTTGTTGTCATTTCAGTTTGTTGGTATGGCTATAAGCTAGCGGTCCACGAGATGGCGATCTTGTTTCACATACCATTCTGACCAGTCGGGCCTTACAATTAAGTCTGCTGATCAAGTCCCATCTGGTCTTTCCATAGCTGTAAATTGTTGTTACTCCAAATTATTTTCGAAATAGAAAGAAAATCAGTGAAATGAAAAAATCGTGCCATGGTTTACAGACCGTGGAAGGAAATCACTATAGTGTATATATCACTGGCGTGCTCAGACCCTTCCTTGGCCTAACCCACAACATAGGGCGTGTGCCGTGTGTGGGATGTACACCCCTGTGTGGCCATGCTCGTTGCAGTGGGCACAGGAGGTGGAGGATGCGCACACCCACCCTTTACCGTTCTTAACACCAGCCCATGTGGCAAGGGGCGAGTGTACTGATGGGCCGGCACGCACTTGCATGTTCACAGTATTTGCTCCTCCTTGGTTTAGAGGCGACCGCGTGCCCATGCCGACTGCGCACCCCGGTAGAGTGACCAGATCTTGAAAACCAAAAACCGGGACATTTTGCAAACATAGAAGGAGTACCATTTTACATCAACGGAGGGGCGCAGAATGAAAACTCTCATGAACAGAGGAACACAGAAGAGGCACTAAAACAGTATATGTAATTTCTAAAACCAGCCTGTTAATTAAATTGCTTACCTACTTACAACAGCAGCTAACTAGAATAGCTCAGGGCACGAGTCAGGGTACACGCAGGTACACGGCGTCCACCCACTCTTTTCACAGGGAGGACGCCGTCCCCCCTGCCAGGAAGTTGGGCCCCACAC
The DNA here is from genome assembly GCF_964204655.1 of Triturus cristatus. Taxonomy (NCBI): domain Eukaryota; kingdom Metazoa; phylum Chordata; class Amphibia; order Caudata; family Salamandridae; genus Triturus; species Triturus cristatus. The sequence goes on along the minus strand of NC_140585.1, from coordinate 1,235,353,414 downwards.
AAATATGTTGAACATGTCCCAGTGTAAGACACCGGGACAGGTTCAGCAGCTCCTGCATGTTGTTTGCTTTCCATTTCCAGCAGCAACGGGCAGGCAGCGAGAGGGCTTTTTTTTTGCCTCCAGCCAGGCCGAAGTTTAGGGGCCATCAGGCCTCCTTTTGTTTGAAGATCCTGACGGGAGGGGTCCTGGAACATCACACTTAAATGTAAATTCACCACAGGGGAAACAAAGGCACACAGCTTGCTATCTCTTCACAGGTACTTAAGGGAGGCATGCTTTTACCTTTCTTCTGTTCTTCTATATAAGTGAAGACACTGTAAGACTGTCAGATGGGGTGGTTTGTTCCAGTATTACTTTTTTAGGTCTCGCCTGACCCAGCGCATGCGCTGGTCTGGCGTGACTTATTGAGAGGGCTCCAAAAAGTGCTACCAGGCCAGCCTAGAGCTATAGTGCATGTGCACGGCCGCGCGCGCCCTGCTTGGCGCAAGTACTTTCACTTTCACGGCAGCACAGCTGCTTTGATGTTTGATCGCGATCACTTTTGCAGCCGCACAGCCGCTTGGCATAGCCAATAGGTCTCGCTTTTGGGACTTATAAGTATTTAGTTATGCAACTGTTGCATGGCTAAACACTTATAAGGTCCCAAAGGCGAGACCTATTGGCTATGCCAATGCTTGTTTTTGTGTCCTCATCAAGCAAAATTTTATGGAGTTTGGAGGAGTCCGAGGCCCCTCTATGTATTCTGTACCACATGCGCCGTAGCCTTACGATGTTATATAAGAGGTATATCTAGCCTTGTCCTCAGGGGCCCCTTTTTGTCCAGCTCCAGGCACAAGATTGTTAGGGGAGAGGGGGGAGCTAGACATGATGGCTACTCAATTCAAGACCCATCTTGAAATCTTTGTTACCATTGCCTTAATCATTGGACACCCTGTTGTTTTAATTGGATGTATCGTTCCCAAATATTCCAGAATTTATATTTCTTACCCTTTTTCCCTTGATTATCAAGTTTGTATACCCTTAGTATGGAATTTAACCATTCATTGTGTACTGGTGGTGTAGCCTTTATCCAGTTAATACATATCTCCCTTCTGGCCAGCAGTATTAATAAGAAGAAGATATTTTCCTGATCTTTATTTAATATAGAATAACTTGTATTTTGATTAATCCCAAAAATAACTGCCTCCATGCTTACCTCTATGGGCTGTTCCAGCATATCTGAGAGAGTCTTACCCGTTTGTTTCCAGAATTCCTCCAACTGATTGCAATACCGGAACATGTGCAGGTCGTCTGCTCTTTCCTCCCCACATTTAGGGCACTTTTTTTTTTACCTTATTACTGTTGATCTTTGTCAATCTTTTTGGGGTCCAATATGATCTGTGTGTCGTAAATAGATGGTTTTTCTTCAGTGGGGCAGATTTTACCACACGCCCAAGGATTGCCATTGGGACCAGTAATAGGAGATAGCAAGGCTTTTCTCCAGATGTCATTTGGGGCTTTGTATTCTGTTTCTCCAGCTCTTATAAGGGCCCAATACCAAAATGATATTTCCTTCGTGAATGGTTTCGTGTTCAATAACCTTTGCTCGATAGCATCATCTCCTTGTAAATTCTCCTTTATCCAGCTGTTTAATTGGTAGTATTTAAATCTCGCTAGCGAACCCTGAGTTTTTTCATTTAGGATCTCCCATTCTACAATTTTGTTGTTCTCTATTAACTGACCCCAATTATTTATGTTTCCTTCTCTTAAAGGGGTCACTATTCTGTCTTTTAGACAGTCGGGGGTTCCTGGGGAGTTCCAAATTGGTGCATACTTGCTGTAGTAGGGTGATTTTTAAGGTCATTCTTATTCCATACCAGGTTTTTGCAGCTGATTTCAATGTCTTTAATTTAATTTTTTTGACGTATTTGGGGTGTCCAAATTTGTAAAGAAAATGGTCTCTGTCTTGACTGATTAAGGCTTTCAAGTACATAGGCCATGCTTCCCATCTGCCCAAAAGTCGCCTTATATTTTTGAACTGGAAAGCTCTACAATATTCTAGTATGTCCGGGCTCGCTATTGCTCCCTGCGCTTTATTCCTTCTTAGTTTTTTCCAACCTATTCTTACCCCCTTGGCAGCCCAAATAAAACTGGATATCTTCCCTTGGAGCTTTTTTATCTGTTCTGTCCAACGGGATAGAACTAAATAGGTAAGTACGTTTTGGGAGTATACTCATTTTGATTAAGTTAGATTTCCCTAAAAAAGAAAATTGTAAACCTGTCCAGGCCTTAAGGAGTTTCCTTGTGTCTTTATGAATTCTCTCGAAATTCATGTTGGGTATCCTGTCTAAATCTTTTATATATTCTATTCCTAGGTATTTTATTTTTTCCTTCACTAATCGGTTTCCAGAATTTGTATTCCACTCTAGGATTTCCGATTTTGAATGATTTACAAGATATCCTGAGAATACCCCAAACTGGTCTATAATCTCTTCTATCTTTGAAAGTGAGCTATTTCGGTCACCAGTGAATATCATTAGGTCGTCTGCATACAGCGCAACTTTTTTTCCCAGTCCTGATTTTAAAAGGTATGATCCCCTCTTCTCTTCTCAGGAGATACGCTAAGGGCTCTATATAAAAATTAGAGGGGAGATGGGGCACCCTTGCCTCGTGCCTCTCTCTATCTTTATGTTTTCAGTAAGAGCGTCGTTAACCAACACTTTAGCTGTAGGGTTTTTATATATATTTATTATTGCACTCTCAAAGTTGTCACCTAGGTTCAATTTAACTAGAATAGAGTTAAAAAAAGGGCCAACTAACCCTATCGAACGCTTTTGCAGCGTCAAAAGTTATAACTGCCAATGGTTTGGAATTATGGATTGCGATGTCTATGGCACTAATAAATTCATGCGATAATTCATATGTTTGTCTGCCCTTGATGAACACTTTTTGATTTGGAGGAATCGGGGACCCAGCCACTTCCCCTAATCTTTTGGCTAACACCTGTGTATAGATCTTGTAATCAGAGTTTAAAAGAGATATGGGTCTGTATGACTCGCATTTGGCTGGGTCCTTTCCTGGCTTTAATAAAATACTTACTATTGCGTCATTCCATGATTCTGGGAGATCTTTTTTCCCTAAAAAGATATCGTTTAAAAGTTCTGTCAAGGTGGTTACTAATATTTCCCTCAAATTTAGATACAATTCGTTTGGTAGCGCGTCTGGGCCTGCAGCCTTTCCTTTCTTTAGGATTTTTATAGCGTCTAAAACTTCATCTCTGGAGATCTCCTGGTTAAGGTCTATTCTCTGCTCAGGCGACGCCACAGGAGTGGTTATTTTATCTAAATAACCTTGTATTTGCTCTTCAGGGCTAGATGTTTCTTCCATATACAGTTTATCAAAGAATTTTTTTAATTCTCGCCTGATTTCAGTATCTTCCGAGCAGTGTCCAAGTTGGCCTTCCTTCTGTATCTTTGTGACCCTATTTCGTATTGATTAAGTTTTTGTTTTCCATGCCAGGATTCTCCCACAGCCTTCTCCATATTCATAATATGATAATTTACTGGCCTCCCATCTATCCCTAACTATTGTCTCGTGGAAGTCTGCTAGTTCTACCTTTTTCCCTTTTTTTCCCCTCTATTACTGTCTTTTCTTGTTCGGTTTTTACTTTCTTAAGCTCTTCATCCAAAGTAACAAGATCTTTTTCAATTTGTTTAATGAAGATCTTTTTCTCCTTATTCTTGTGTCCTGTGATGTTAATAATTCTCCCCCTAATAAAAGCCGTATAAGCGTCCCAGGCTATTTGTTTTGTTGTGCCTTCTTTATTCATTTCGAAGAACAATTCTGTCTCCTCACCCAACCTATCCAGATACGATGTATCTATGAAGATGCTTCTATCCACTGTCCATCTTTGATTGCCAAACGAAGTTTTTAACTTGAGGCTCAGTTGCACTGCTGAATTATCCGAGATGTGTTCTGGTATATGCTCAACCTTCTTTGTACATTCCACTAGGCTTCTGTCAATCAGAAAAATGTCAATTCTGGAGGCATGACCTAGCCTTTTGTTCTTGAGGGTAAATTTATGATTTTTATTTCCTTTATCCTTCCAAACATCTACAATGCCTAAATCTTTGATACACATCCCAACCCATTCTCTCATCTTCGGTAGATTGGGGAGGTTTTTTGCTGTATGTCTGTCCTCTTTGGGGTTCAATATTATGTTAAAATCCCCACCCATTGTTATTGGTGCTTGGGTTGTCAATAGACAAGAGTATATTTTTTTGAAGTGGTTCAGAGTCATCTACGTTGGGGCCATAGTACCCCACTAATGTATAAGAGTTGTTATGGATCCTTGCATTTACAATTACCCATCGTCCTTTTTTGTCTATTTCTGTTTTTTCAATAACTGCTTTCAAAGATTTTTTAAATATAATTGCTACGCGTTTTACGTTACACTCCTGGCTTGTACATATGCAGTGATCTATCCATCTGTGATTTTTACAAATCAGCGCCCATTCTTCCTTTAGTAAGTGTGTTTCCTGTAATGATTATTTCACAATCAATATTTTTTAAATACTCCAAGATCTTCAATCTCCGTTTTTTAATCTTAGCCCGTTTTTGTTCCACGTTAAAATGTTAAGGCTCTTTTCCTTGGCATCCTTATCAGCAACTAGCATCATTTCTTTATTTTTTTTTTGATCCGCTATGATCAACCTGAGGGCTCTCTTCCTCCTCTTGGATTTGCTTTTAGGACTTTTTTCCCCCCCATTTTGCTCTTCACCTCGTGCTATAATTTTTTCTTTTTCAAAGTTTGAAAAGTTTTCTGGTGTGCAATCTTTACCATGCCCCCCTACCCCTACCCCCCCCCCCCCGGAGAAGCCTCCTTTTCCTTGATTCTTCTGGGCAGATTTCTGCCCTTTTGCGCTCCTTGCCCTTCAACATATTTTAAAGAGTTTCCATCACTCACCGCAATGAACCCATCTTATGCCCTATGGTTCATGTCTTATGTCTTGTGTCTTAGGAGTGGTCTTTCCGTTGTAATTTAATTTGTTCAATGAGGCCTTCTACTTCCTTCGGGTCTCTCGTGTTGTGCATCTTATTGTCCCACATGATTTTCAGGGAAGCTGGGAGGCGCATTTGAACCGAAGCCCCAAGTGATCTTAGTTGTGGCATATGCTGGCCCAATTCCCATTGCCTATCTTGGGTTATTCTTGATATATCTGACCTGATCCTACAGGTCCAATCGTCTTTATAGAATGAACCAGCTTTAAGACTTTCGCTCAGGATTTTCTCCTTCAGGGAGTATGTCATAAAATTGATCAGGATTTTTCTAGGGTTTTTCCTCGGTTTCCCTTTTCTGAAGGGATCTCGATGTATCCACTGAATGTCTTCTGCAAGATTGACTGATTTGGTCCAGGGAATTATCTCTTCTAATAACTGAATCGTGAATCCCTTTATATCCTCCCCTTCAATGCCTTCTGGCACATTTAACATTTTGAGGTTGTTCCTCCTAGCGTGGTTCTCCAGGGATTCCATTCTTTCGCTAATCTCAGTCTCTCTAGTTTTCAGCCTGATTATCTCAACATGATTAGCCTCCGTCTTCTTGCTTAGCAACTCTACCTCACCTTCCACCTACGTCACTCTTTCTATAAGCATATTTATTTTTTGATTGAGTGCCTCGCAAGTTTCTTGTATCTTTATCTGATTCCATTCAGAAATCGCAAAGATGGCTCTCATCTCCTTCATCATTTCTTCAAGAATTTTTTCTGAGTAGGGGCCACTGGAGGGAGTTTGTTCTCGTCTGATATTCGGAATGCCATCTGTTCCTCCCCCAGGAGCACCACTTTCTGTCCCAGTATTTACACAAATAATTTAAATAGCATTATTTTATTTCTTTTATAGGGCTACGTAACGACGTCATGGAACCAGTCATGATGTCACTTGCATAGTGTCTGACTTGGTCAGTCCCCCCTCTTCTTTTTATAGGACTTGTGCCCTGGAATAGCTGTTTCCAGTTGTCCCCCTCTAAAAACCCTTACATGAGCCAAAATTGCCGAAATCTGCCAGGACAACTGGTGAAAATTCGGGGCAAGAAGAAAGGTGTGTAACAATAGGTAGGGGAAGACAAGGATCGATTGTGATCCAGTAGGGCATTAATTACCATTCACAAGAGAAGGGAATGGAAGGTCCGGCCACAGTCGTAGCCCCAGATATGAAGGCAACAAAAGGAGATGACTGGGCTGTTCCTTGAGGAAGGAAGGAGGAAAGGATCACTAGGGAAACAGGGTTAGTGCTCAATGGAGGACAACCCCTGAGTATCCAATTTGTTGGATATAATGGCCTCACACACCCTTGCGAGTGTCATGCTTCATCATCGGCAATGCTCCTCGTTGGGCAGGCGGTGCAATGCCCAACGGGCTCACCTCAAAGAGGGGCTCTTTATCGGAGATCTTTTGTCCAACTGCCTATGGGTGAAGTGGGGGTGAGGGGCCAGGACAGAGTAGATAGTGTGGGTGAGGATAAAATGTGGCCTAAGGTACCGGAAAGCAATTTTTATTCTGGTGGTCCTCTGCCACAAGTAAAATCAAGAATAGCCGGTGCTCATGGGGACTATGGTTTCCCGGAGTGAACCAGGGCTAGAGTGCAAATGGTGTGGTCAACATGTTTCTCGCTTCTAGTACATTGACTGCGATTCTTCAGGACCTAGTAAAAACTACAATCTACAAAACATGACCTAATGGTTAGTATCAGTTTAAATACAGCACATAAGTTGTACTACCTATATGACACTGCTCTTACCTAGAAAGGGAGGATAAAGGAGAACATTACCACATGTAAGTAACAACATGTGACCCTGTAGTGACCGTGAACACACTGTGAAGAAGTGCCATACTAGTGCAGATAGTGACTAGTATGTGATTAAAAACAAGTTAAAAACTGGTAGCAGCAGTATCCATTTGAACAACTTCACACACCCATGGAATCAGTAATACTGTTACTCACCTAAGGGTTAGAGTTATCGGGTGTCAACAGTACCCGGTGGATCTGACATCAAGGGAGAAGCCATAAAGTTACAGGCTGGGAAGAAAAGGACAAGAGTGGGATGGTATTGAGATAAGTGGTAAACTCAAATGTTGGGCACATGTGTATCCTGCTGCCTCGGTGCAGACGTTCTGTCTACGGGGTAGAACGCCAAATGATGAAATATCGGCTACGTAGTATGTATTTGAGGCGCTACACGGCACTATGTGGGAGTAATCTAAATTTCCTCTATCCAGCCAGTAATGACCCGTTGATAGATGGTGGATTGGGCTGGGTTTGTGGACATGTTAGGTAGCTAACAATGGGGAGACGCTCCCGATGGGGTTGTATTATAAAAATATTGTCAAAAATAGAGTAAAAATAGAAATAGAACCGAGTCATGGGACACTAATGCGCAGCAGTGAGTACTGATCAAAAGCGGATATTAATTCCTGGTCGCTGTAAAAGCGCACAATTCAAAACTACTGTTTGTTCCTCCCAGGGCCGCTATGAGAATAACAGGAAAATAGTTAGAAAATAGTCAGGCAATAGGACCCTGCAGCGCGGTAAAAAGGTTTTAGTCATAATGGGTTGGAAATCCCTGCTGGTGTAGAAGGCGGTACACTTACTTTCTACTGCTCGTGTCAGGGCCAGTCAAGCCTACCCATCTCACCGGGTCCGGATAGTGAAAAGCCGGTCGTGTCCCTCCTCCTTAAGTAGCACCCAAGGTGTGTTCCACAGGATCCTAAACAGGAAGTACGACCCGCCCGTAGATAATGTGGTTTCCCTCGCGAATCGGGCGGCCATGATGGAGTGGAGGGTAGTGTACAAAAAGTCAGTGAACATATTCAATGTTATGTCACTAAAATGGCGGTGTAGCTCAGTGATAAGTGGGAAGTGATGGGCCTTAGTAAGTGTGGTATGCCAAGGCATGTGTATTGACCATGAAAACTGTTATAAGACCAAGCCAGCGGGTGTACACTGAACTTTGCATAGTTCGCTAGGCGGATCAGGGATGTTTTGGCAGAGATGTGTTCACAGAGCACTCCACGGTATATCCTCATTCAATCCCTGGCTGTCGGTGGACAAACGATGTATCCACCTCTGTTCCTTAAGAAAAAGACTGTGCTTGGATTTGTCTGGGGAGGATTCAAGAACTAACCAGGACAGTGAGTCAGCCGTGTGGTTCTGTTCTAGGTAGTTCCTGCACATCTTGGTGTTTGTTTTCTTACAACGGAAGTTGCTTCTATGTTCAGAGATGCGGATTTTCACAGGGCGGGAGGTCATGCCTACGTACTGCAGACCGCATGGGCATCTCAACAAGTAGATGCAGTTAGGAGTGTTGCAGTTAGTATGGCCACGCAGTTCCCAGCGGAAGGTGTCCGTCAGGAGGATAGTTTTGTATGTGTTGGTGAAAGGGCACACACTGCAGGAGCCGCACTGATAGTGCCCAAGTACAGGCGGTGATTGCCACAGAGTGGTTTGTTTAGGTGGCTCTGCCTTCCTCGGTCTGGTATGCACCAGAATATCCTTAATATTCCTTAACCTTTTGAAGGCAAATCTGGGCGGCGTAAGACTGAAATTGCCCGTATTCAGAATTTGCCAGTGTCTTTTGATTATCTTTTTGATTTCGTTAGAAGCTGGCGAAAAGGTGGTGACACAAGTAAGGAGATCTGACTCCTGTGTCGTCCGGGTCTTGTATTCAAGTAGGGCCCCCCTATGGTTGTTTTGTGCACGTTTGCGTGCCCTAAAAATCTCCCTAATGGGGTACCCTCTATCCCTCAGGTTTCTGGATAGTAAGGAAGACTCGGTTTTGTAATCTGACAGGTGGGAGCAGTTGCGCCTGACCCGCAGAAACTGTCCGAAAGGCAGATTCAGTCTCAAGGCCTTGGGGTGGTGGCTGGTAAAGTAGAGCAAATTGTTGCGGTCTGTTGGTTTGCGATACATAGTAGTATCGATTTTACCCCCCTCCCCCAGTCTGACGGTGAGATCCAAGAAGGCAATTTTGGATGCAGACGCCGTTATGGTGAAGTGGAGGTATTCGTTCAGCGTGTTTAGCCAGCTGAAGAACTCCTTGTATAGAGTTTCAGTGCCTGTCCAGAGTACCAGGATATCATCAATGAACCTCCTCCATAGTTTGATGTTCAGATGGTAGGGGTTCTCTGGTCCATTGATGTGTCTTTCTTCGAAGTCTGACATGTAGAGGCAGGCTACCGAGGGGGTAAAAGTACTACCCATAGAAGTGCCCTGGGTCTGGTGGTAATATTGTTCTTTAAACTCAAAGTAGTTCTCCGTAAGGGCAAGGGTAGCACATTCCATAATAAAGGAAGGCGGCGTGGGGGAACTCCATTCTTCAGCACTGAGGATTCTCTCAATCACCCCTAGTGTGGCCCTCTGGGGGATGTTAGTATAGACGGCCTCCACGTCTAGGGTGATAAGAAAATCGATCTGGATATCCTCCTGTAGATTATCCAAGAGGCGTAGGACATCAGTGGTGTCCTGAACATATGAAGGTATTTGTTTGACCAGCGGCTGTAGAAAGTGGTCACAGAACTGTGATAAAGGCTCTAGGACAGAGTCGATGCCTGATACAATCGGGCGTCCTGGTACAGGGGTGGTCCCCTTGTGTATTTTAGGAAGGATGTAAAAATAGGGGACCTTGGGTTCTTTTTTTGATAGAAAGTCAGCCTCCTTCTTGGAGATCCACTCATGACATTCAGCAGTCTCAACCAGCCCAGTGATAGCTGTTTTAAGACGCTCAGTGGGGTTGAAAGGGATGGGGGTGTGTGAGAAAGTGGCTCTGTATATACTGTTCCTTAATAGGTACAGGGTGTACAGAGTCCACAGACCCCAAGGGTTTAACAGAGGTTAAAGTTAGATATAACCTTACTCTCCAAAGTGGTAGCTTGGTCGAGCAGTAAGGCAGTATCAGAGGACGTGTAAAGCATTTGTTGTACACACTCAGTCAGCAAATGGTTCCACACACTCAAAAACTGAACTCTAGGCCAATGGTTTGTATATAAAAAATATATGCTTGTTTTATTTTAGAACCAACACTTTGAATTAAAATATACTTTCTCGACAGGAGATGTTTCATAAAAATACTTTTGTATATGCAATAGACTTTTTAGTAAACAGTTACAAACAGTTGCAGTAGGCAACTCTATTTCTAAACACAATACATTGAGCTCAATGCTAAATTCAAATTATATGCAACAGATTACTTTTTAGATTACTTTTGTAATTCCAGGCTTGGATCCTACATCCAGTCCTGGGTCAGTTCTCAGAATCAGCTGTTGAAAGTCGACTTTGGTACTGTAATGATTTTTAACTAATATTTAGCTATTTCAAAAGTGAGCACTTAGAAAATATTTCAGAGCAAACAATCAATGATTCCCTATGGAAGGAAATATAGGTTACAGGTACAGTAGGTTATCGTTACTTTTGTAATCCAGTACTGGGTGGCTAGACTCAGTACTGGGGCATTTATCCAAAACAGGTAAGTAATTACGTTTTCAGATGTTATACGATTTTTGAGAAATATTTAGAAATTGCAGAAATCAACACTTAGAAGAAATTTCATAGAAAAGCAGTCAATGGTTTCCTATAGAAGAAAAATGAGTTAAAGGTAAGTATAGTTGTGGGTACTTTTCAGAGTCAGTGCTGGGCACCAAGATCCAGCACTGGGAGCTCACCTAAGAGCAGGTGAGTAAATTCGTTTTTGGTACTCGGCTGATTTTTGGTGAATATTTTGAGTTTTGAAAAGTTCACACTTAGAAGAATTTCCAAGAAAAAGCCAGTCAATGTTACCCTATGAGGATAATGAAGTTTGCGGTTTAAGGGTAGGTTCTCGACTGGCAGAGTTGAAGTTCTGGGCATAGACTCAGGGGTCTCCTAGTGTCAGGTAGGTACAGTCAGTTCACCCTCAGCGGTTTCAGGACGGCCGGGTGCAGAGAGAGTTAGGCCCAATGTTAGCCTATGAGGAATAGGGGGGCCTGGTTTGGTGGCTGCTGACTAGCAGGCCACGCGGCTGTGGGAGCTGTGCTCCTGGTCACTCCCTCAGGGCAAGTGGGGAAGTAGGCTAGTGTAGAGATTGCACTGCCAGGACCACTCGGGCGGCTGGGTGCAGGGTGCTTTTGAGCCGTCGGGCGCTCAATGGAAATCAATGGGAATGTTCCGGTTAGGAAAAAGGCTGCAAGCTCGGGGACGAGGATGCTTCAGGTGCCACCACCACTTCGAGAGGTAAGTTGGGTAGTTGTAGGTTAGGTGGGTACCCCGGGATTGGGCACAGGGGGCCGCAGGGCGCCGCGTGCAGGGGTGCCTTTTGGTGTCGGGAAATCTTACCCTCTGATGATCGCGGTTGGGGGGGGCACCTTGTTCCGAGGCTGCAGGCTTCTTCCGGAATGTCGAGGGGGGTCCTTGGGTGCCGGACTCGGGGTCATAGTCGCCGTGGGGTCGTCCTCAGGGTCTTTGTCCACTCCGGCACTGGCCAGGCTTGGCTGGTGCAGAGTGTGCTGGGTTCGCGGTTCCGGGCTGCTGCCAGGGGTTAGAAATAGGTTTCTGAGTAGAGCCTCTACTCATGGGAGTCCCAGGGGCTTAGAGCCAAAAGGTAGCCAGGTCCTCCGGGGTTGGTGAGGTTGCTGGCCACGAGAGATGCCGCGCTGGTGCAGGTCTGGGAGTCGACAGGCCGGTAGGGCTGCGGCCAAAGCAGTTGGTGTCTTCTTCCCTTTTTAGCAGCTGCAGGGCAGGTCTTTGTTCTTCTTGCTCTTCTTGTAGTTTTTCGAATCTGGAATCTCGGGAAGGAAGGTTCAGGGTGCCCCTAAATACTAGACTTAGGGGCATTACAGGTAGGTGAAGGTCAGAGACCAATGGGTCCTTGTCCTGGGGTGGGTACACCTCCTATCCTGCCCCTCTCCTGTGGGAGGGGGCAGTAGCCTAATCCTGATAGGGTAGGGCCTCCCATCTTCAAGATGGCGAGAGCTCGGAGATGTGCTTCACCTCGCCTCCCCCACCTGAGGGGTGGGGTGGGCAGGTTGGCACATCCCCTGTCCTTGTATGGGGTTTCTGGCCAAGCTTCCCGCCAGAGTGGGGGGTTGCAGTGGCCTGGGGAAACTCCTAGAGGCGGCAGGCCTTTGAAGCTTCCCTTTGCTCATCCTGGGGGAGGAGATTTATCACCTCACCCAGGATGTGCATTGTTGCAGGCCCGGGAGAGCAGGGGCTCTCCCACCCAGGGGTCCAGCAACGTGTCTGCTGTGTGGCAGCCTGGGCAGCCTCAGAGCAGACGTGGATTGTAGGTTAGTTGTAAGGGGGCATCTCTAAGATGCCCTCTGGGGTGCTTGGTACAGTAAATCTCACACTGGCATCAGTGTGGGTTTAATGTGCTGAGAAGTTTGATACCAAACTTCCCAGTCTTTAGTGTTGCCATTATGGTGCTGTGGAGCTCGTGTTTGACGAGCTCTCAGCACCATGTACTCTTAAATGGCAGCACTGCACTTACAGTGCCCGGGAATTGACTTGGGTACTGTAGGGGCACAGGGCTCCTGCTCCTGTGCCCACACCATGGGCATAAGGCACCCAGCCAGAGGAGTGACTGACATATGCCTTGGCAGTGTGGGTGTTGGGCATGGCACACAGGGATGTGTGCCATGTCGACTCTTCATTTTGTCCTGCACCCAGACACTCAGCCTGCAAAGGCAGTGTGTGTGTAAGGGTACAGGGCCCCTAAGGGGGGCACAATGAGTGCTGCAGCCCTTAGGGGCCTTCCCTGGTCACAAGGCCCTGGGTACCTAGGGTACCATTTACTAGGGGCTGACATGTGGCCAGGGTTTGCCAATTCGGAGTTTGTGTGTTTAAGAAGGAACATAGGCCCTGGGCACCTGATTGGCAGGAGTCCAGGGTACACTCAGTCAAAGTACATTCAGCAATTTAGCAAAAAGTGGGGGCATACCATGCAAGAAAGAGGGCACTTTCTCACAGGGTGTAGTATCGCCTATCCCCTAGTTGTCTAAGACATTCAATGTCATAGTCAGTGGTATCCATTAGGACTGTCGCCCCGCCTTTGTCTGCCTGCTTAATGGTGATGGTCTGATCGTTGGCTAAGGAATCTAGCATCTGTCTCTCAGAATTAGAGAGGTTGTGGTGTTTCTTGCCTGGTCTCATAAATCCAATGTCTTTGAGCACAGCCATCTCATACGTTAGGATTTCATTGGGGACCATCCCACTATGTGGGGTAAAGTTCGAAGGGTTGTGGAGACCTGAGTCAGTTGGGGTCTCTTGTGGTCTCCCATCAAAGAAGGCTCTCAACCTGATCTTTCGAAAAAAATTCTGGATTTCACAGCTCTGTTGGAAATGGTCAATCTTAGGTGTGGGGACAAACCCGAGTCACTTCTTCTTTGCCTGCAGTGAGTTGGCGTGAAGAAAGATTCACTACTAAGCTTATTTTCGTGCTGTCTTGCTCCTGGTGTCCATCCCTTGACCTTGAGTGTCCTCCCATTGTACCCTCTTGTCTGGCCCGTTTCCTCGCTTGCGCCCGCGCCCTCTGCCCCAACCTCTGTCTAAAAAAGGCTGTTGGTTGGTGCCATGGGGGGCAAATTGAGGTGGATATTGGGGTGCATACGGTGGCATAGGGAGTGGAAAATTGGGGTATTGCCAAAACGATGGGCCCTGGAGAGGAGGGTGTGGATAAAATGATTGTCCACGTCTCCCTCCTCTCTTACCCCTCCGGGGTTGTGATTGCCAATCGCCACCGCTCGAGTTGTTGTCACTATTTGATCCTCTCCTGGAGGAATTTGCACTGGAGTCTGAAAGGTATCCCGTCCCAGGGGGGACGTAGTCGTCTTTGAGATACGGATATACCTTTTCTTTAGAGAAACGCTGGATATCTTTCTGTAGCTTGGTTACCTTCTGCTTCATCAAAAATTCTTTATGTTCAGATATTTCTTTGTTCAATTCAGCCAGCTTGGTTTTAAAGCCTGGATTCTGCCCGGCACTCTTTAGTGCACTTTCTGCGGCCTGAATCTTGGTGAGCAGTTCATCCGCTAATCGTTTTGCTGTATTGACCAGTAAAATAAGGAGGTCATGTGTACACTTCCAAGAGATTAGTGACCATTCGATCTTAAAATGGCCATCCTCCCAGAATATCCTGGGGAAGTTCTTAACGATAAGGCCATTTGGTGCTATTTTTGCCTTAAAATACTCAGCCATGAGTGCTCCATGTAGGGTAATTCTAACCCACTCTCTCTTCATATCGGAGAGTGATTTCCAATCCGCTGAGTTACTCCCAGTGGCTGTTTCTGTATCGATGCCAAGAATGAATGGTAGTCTATGGATAGCTGCCGCATCATCGTCACCGAAACTCAGTCCTTGTCCATCCATCTTGTGGTGATACAGGTATAGAGAGGTGAGTTGAAGATGTAAATTTAAGAAGAGAAAAATAGGGGAGCCCCGAAAAAAGTTAACCGGGCCCTTAGATCACTCAGTTATTGGCTGAGGATAAAGAAGTTGGGGGAATGAACTAATCTTACCCGCCTGAGAGTGAGTCCCCACGGTGGTTAGCCATGCAGAGAATGTAACAATAGGTAGGGGAAGACAAGGATCGATTGTGATCCAGTAGGGCATTAATTACCATTCACAAGAGAAGGGAATGGAAGGTCCGGCCACAGTCGTAGCCCCAGATATGAAGGCAACAAAAGGAGATGACTGGGCTGTTCCTTGAGGAAGGAAGGAAGGAAGAAAGGTGCCCATGGGTGTAAAGGAGGGTGCACAAATCAGGGCACTTCACCTAAGTACTGATGCTATGAGCCCCTTAGGACATGGGAGGACGCACCCTTCCAATATTTCTCGTTCATATTGACACCATGTGCCCAGGAGGGCAGAGGTTTATGGGCGAGGTACTCCATCTATGTATTCACGCCACATGTCCATACGTAAATCCATGGTCTATACCACCAATAGGTGCACACCACCTACTACGGAATTTAGAAGATGCTTTACAAGATCTCTTTGACCATGAAAGAGGGTTCTCTGTAGAGTACCCAGAAGATTGATGTGCAAAAAGAGTTGGTGTGTGTCTGACACTCAGCTTACCTGAGGTGAAGGGACAACACCTGGAGTTTGATCTGGAAGGAAAAGCTGTCCCCCTGAAAAGAATCGTCTGGTAGCTGACCTGCCAGGGAAAGAAGGAGAGGGAGCCAACCTTACAGGAGATGCTGACTATGAGGGTGAGGAGGTAGGAGCTGACCCCAAAGCTGTGGGTTTATCTGCCCAGGAGAGACTCAAGAGAGAGCAACCAGTGTGTTCTTGAACTGAACGTTGTCTTTCTTGCCTACAGTGGCCAGTGCCATGGCACTTCCTAGCGTTTTACCTGAAACAGATTATGTGGCTGCTATTCCAAAGCAGCAGGACCATCACACTGCTAAGGTGAACTTGAACATTGTGAACAGCAGACCAATCTGCTGTGTCACTGTCGAGTGGAGTCGGAGCCACACCGCTGCCCAAGGAGTTCTGACGGCAGCCTTGTGACCCCTGAACCTGCCCGTCTAATTCCATACCTTGAAGAGGGCCTATGACCATTGAGGACCGCAAGTGACTCCAGACACTGCCAAGACCGGAGCCAGAGTGATACTGCACTCTCAGCCAGTGTGTGGTTTACCAAAAAGAGCGAGGAGAGGCCAGACAAGTGCTGCCGGCTTCTACCATGGTCGGCGGAGGACTAGAAGATTGGCATTGATGAGATTGACATTGGGAATACAAACTGAGCACACAGACTCTAAATTTCAGAGGGGTAGGTCAGTGCCTGAAGCTAACTCACTGTCCTTACACAGAGTTCAGGGGAAGGTGGAGGACAAGTGGGACCTTAAATCCTGAGTACAGTGGCCCTGTGCCAGTGGGTTAGTCTCTTTATATTACAATGTGTAGTGTCTTGTTTTTTAATGTATTATGGTACTTTCTTTTCTAAAAAGATAAGCACTGCGTTGAACACTCAGTTACTGTGCAGCCAGGTGATCGTTGAGTTCTAAGCTGGATGCTACTCTACACTACCTCCCTTAGAAGCATGTGACTGCTCGCCATCGCTACCACTGACAGTGAAGGTGTTGTCCTTGGCCCACTTTCTGAGTCATAGCGGGGCAGACCTGGGACAACAGAGGAGAACATCCCTTGCCAACACAGCTCTAACCCAGTAGCCCCTGCTTGCCCCATGGCCCCCTTGAATGAGTTCTGAAAGGGTGCCACCAATGAAGTACCAGTGGGTGGAGCTGGCAAAGCTGTAATTGGGTCTTAGTTGTGGAACAGCAATAGAAGCTGCAAGCCATGAATGATGAATGTTGGCAGAGCTTTGTGCAGGATTTCAAGACTGCAAAAGTAGAGAGTGCTGCAGATTAGGGTTATGGTGTACCGCAGAACTTTGTTAATGCCAACATTTGAAAAGCTGGGCATATTCATGTCAGAGCAGATTTGAGTAGCACTGTCAGAGTTGTGCGTGAGTAGCAGAAGGTGCTGCAGGGAGTGCCTAATTTGAACCAGTAGTTTCCGGTGCTCGGCACCGGCACTTAATGGTCAATACCGGTGCTTGTGACAGTCTGCCACAAGGTGGCGCTGTCTGGCTAAATTGGAGATGAACACAACAGCAGTTAATTAATATTTCAATATACATTAAAATGACTATTAGCTGCCGTCCAAGCCATTCTTTTAGCTTTGGGGGCCTTGAATAGTCAGAATTGTCACACTTGTAGGAGTGTGAGGGTTAGTAGTTGGCTTGGTACTGTCATTGGCAGCGCTGACAGGGGCAATGGGACGTGCATTCAGCCCTGGCCTCCTGACGAGAGCCCTGTCACTTATGTGTTTTTGCAAATTAAGCACTAGCTGCAGGATATGATTCTGATTAGGGCTCTCGGTTTTATGGTATTTTTTTGTATCTGTATTTATCCATAGTTACGTTGTGTTTTGAGAATAAATGGAGTAGTAACTTGGTATATTTCCACATTAGATTAACTCTTAGATGGGCACTAATATGTGGATTCCTGTTGCATTTTAGCAAATTAGGTCGCCCTATATAACAAAACACTACACCCACAGGTACATATTAGCAATATACTACAAATATTTATTAACAATGCCTGTATTTAAGGAAATCTTATCCTGTTTTTTTAACTCGCCATGCTGTCTATCTGCTCAGCTTTTGCTTGGAGTTCATGAAAGGCAGCACGGAGATTCTTTCACAAGAACCGCAATCTATGGTATTTTTTCTCTTTTAAAAATAATTACAGACAACAAACACATTATTTTCTGTCTATATTTATCTGTAAAAATTGGTAAAACGGAAAACCAGGAGCCTTAATTGTGATGCACTACCAGGGCTCTGAGTGGCTCCCAGAGCTGGTAAAACAGAAAGTGCTGCAGGGTAGTGGTGAGGCCCACTCAGATAGGCGGAAGTTTTGCGGTGTCGGAATAACAGGAAGAGGACTGCAGGCAGGGCAGGGTTGAGGTGCATTGACAGAGGTGTGTAGATTCCAGTACTAGAATGGAGAGGATGTGGTCTGACTGCCAGACTGCCGACTTTGGTGCTGGAAACCAGGGTTCGAGCCTCGGGGTCGCATCCACATCTTGTGATTCCGGGTAAATCACTTTATCTCCCTGTGCCTGAATGTGTAACGTAACCGGTGCTCTTGTAAAGCGCCCCAATACCTTCTGGTCGAGTTCGCGCTATATACATCTGCATAAAAAATAAAATAGCAGCGAGTGCTGTGCCTCATGAGTGGGCACATAACCAATGCTGTGTGTCGGAAGAAGAACTGACATAGTAGGGGCAGGACACGAGTCTCGGTACTGGGATTGCAGAAGTATTAAAGAACACAATTGCTGTCTCTATTTTTGCCCAGCCGTACGTACCATGTCCCTCCCGCCACTTGGATGTCGAAATGTTACCCAGCTTTCCAAATTAGGACATAAAAATCATCTGTTTTTCAAAATGTTGACTCTCCTCTGGGCCAGATATCAGCGGTCTACAAACATCCGCTGCCAGGGTTATTATTGCGATACTCTGGCATTCCCTGCGGCCCAGGCTGGCCTGCGACCAGCTTTGAGCAATCCCAGCCTGTGTTTTTTGTAGTATTTCAAAGAAACGGGCTCGAATCTCCTCCCCACCCAAGTCCATGCTCACACGCAGCGGCGAGTCCCACCCGCCGTCCCATCAGTGCCCCGTCCAGCTGCACAAACAACCCTCCTGCGCTGCCACCCTGCCGAGGACCGGACGCGCTGGCCAAGATGGCGGCGGTGGAGCTTCATTCCAAAGGTGAATGTTATACAAACAAAATGTGCTGGGTCCCAGGTGCAGGCAGCTGTCCATCAAAGTCACCCGGTTCATGCAGACTGACCAGGAGGAGTAAGGCAGTTCACCAACACTGAGAGGGGGAGACTGGCGGACACTTCTTGTCTCCTGTAGGACAAACATGATTTAATCCACTTCAGTGATAGATGATTAATACCAACCTGCTTTGGCCTTTCTAGCATAATTGTATAGTTTGCTTTTCCCAAAGCCGCTGATAGATCTAGCAAAAGTAAGACTCCGCCGCACTCCATCAATCTCCAATCTAAGCTGACCAATAACTCCAAGAATCACAGTATCGGTGCCATGCATTGGGGGCAACACCATCTGTGCTGGGTTGAGAACAGTGCTGAGTGCAAGTGTATACTCCAGTTTCAAGGTCAATAATATCAACCTGCACGTGTATCAACTCCACAGTATCGAGAATCAATAGATCATTGAGATCAACACATGTAGGTAATAAGGATGTATAATTCAACCTACTCATCTAGGGCTACATGTACAAAGCCTTTTTGTGGTTGCAACGTTTACGAATGCAAAAAAAGTTTTCAAATGTACAAACCCTAATTGCGTTTCGTTAACCTATTACCGAATCGCAATTTAGGTTTGCGGCTCGGTATTTGGAAGAGAGGTGTTTAGGGCGTCCATTCCAAATACCGATTGGTATTGGTATGTACATATCTTTTGCGACCGAAATGCGGGCGCAAAATATTCGCACTGGTAAGCCCTTCCTGTTTGAGAAAGACAGAAATATATATTTTTTAAGATCAGGCTGTGGTCCCACAGACCACTGCCTACTCTTAAAAAAAATTGAAACTTAGGGTTAAGACAGTCTTTTATGCAGGGTAGTTCCGGGCAGTCAGGGGGGTTGCTAGCCTTTTATGCCATTCCTTTCCCCTTGTAGTCTCTTGTATGACACGTGACCCCACAGGGGCGCTTTTTGCTTTGGAGGGCACATTGGAGGGGCGGGTGGTCTTACTTGTATGTGTCTATGTACTGCCCGCTTCCCTGCCCACCTGTCTCCAGGACCTTTCACATCGTCAACAGGGGCTTACAGTGAAAGGGAGCAATTTCAATGCGGTGCCTGACCCTGAACTAAATAGTACTGGAACTCCCACTGCCCCAAGACATGTCGGAGCTTGCCGTCCCGCTGACTGGAGCACCGCCCTGGGCCTCTCTGATGCATGTAGATCTTGGCAACACCGATTTCAGCAATTTAGGCATAAAGCGGCGGCTCACCAAATCACTCACGGAGAGACCTTATTTTTCTGCTCGCCCTCGATTGTCAATTATTGACTCAGATCCAAATTTTGCCTCGAGGAATCTCGGCCATTCTCCTTTACTCCTTCACCTCAGGACCCCATAATCAGAATCGCGCCCCATGTGGCATCTGAACGCCTGGTACCTTCAAGATAAGAAGTTTGTTCACTCGCTCAAGTCTGAACTCTGTGCTTATTTTCATACTAATTAGGGGTCAGTTACACGAGTGGGAACCCAATGGGCCGCTAGTAAGGCTTTGCTAAGAGTTATATTACAGCCCAAGAGCGTGAACGTTCTTCCTATATTACCCAACTAGAAGCCTGTACCCTTCACCTAGAGCAACATTTAGCATTGAAACCACAGGTGGATATCTCTCACCAGTTGGGCCTTATCTGTGAAGACATTCGTCTGCACTCCCTTGAGGCGGCGAAACACCTTTGGTGGGCCACGACAGCCAAGATTTACGGTTGGGGAGGCAAGAACAGGAAACTACTTTTTTTTTTAGAGTTTTATATAGCACAAACTCGACCCGAGGATATCAGGTATCAGAGCGCATTACATGAGCACCAGTTTCGTAACAGTTAGAAACATTCATTTTTGTTCGGCGCGGGGATATTAAGTGATTTGCCCAGAATCACACGATGTTAAGCGTCCTGCTGAGACTTGAACCCTGTTCCCCAGCTTCGAGGTTGACTGCTCTAGCAGTAAGGCTACATCCTCTTTATTGGTTGGTTTCCCTTCAACAAGCAAATAAGATCGTCCCTGAGATTATGGATGACATTGTTGTTCTCAACGGTCCCTCCCCGAGATAGCTCGTACGTTCGCCCAATAATATCGAACATTATATTCAAGGCCAACGGACAGGGATGCAGCTATCCCCGGCTCCTTTCTTGACTCAGTCATTCTCCCTAGACTGTCTTCCTCTGAGTCCCGTCTGTTAGAGGAACCCTTTAAGATGAAGGAGATTGGGGATGCACTGCCCGGTCTTGCACCTGGTAATACTCCAGGCCCAGACGGCTTCCCTATGGACTATTATGCCACATTTCAGGAAACTCTTAATCCTTATCTTTTGTCACTATATAAGGAGGTCAGCTGTGTGGGTTCCTTTCCACTGGAACTGGATTCGGCCACTATAGTAGTAATACTTAAGACGCAGCCTCCTTCTACGTCATGTGCGAATTATTGTCCGATATCACTCCTTAATTGCGAGGTAAACATTTTCGCCAGTGTTGGCCAATAGGTTCAAACAGGTCCTGACTAAGTTGGTGCAGCAGACCAATGTGGCTTTATGCCCTCCCAGAGCACGAGACACTGTATCTGATGGCTTCAAGTAGCCCTAGCCCATTGTCATCGATTGTCTCCAGATTTTGCATTGCTCCTTATTGATTTAGAAAAGGCTTTCAAAATGGTGGACTGGGGCTACCTCCAATTGGTGCTGACTTGTAATGGCTTCGGGGCACAATTCCAGAACCTGGTTTGAGTCCTCTACTCCAACCCTACTGCTTGGGTCTGAGTCAATGGGGTCCTCTCTGACACTTTTTCTATGGAAACGAGGGACTAGACAGGGTTGCCCCGTGTCCACTCTCATTTTTGCTTTGACGATAGAGCCTTTAGCCGAACTTATCCGTACGGACCCCCCCAATACATTGGATGAGTTTGGAGTGCTGGGCATGAGAACCGCATTGCCCTATATGCCGATGACGTACTGCTATATCTTGCGAACCCGGCTGTGAGTGGGCCCCGATGTCTCCAATTGCTGAGAATCTTTGAAATGGCCTCTGGTCTCAAGATGAACCCTTCTAAATAGGTGCTGGTTCCTCTGACGCCATCTAGAGATTGCTTCAACTGGCAGACGGATATTCCGCTTCGCCGGTTTAGCTTTAAATATCTGGGCATATGAGTCGTTTTACACCCAGAACTCTCCTGGACCCTTAATCTCCAACATCTAGTCCGGAAAGCTAAGTCAGATCTCGATAAATGGCGAACTCTCCCCCTTAATGTTAAGGGATACATTACCCTCTACAAGATGATGATCCTCCTGCAAATCCTTTATGTTTTCCAGAAGCTGCCACTTCACTTGTCCCGGGCGTGGTTCCATGAACTGGACAGTGAAGCGAAAACATTTCTGTAGTGGGGTTCAAGGCCTCGTATGGCTTTTTCGCATTGCCAACGGGCCCCTATGATGGTGGCCTGGGCATGACCAATCTCTATCTTTACTATTTGTCCTCCCACCTTCTTGTTCTTCACAATTGGTTTAATGGTGGCGAAGCGAGACATCTGCTGTGCGATGGATGTCTCCTAATTGCCCAACCCTGTTGGGGTTGAGACGGGGTGTAGATTGGTGTGCACAACAGGAACGTGTGGTCTTTGAAGCCCGTGGCTGTCACCGAAAGCATGGGCGGGTGTGGGGAAAATGGTTGGGTCAATTTACTTCAGTTGCCATTGATTTCTATTGGTGGACATTCCTCATGTTAAATGTGATGTCGGCTTGGGTGTTCCTACCTTGTGAAGACTGAGTACTCTATTCTGTAAAGTATTGTATGTGTGCCATGTGTTCATCCCTGCCATCCTTGATGGCTTAAGAGTCAATAAAGTTTGTTTATCAAAAAAAAATGAAACTTAAATATTTTCTTTTTTTCTTTTTACACACATCCCATTTTCCTTTAAGTAAAACGGGCTGCATTTTAAAAAAAAAAGATAGCTTTATATAAAAGCAATCACAGACATGTTGGTCTACTGACCCCAGCAGGCCACCATTCCTGTGATTTTTGTCATTTCCAATGGATCGCCAACTGAAACCTCCCTCATTAATATTCATGAGGTAGGTCTATTTGCAAGCCACTGGGAATCACAGAAAGTGCAAAAAACTTTTGTACATTAGTGTTTGCGATTACCAAATAGCGAATCGCAAAAATTCGCTTTTTGGTAATCACAAACACAAGCTTTATACATGTGGCCCCTAGTGAAACAGTGGTCATCAACATGGTGGAGTCGATATATGTGCATGTTGAGAATATATGATGTTATCACGCAGTCTTTTTCCCCGCAGGGAATTACAACGTGGTCATTACAACGATCGCGTTGTAATTCCGCATACCATTACCCCGCAAGTCATAACAACGACTTGCGGAGGGGGGCACTGGATGTTGGAATATTATAATTTACTATTCCAACTATAGTCTGTGCGGACAGTATGGAAGGTGTTGGATTTTAAATCCAACACCTTCTCCCCCCTCCGCAAGTCGTTGTTCCGACTTGCGGAGTAATGGTATGCGGAATTACAATGCGGTCATTGTAACTACCGCGTTGTAATTCCCTGCGGGGAAAAAGTTTAGTAGTAAACGTTGTTTACCGCATGTTGATATTAACCCCTTCAGTGCCCGCCCCTTTCCCCGCCCTGTGCCGGCCGTTGCATTAGCGGGCGGGGTCTATGACGAGCTGGACTCGTCATGGGCACAGCGCTACCGCGGCCCTTGACGAGTCCAGCTCGTCATGGGCACTGAAGAGGTTAAAACTTCGATGTTGTGACTACCTCCATTGAAATCGACAAAGACCTGCACTTGCAGGACAACAGCCTTCTTTTGGAATTTAGATGTCATAGTGTTGCCACCTTTCTCACAGAAGAATAACGTCCATCTGTTCACATCTTAAGATTGTGCAAAAACCCAGATATGATACTTAAGTAGACCGCTAAATGAAATCGGCTGTATTTATTTTTAACCTGGCCTTTCTGTCTTGTTTACTTTATCAGTCAAGGCTCATTAAGGCAGCTCCAGAGTGCATGTTAAGGTATATTCTACGTATACTTACTATGTATGCTCTGCTAAGGGAAACAAGACTGACTTTAGATAATTTTACCAATATTTGTACCAGCAGAAATATTGAAATTCTGGTCTTTCTGGTATAAAACGGGCCAGGTGGCAACCCTAGGCGAGTATAGAAGCTTTGTTATTAGATGACAGTTTGTCCTGCCTTTTTGGTTAACTGGTGGTTTCTTAAGATGAAGCATGGCAATCATTTGTTTTAGAAACTCAAGAACAGAGCTTAACAACAATAAGCAACAGTGCCTTTACTGATGTGAAATGAGTGCAAACTGTAACCGGATTTGACTGTAACAGGACTTGGTTCCAGAGGCGGAAATTCTCATTTTCTGTGGTGGACTGTTCTCTGCTGTCTTGGCTGTACTTATCTGGCAGCTTGGCATGTTAAGCTGCCTCCTTAGCGTTAGTCTATAGTTGACGTTCTAGAGCTCATACCCACAGAGACTGTATTTTTTACCTCCAAAGCAGTGGTTAATTTGTGAACAGATAAGTGCCAGGGCTCTCCTCAGGAGGCAGCTTGCACCAACCCATTTCTCCTGTTAGCGCCGCCTAAAACAGAACCAACTACTAACCATGAAAGCCGGGAGAGGATGTGGCGTAAGGGCCAGAGCTGCCGACTTCGATACTGGGGAACCATTTCAGAGTGTCGGTGTGAGCTCCACATCCTGTGATTCTGGTCAAATCACTTAATCTCCCCGTGCCTACCATAAATGAATGTGTCCTTAACTGGTGCTCAGGAAAAGCACCAGTGTTGATGATTAAGTGCCAGTGCTGAGTACCAGAAACCACCGGTTCAAATTAAGCACTGGTCCAAAGGGTTCTGATGTTTATAAATTGATCATGTTTCTTTATACTTTTTTTGTGCGCATTCTTTCATTGTTGGGGAAATAGAGTTACTTAATGTTGTGGGTGAAGTAACGTTGACTTTTAGTTAATTGGACCTCTGGATTTTTGCTGAGGTGCAGAGCTGGACCTTGAGTGATGCTTCTGAGAAAATGAACCATGGTTTACACTATAGTTCCCAGTGCTGCGGGCAGAATGTCATGTTTGAAATATTACTCTAGTGCAATAGTAGGGACAAAAGCCTTAGTTAGGTAGGTATGCAATTTTCTTATGTACAGCTTGTTTGGTCTTGTTGAGCACACGGGCATGATCTCATTGGATGACTTTCCTGTCTTTAGGTCTGGCTTGACAGCACAGCAGTCTGCATGACATATTGTTACAGTCCTTTCAAAAATGCATAGATTCGGCTTTTGCTCCACTTGGAGGACTATTAATCTTTCACCTGATTCTTTTGGCTTTTTGGGGTATCATCTCGTCCTCCAATAAGTTCTTCCATTTTCAATGCATGAGGGACTGTTTTGTATTCTTCTGTTTCCCAGCACTGGCAAAGCCAATAGGGCTGGTTGTGTGTGAGTAACACCATATTTGCATATAAATAGTATATGAGAATGGCTGTGTTTACATGTGTTGACACAATAAAGCTAGGCCTATTGGCTTTGCCTATGCTTGTTTCCTTAGTACCTGCTGAGTGCTTCTGTTAAGTCATACAAGCTTGGTTTGAGCTGGGAGCAGGTGAAGCTTGTGCTTGTTTCTTGTGTCTCACCTTTGCGCCATTTTTGCCCCTAAAAAACGTTTGGGCCTAAGTTAGAGTTTAGCAGAGGGCTTCACAAACGCGAGCTTTATGATAAGTTCATTAGGTTATGAAGCACTCATAATAAAGTGGCTAGGATATATGTCACGTTTGTGATGGAGTACCTATCAGGCCGCCTAGATAGCACTACAAGGAATAAACCAGTAGCTGGAAGGAACTGACAGAAAACCCAGTCTTTGTATATCGAAACAATAGGTATTTTATATGGCTGTGCTGTCAAGCCAGACCTAAAAATCAGGTTGATTTGCCAACACTAAACGATTCAGCAACAGATATATGGAACAGAACTGAGACTTTCTGGAAGTAAAGATGGTGAGTGGTACACAGGACTCTACCTCCATCTCTCTCTTTTCTATATGGGAGTAATGGGGCAAACATTCACTGAAGATTGGAGAACAGAATCAGATTCGAGAAAGTTCATCTGCACAAACTCTAGAAACTAGAATAGTCAGAAGAGACAGTCTGGGGTGAAGCAGAAAAAAGGGGTGGGGTTGGATTGTTTGAAATAATCTCGGCCACTGGTACGTACTCTGGGCCATAATTCAGTCCAATATTCTTTTTTGCCATCATGCCACCTCAGGCAGGAACCAGCTGTATGTAAATCAGCCTTGATCCTTCTATAGGAACAGTCCAGCCCGATCAGCCATGCCTGGTCTCAGATGAACGAGACCACAAGCAGCCCTAGACATGTTTTAGCCTACTTGGGTCTCTTCTGTGGGGTGCCGCTATTATCCTATGGTACAGTGAGAATGGTACCCAGGCCTGGGCATACCCGTCATATCTAGGTTGTCGTACTGAGGAAAGTAAGAAAGTGATGGACTGATTACTTGAATTAATCTCAGCCACCTGTAATAATGCACTCTATTTGTTTTGCCCACCAGGTCACCCTAAATAGGAACCAGCCATGTGCAAATTAGCTAAGGTCCTCTGCTATTAGAACAGTTATTTTTTCCGAGATTGGGTGGTAAATCCAGGACAGCAGTTAAATAACGTAAGGAACCAGAATGTCGAGTGATCTGATCACTGTTCTCTAATGTGTACTCTCTAAGAGATATGAGTAAAAACATGGACCTCAAACAAAGTAGTGCTATCAACTTGAAACTCATCATGAACTCAAATTTGAGAATTATACTGGAGTGGGTGGTTTCTAATTGTAAACAGTCCAGAGTGGTTGTAGAAGTGCCAAAGTGGTCCATCCAAATACTATCTGAATGTGTAGAGGAATTTGTGTATAGAAAACAGGGTTCCTTAAAAACGCAGAAAATTAATGCTTTGAGGATTTTAACGGCTGAGGTTATGGGGTCTGAGAGCTCTTGGGAGAAGATCTGTGGCAGTACCCGAAACTGGCTATAAACGAAAGAGAAAGACCTTACAAGAAAAAAATCTCAAAAGTCAAGATGGCCTGTTTCTATAGGAGAATAGAGAATGCCAATAGTTCCTCCAGGTAACTCTCCCTTGCTTTTAAGGAAATTGCAGATAATGTGCTCAAAGGCAGGGCCTTTAAGGTGCCACAAGACTGGCGTAACATATTTAGGAATACATTCAAGAGAAAGTGGAGAAGATTAGATAGGCTATTCCTTCCAAAAGGAAAGTCAGCACACAGGGCCTGTCATTGTTCAGTTTTGGGGTTTTAGAACAACCTCTTTTGAAGAAACACAGGACTTGATGAATATTGCTAATCCCATCTTTTGCCAGTTAAATCATATTCCTTTTAAAGTCAACAAGGAAGGTGTAGCTTGGGAATATCGAATCCTAAATTTCAACGGGATAGATACAATATAGAGGGGCAAAATATCGAAAGGTACGTTTCTACACATTTTCTATACCTAACTTCACATGTAGGTACCTTGGTAATATATATATATATGCACGTCACGCATCTGCACCAACACTGTGCCTTTAAATAATGTTTAAGCCTCCCCGTTTGTTAAGTGAACAAGGACACAGCCCAGTGTCCGAAACGCGTCTGAGGCAGCACCGTTTGTACACATGAAATAAATTCCTGGCAACAGCATATTGAAGTGTTCGTGTTCCTGTTTCGGTGCGACGATGCACTAGGGAAAAGCGGAGTGGATATATAGCTGCTAATTAAAGAATCCCCGCCAAGTTCCCCGTTGTGTCCTCTTGCTTCTTCGTCGGAGGGGCAGATTTTGGATATTTTACGCGCTTGCCAGTGCGCGTTCGGAGGACCCGTTCTACAAGAGTCCTGCGACTTACTGGCATTGTGGCAAACAAATTCTCCGAGGTATCGGATGTTGTGGGACCGCCTCGGGATCAGGCCTGGCAAATGGCTGCTGTGAGCTACAGCCCGTGACTTCACGGGGAAGAGGGATCATTGTATCACCGCTTCACGGCCCGGCTCGACTGTGTATTTTGAGGCAGAACGTTGGGGACTTGAGGGAGTTCAGGGCTTTAGCGTACGGGGTTGACCTCACCATTACACCCCCTCCTTTACCTGGCATTTCAGCAACCATTGAAGGACATCATTGTGGCTCCGCATTTGGTACTTACCGGAGAATTGGATTTTGGGAGCTGTAGTCTTCAACATCAGACTGCAGCTGTTACCAATTCAGCAGAGCCAGCTGACCTCACGACATTGGGAGGGCCTTGGAAATATAAGGAAGGGAGTTGGTTCAACTTTGTTTTAGCTGCGGCATCTGAGGAAGGCTCACACGAGCCGAAATGCATAATGCCATTACAAGCTGCTAATTAAAGAATCCCCGCCAAGTTCCCCGTTGTGTCCTCTTGCTTCTTCGTCGGAGGGGCAGATTTTGGATATTTTACGCGCTTGCCAGTGCGCGTTCGGAGGACCCGTTCTACAAGAGTCCTGCGACTTACTGGCATTGTGGCAAACAAATTCTCCGAGGTATCGGATGTTGTGGGACCGCCTCGGGATCAGGCCTGGCAAATGGCTGCTGTGAGCTACAGCCCGTGACTTCACGGGGAAGAGGGATCATTGTATCACCGCTTCACGGCCCGGCTCGACTGTGTATTTTGAGGCAGAACGTTGGGGACTTGAGGGAGTTCAGGACTTTAGCGTACGGGGTTGACCTCACCATTACACCCCCTCCTTTACCTGGCATTTCAGCAACCATTGAAGGACATCATTGTGGCTCCGCATTTGGTACTTACCGGAGAATTGGATTTTGGGAGCTGTAGTCTTCAACATCAGACTGCAGCTGTTACCAATTCAGCAGAGCCAGCTGACCTCACGACATTGGGAGGGCCTTGGAAATATAAGGAAGGGAGTTGGTTCAACTTTGTTTTAGCTGCGGCATCTGAGGAAGGCTCACACGAGCCGAAATGCATAATGCCATTACAAGCTGCTAATTAAAGAATCCCCGCCAAGTTCCCCGTTGTGTCCTCTTGCTTCTTCGTCGGAGGGGCAGATTTTGGATATTTTACGCGCTTGCCAGTGCGCGTTCGGAGGACCCGTTCTACAAGAGTCCTGCGACTTACTGGCATTGTGGCAAACAAATTCTCCGAGGTATCGGATGTTGTGGGACCGCCTCGGGATCAGGCCTGGCAAATGGCTGCTGTGAGCTACAGCCCGTGACTTCACGGGGAAGAGGGATCATTGTATCACCGCTTCACGGCCCGGCTCGACTGTGTATTTTGAGGCAGAACGTTGGGGACTTGAGGGAGTTCAGGACTTTAGCGTACGGGGTTGACCTCACCATTACACCCCCTCCTTTACCTGGCATTTCAGCAACCATTGAAGGACATCATTGTGGCTCCGCATTTGGTACTTACCGGAGAATTGGATTTTGGGAGCTGTAGTCTTCAACATCAGACTGCAGCTGTTACCAATTCAGCAGAGCCAGCTGACCTCACGACATTGGGAGGGCCTTGGAAATATAAGGAAGGGAGTTGGTTCAACTTTGTTTTAGCTGCGGCATCTGAGGAAGGCTCACACGAGCCGAAATGCATAATGCCATTACAAGCTGCTAATTAAAGAATCCCCGCCAAGTTCCCCGTTGTGTCCTCTTGCTTCTTCGTCGGAGGGGCAGATTTTGGATATATATATATATATATATTCAAAGTACATAGATGTGGACTTACGAATAGTAAAATAGTAAATCCTTACCTCACTTTGTTCACTTACCTTTTAATATTTTGTCCCTCAATATTTATCTAATGATATTCTGTCCTGTTGCTACTTAGGATTCGATATTTCTAGCCCCAATCAACAAGGAAAGTTGTGAGGAATTGGGCCTTTATATTATAGATAACTTGAACAACTCTTTCAGCTTAGAAGAAATCCCTAGTGAGCTAAAACAGGCTTGGGTCACAGTATTATTATGATGTTTTTTTAAACAAGAATTACAACTACATTTGTAATATTCCCTTACAGAGAACTGTGTCATTTGAAGTATTCTTCTTTATCCAAGTTTGCATGGATACTGACTAGTGCCGCCTGTAGGAAACCAAAGTTTATTGTGAGCTTTTACACATGAATTAAAAAGAGAAGACCGGCACACAACCCTTTTAGAATGTGCCAAACTGAAATTCTGAAATGGGCAGAATTAAAAAATTGTACTACCATCTGTCCATAAATGACCACCTTAAGACTATAATATGATCTACCAATTACCACCTTAAAGTGCTTTGGAGATTGAGGTTCCCCTTAAAGTAGAATGTGAGAGCTAAAAATAGCTAGAGCCATATATCTGTGACACTTGATGCTGGAATGCACTTCTAAGAGCAGCACAGGCAAATTTCACAAAACTTGGTAGCAAGGATAGCAGTTAATCTACTTTATGATGCCAATACAGCCTCAACCTTGAACAAGATGCATTGACTTCCGGTTTCTTTGAGACTCAGTTTTAAAGCTTTAACATTTTCTCATACAGCAGTCTACGTTCCCGCTCATTTCAAACAACACTTATAAGTTTATTAGTCTCTGAAATTCTTCGGATCCACCTATCAGAAATAGTTGATTGCACCGAAAAAGCCGTAAAATTAAAGCAGCTAGTAGGTTGTTTTCTAGGATTGTAACTGTGTTAAGGTGACCTTCTCGGATGAGATAAGACTGACACAATAACTTCTCTAAGAGAGTAACTGAAGACTTAACATTTCTTAAAGTAGCCTTTTTGTGGGGCATTACCTGCTGCGATTATACCCCTTCTTGAGTCCAGAGCACTATGCAGCTGTCTTGAGGATAATGGTCGGATCACAAACGAGCAGTCTGGCCCTACACAGGTCACCAACTGTCTCTATGTGGCAGGGGTGGGTGCAAACACAAAATAAAGAAATACCATAATGGAGATTCGTGACATACTGCCACATCGCAGTATAAATGTTGACAATTGTTCAGTGGAAAGATCCAAAATGTCAAGAGAAGATCTGCTCTTTCGGAAATATGTAATTCTCCTATTGATCTCAACCTAAAGAGAAAAGAATGACACACCTGTTCCTAATATGTTTCTTCTCTCCCCCCCTTATCTCCCATTCTTCCCCTCTCTTTCTGACCTGATCTCTCTCAACTCTCATTAAAAAGTTACAATGGTTTGCAGATTACTTACATACTCCGGACTTCATTCCTTCTTATTACTGTTCAATATAAAGAGCGTTGACATCCTTTGGGTTGAGTTGTGCTGAGTACGGATTTATGGAGAGTTCATATAGTGTAAAACTGGTTACAAGGCAGCAGAGTAATGTCCAAAGGGGTGGGAGGGTAAAGGAGAAGAGTGTAGAGGAGGCAGTTTATAGAAGGGATGTAGGCAGGACAAGGGGGTTATCATCCAGGGCCTGTCATACAGAGGATGACATCTGGATGAGGTGTTACTTGAAGAGTAGGGTCTTCTGAGATTGCCTGAAGAACTGGAATGAGAGAGCCTACTGGATCTGGGTGGAGAAGCAGAGAAGTTAAAAAAAAAAAATTAACATTATTTTATGGTTCATCAGTGGCTGGGATCATGACTGTGAGTCTATTTACATAAATAAATACTCACCCTGCTGAGTTTGCCATAGAATGTGCAGGGCATCGTGACCTGTACCAGTACTGCTGTCAAGGCAGTGAATAGGACATTTTACCCCGCACACTTTTACTCCACGTGCCATTACCCCGCAGTTTTTACACCGCAAAATCTTTTACAACGCAGGGCTTTACAACACAATCCATTACAACGCATTCCCCATTACAATGCAAATTAATATTCTAACTCCACAGGGGCGTTACTTTGGGGAAAGTGTTGTAATAGATGGCGGTGTAAAGCCCTGCATGGAAAAAGATTTTGCAGAGTGAAAGAAATGCGGGGTAATGGCGTGCGGAGTAACACATGCGGGGTAAAGAATGTTTCCCCAAGGTAGTGGTGTAAACAGAACAGGCTGGATGACAAAGATAATGATGAGGGTCTCCCTTTGGCCGGAGGGTAGGAAGACTATTATGGCTACTTTCAGTGTATTGCCTAAGGGTGAAGAATACCATGAATGTTGCTGTGTAGGTTGTAAATGGATTACCACCTTTCTCTTCATGCCTTCATATTTCACCAACACATGGCAATGTTTTGCTGAACACTTTCTTGCCTAGGAAGTAAAGGCACTGTAGCTAGGGCTTTTATCATCATCTGTCCTCCCTGTATGGAGCCAATATAATATTTGGGCACTAACTGTGACAACTTTTTCCAGTGCCAATGGGAATGCAGAGTAGTCTGCCACATTGTATATGTACTAATCGGCTTCTTCATTATTATCAGTAAGAACCTCATTCCTTGTGCCCCAAGATTTGGGGGCTTAATGCTGCACCCTGTTAAGACTGACACAACAGTGTGTTATTTCCTAGGTGCATTATTACCTTCCCATACTCCACACCACAGAATGAGGGATAATGGGGTAACATTGCATGATTCCCTACATTCTAAGCAGCAAATCTCAGAATGTGTAGATTTTCTTTGTACACATTCTGCCAGGTTTCACTTGCCAGATTAAGTGCAGGTAAACGATGTGATATTTGTAGTCCCAATATGTTGTAAGCTCCCATTTACACCCGAAGTGAGATTAGTGGTCCACTTAAAATGAGATTCAAAGTTTGTACAGTTGGCATCTTCATTGACCACATCAAATTCAAAATCTTGCAGCAAGGAGTTATTGGTGCAGGAAGAAGGGAACATTGCCCTAGGCATAAAAGCCATCCAGTGATGCTTCCTTATCCCTCCTGTGCATCCTCCAATATGGTCCCATCCTCCACTTTCATAACTGTATGGCCTTCCAAGTTGAAGAAGGAGGGAGCCCCCCTTCAAAACAGCCAGAAAGCCCTCTTCAAAACTCTGCAGCAGGCACAGCCTTAATAATGAGTGCATGCACACCCGTTTATTAACGCTTTTGCCATTCCCCGAGTAGTGCATCCTAATATTAGTAAATCTAGGTGGCAAAGGAGTTTACAGTATCTGAAGCTGGAGCATGGGCAGTTTCTCTGGGTAAGCAAGCCCCATCTTTTCCTCTTAGATTGGATAGCCACTTGTCTACAACCAGTGGCGGCTGGCATCTACTGAGGGGGGGCAAAGAAATGAAAAGAACAAATAAAAGAAATACAAAACCACTTACCTGATCCTGATGGACGACATCCTGCTCGCTCCGACCTCTTCTGCTGGGACTGCAGTGCAGGCCCAGCAAACTCCCTCAACCAATCCTGGCCTGTTCAAGTGCTGTTAACCAGCATGCAAGCAGGGCCCTGGTTGGTGGAAGCAGCTCTCTCTGCACTCCCGAGGGCACTGGATGCCTGCACATGCTCTCAACCTAGCTGTCTTAAGACAGCTGGTTTGAGAGGTTTAAAGTGCGCATGTCTGGCTGGCTATCGCAAGACGGTCGGCCAAAAATACATGCGCACTTTGAACAAGTGCAAAGGCAGCCCTCTGCCCACCACTCCTCCCTGCTGTTACTCAGCAGACCCTGCCCTGTGCTGATGCTTGGTTTGGGACGGGAGGATGAAAAATAAAATGGTAATGAATTACCATTTTATTTTTCATCTCTGGGGCTTTGGGTGGCGCTTAAGTGGGGCGACGCTCCTCCTCTCTAACGGAAGAGCCGCCCCTATCTACAACTTCTCTCCTGCTACATTTAATGGTGTTCGTGAAAGAGGTGCATGGGCACCTCTTTCCTAAATTGGAGCAGCATTGGGGCAGTCTTGCTGAATATGGGGGTGTTGTTCTAGATCCTGGGTGCATAGATGGAAAAGGCCGGCTACCTTATTTTTCTTTTTTAAATGTCTTAGCTAGCTGTCTGATGATGTCTGGGCTGCAGGTGTGCCGAAAACCACCAGAGAGGGTGAACTTGTCCGTAAGATAAGTTGGATGCTGTGATGGCTTTGCAAATGTCGCAGCTGGTTTTGGAGATAGTGCGTTTCAGCCAGGGGTGGCAATGGAGTTTCCTCAAAAAGTACAATTAAAAAGTACAGAAACGTGTGGGCTTTGGGTCAGCCCATTTCAGCCACTTGTTTTCACGTATCTTTCATGGTTTGCCATTGCTTTGATTGGCTATCCATCATGGCAATGGTCTTCTTTGTGGATGGTTGCATTGTTGCTTTTGTGTTCCTATTAGGTTTGGGTGATGGAGCTCAAGGAGTTTTTCTGTTAAACTATAGCCACGGTGTGCTCTTTGATGTATTTACTTTGCCGACACAATATTTTATTTGCTTATATCTAATTTTTTATTTCGAAATTGATTGTTTTCCAACATTAGATCTTTTATCTATTCACATTCTTGGATCATTCCCCGCTGTCAGGCTGGGAATCCCCAGTACATTAACATAGCAATATACAGTGTAAAACATACAGCATACAATATACATCCACCTCTTTTGAAAGAACCCAAGCTTCAGACAATGGGGTAGAAGTTAAAGCTCTCCTACTCCCACTAGAATTCCCCATAACTCATATTTCTACCACACATAGTGTGTGAAGTAGTCCTGTGGAAGAACTCTGCTCTGACTTTTCAGTGAACCTGAAATTGTTGCCGGGTCTGGTTGCATAGTGGACTAATGTGCCCACCGTAGGGCCTGTGTTTGACCTCATGGTCACAGGTTCAAACCCTTCAAATCCACTCAGCCTTTCATCCTCCTGAGGTCGATAAAATGAATACCATTGAGTTCTATAACAATAAACATCTGTTATTCATCGCCAAGATGCCCTTCTGGGTGAACGTGCGCTTTACAAGTACACGTTATATTACTGTTTTGGTCTGCCCTGGATGTGAACCAGCCTATCTTCAGCGCTGAAGTACTATGAGTTGTTTTTAGGGACTATTACTATATTTTCTGGACTAGGGAGATCATTTGATCTGACAGCCAACTGTCACCAACTGTCACCATGGCTGACAGTGAGAAAATATCTCTATTTAAACCTTGTTTATCTTGTGGAAACAAAAAGATTTACACTGATGACCCACATTCTCAGGAAATGTATTGCCTTTATCCAGTTAATAAGGCATCAGAATGCAATATTTGTAAGACTTTTACAACTTTTACAACTAAAATGCTTAAGGACAGAGAATGGAGGTTCGCATTATTCCTTATGGATAAAGATAATTTTTCTCCTTCTTAAGGAGCTGCCCCCTCTTTAGGGAAGAATTTCATGAAAACGATATCCTTCAAGCACTTCCACTGAGGCAGCGTACAAGAGGAGACTTGTACAGTTTCCTGAACCTAATTTATTTGGTATAGTGCTTGCAGCCTTCTCCTCAGGTAATACGCAAGATAAGCAGAAGAGGAAATCTTGCAAAAGATTTATCTTCAAAGGAAATATTGTCAACAATGAGACCATTGATCACAACATCGACAACATCAACACTGTCAACAACGACAAGAGCTTAGTCAATGACAATCTTACCGCTGACTATGACACTACCGTCTGCCTCGACCCTATTGTTGACAGCGACCATACCGTTGATGATGACCATACCGTTGACGGCACCATAGACAACGACCTATCTGTCGACGATGATTCTTCTGTCAACAACGTCATCAAAGACATTTATACTGTTGAGGATGAACACACCGCCAACAGCTACACTGTCAATGGTAAACTTAAGAGGAGATGTTTTTTCACCATTAAAGGTGTCAAATGTACCTCTAGTTCAAGTATTGCAGTCGAACCTAGAAGAGGAGGCTAGTGATTATGCCTCGGTGACTGCTTACAGCCCAACACAATGAGATGTAGGATATGTCCCAGATTTTGGAGAAGAAATGGACAACAATGAGTCAAACAACAAATATGTGTATCAGCAAGATTATAAGTCTCTAACTATTTGAATTGGTATGAGGGAGAAACCACCACAATATTATTAGAAAACAGATGTGGTCCAAGTGCCAATGTCCTTTTTCATCAATGTTGCAACTGATGATGGATACTTTCAAGAAGTTATTACCCAGCAATCAGCTAATGATCCTAAATGGTGTTACCTGTTACACCCATTCTGCAACCTCCTCCATCTGCTCCTTTACCAATTTCACCTCCTTGACAACTGTCACCACTAACTCCTCCTCCACCCCGAAGGTAACTATCTTCCAGATCTGCTCACAAAGAGGACATGGATGTTGTTAACTCTAATGATGCTGTATATTCTGAAATGGATAAGAAGGGCGAGCTTCCAAATGATGATGGAGGACAAGATGATAATGGACGGGAATTTGTTGTCCCAAATGGAAAAGATGATGGACCAAATGCACAGGATTCTACAGATGATATCTCTAAATTTCATTTGTTACTAGAAAGAGCAGCCAAGAAATTCAGCCTACCAATGACGTCAGTAGATCAACCATGTTTTCTTTATGACTTTATGAAGAAATCATAGAAGTCTGTTGAGTCCATACTAATTCGTGCTTATATCTGGTTGGAAGGTTTTAAATTAATGAAGACACCAGCTATAGTTCAAGCGATGATACTTCCTCTGGAGAAAAAGTATGGCTCTCTAGATTCAGCGCCGGCTTGCCTCGCTGGTCATCCAAAACCGGGTTCAGTGATTTCTTCCGCAGTTGTCAGTTCTAGGGCGTTATGACTGCCAGATGTGGCATGACATTTCTCCATTACTGGAACTAATTCCTGAAGATAAGAGGGAAGCAGCGAGAGCTATCCTGAAGAAAGGGGGGTTTACTTCTTCCATCATTATTGACACAGCAATAGATGTCTCGAACACAGGTTTTCACCAACTGACAGAAGGTACTGTATTAAGATAACAAAGATGGTTAAAGTCCACAGCCTTCTGGGCTGAGTTCCAATCTAATATTCTGGATATGCCTTTTGATGGCCTCACTATTTTTGGCAAACAGGTAGATAAGTCTTTGCAAGGTCCGAAAACTGATACCGCAAAGGCATTAGGACTTTTGCTGTATCGCAGATTTGGAACCTCTATTTTTCTTGGCTCAGGAAGATCACAATATTTCTGAGGAGGATTCAGTCAATATGGAGGTCAGGCACGTATATGTTATCCTCAAAGATAGTCTGGATATGATCAAGGCTACTCCATCTATTGTAATCAAAGGCAGTCTTATGGGAGGTCCTCAGGGAGAAGAGAGGTTCCTCACAAGCAGTAATGATAACAATCAGAAAAGAGTTTGACTCTCCACTCCTGGCCCCTTTTCCATCTGGTTCTCAGAAGTTGGGTGGGGGGAGAATTTGCCTCTTTGCTCCCACATGGTGGATCATAACATCAGTGTGGGAGGGATGGGCGAAACACAAATCTAGGAGGCCTAATGCGCTTCTCTATTTTGGCATTTATTTTCTTGTGTAGGCTTAACAGAACACAAATTCAAGAAGTACGTCTTAAAAGGAAAACGAAATAGTCTTGTGGTTGCTGTTCTGGTCTCTGGATGATTCTTCTCCCAATGGTAACCTTCTTCTTTATTTCTTTGTTTTAGGTTCGGGCTTTCGTGGTGCGTCGTCCTCGGTTGGTCAAGGAAAAAGACAGGGAGAGCAAGGTAAGAAAAAGGTCTGGCGGATTTAGTTTGTGAGGGATAGAACCATCACTAAACACATGGGAAAAACTTCCTTCTAGTGTGAATTGTAAACCATTCCCCCCCCCCCCCCTTTCTATTGAGTTGTCTAGCTAATCCTAAACTGGTTCTCTCGCATTATCTCCTGGATTGTAAGGATAGGGAAGTGCACAAGAAGATCATGTGAATTCGTGCTTTGCCTATCCTACTGTCAACTCTTTATGTTGTGAAATCAACTACACCCCTCTTTCTCCGGGTGTTCTCAAACACTTTTACTTTCCTTTCATAGAATAGTGTTTTCTATCCCAATCTTGGGTTTTATTATTGATGCCCTTTTTATACACCAAATAATGAAAAGGAAAATCAACCAGAACCGTAAAGAAAAAAAAAAGTGTTCCTAAAAGAAAGTAACTGGGCAAGGTTGCTTTTCCCTGATATCTCCATTCCTTTAGTTAGGACAGTGCCTCGATCTGGCCCCTTATTTCCTGTTCGTCTCAATTTGCCCCCTTTTCTCCTTTCCCAAACCATCCCTTATGTCTCCCCCTCCCTTCACACACGTACCAGGAAAGCCGCAACTCTCCTGAAAATTAGAATACATTTTCATAAATAAAATGGCAGCAACAAGTTTGAATTAAAAATAGTACCAAAAAGCAGGAAGCGCCAAGCACCCTTACCGAGTCGCGTTAGAATGGGTCAAAGACAAAAGTTAAGGCCAACCATAGTGCAGCGCAAATCAAATACAAGGAACAAGTTCTTCCCAGTGGAAAGTTTACCTTCTGACTTAGAAACTTTTATGGAAAAATGTTTCTCAACGAGTCGTCGGCAGGGCACGCTTCAAGCTGGAAGCACAGAGAGGCTCGAAGACTGTGGGTTGCTGAACAGTGCAGAGGAAGCCCTCTATGTTTGGGCTTAGAAACTTTTCTGGAAGTCAGATCGCCTTCAGTGGGGCAAACCAGCAAAGTTGAGGCCAACCAGCGATTTGACATCAACCGCTGTAATTTAGAAAGAGATTCTGATCTCTGCCTGTTCTCCAGACAGAAAGTTGCCAAAAAGTCCCAGCTTTTGCAGTGTGTACACTAAAACACCAGCCAAGCATCAGGACCAGGGTAGCATTGCTTGGAGGTTTGTACTCACTCCAACAGAGGCCTGCAGCTGGGCTCAGGTAAGGTCCAATTGGAACTGGTGAGCTGGGCAGTTGTAGGGCGAGAGACCTCTGGAAACTTGTTTTATTCATTTAGCTCAAACAGGAGGTTAGCCAGCTGCCCCTTGGAGTCATTTCTGGGATCCTGGGTTCAAGGCAAGCAGGCCCAGTCCCCAAGGCCGGATTGGCCACAGCGGGCACCTCCCCGGTGGGCTGCCTGGGCTGGGGCCAGTTTTGGGCACCTGGGGGGCCGATTTTGTTACAGGGCCGTTTTTGCAGCATAGCTGCAATATCGGCTGCTGTAACAAAATCGGCAGAAACCAGCCCTGGCAAACTGCTCGGCCACACCCCCAACCCCCCGTGGGGCTGGCCGAGCACTTTGCTGGGGGCGGTTTTGGTTCCCAGTCTGGCCCTGCCAGTCCTTCATGTCTGAGACGGCAGGGCAGTGAACTTCACAGGCCCAGGAGTGTTCTCAGAAGACTGCAGGGTTCACTTTTATGCCTAGGGCTAAGCTGTGTTTGGGGCAAGCCGTTGTCCATACTCTAAACCAGTTCTGCTCAGTTTCTCTACCCAAGTTGGTGCCAGCTTGACTAGGGAGACAAAGGGGAGGAGCTTCATTTGCCATTGACATGGTAGGCATGATTTGATTCTCAGGAAGGGGCTGGGCACAGGCCCCCAGACCTTCCTGTCAAGGGAGGAGTCCTTCTCTGCACTCCTAAGATCCTTTGTTCACTGTCTGGGAGCAGTACACATCTCACCACAGGGGTGACATCAGGGGTTGGGTGAGAGCTGGACAATGGCAGAAACATGAACACTTTCTAAAAGTGTAATTTCTAAATTGTAACCTAAAATCTCTGTTGACCATTAAGTTAGATGTAAAATTACTGTTAAAATGATTCCTTGAACCATTTTTCTAGTTACCCCCAACCTGAATGTAGCCCTTATTAAATGTAATGGATTAAACCAGAGTTAACGTATGGGAGGGTCAGCCTTGCCACAGTGAAAAACAGCTTTGGAGTTTTTCATTGTCAGGACACTCAAAACATTGATTATACATTTCCTACATTTTACATTCCATGCACCTCACCTTATAGGCCTTTTGGTACTACCTTAGGTATGAGGTATAACTGTCAAAAAGGAAGATTCGGCCTGGGAAAGGGCTTGTGTTGCCATTTCAGAATGGCAGTTTAAAATTGAACATCCAGGATACAAGGCAGGCCTGGATTCATGATTTGCAGGGCTACTTTAGTGGGTGCACAAGGATGCTGAAACAGCCCATGGGTAGCATTTAAAGTACAGGCCCTGGGAACATATATAACCACATACTAGGGATTAATAAGTAAATCTTGAACAGGGCGAGCATAAGCATTTTACCTCTGTAGTTAATGTTACCCTCCCTGCAGGGTCACCTGGATGTTTTTTTACTTTTTATTTAACCCTAATTTTGTTGGCTGAAGAACTCTGTGTCCTTTGCCCCATATATACAAAACACATGTTGGCTCGTGGAGGCTGAAATAACTTCAACAAATTATGGACGAAAGCTCGCATTTTTAAGATGTATATATGATACTTCGCTATGATATGACACTATATCTTAAATACTCTAATATTGAGAGGTGTACAAATTATCCTTTGAACATATTAAACATGTTAAAATGCAATAAACCTATTCAAATGTACATTCATTCTCAGCAGTGTCTTTGCACCACACCACAGTCATGTAGTCCATCCAATTCTGTCACATGTAATAAAAATTAGGCAATTGACAAAAATGCCCCAAAAAATAGAATCACTATTTCGGCTCAAAATATTACATCAATAGTGTAGCAGAGAGTATATAAGAAATTTCTTTTAGAACGAGGACCAGATAACAGAGATCCGTTTTGTTATCACCGTGGAGGTCTGCGCGTACTGTGGAATTCAGTCAACCCCTTTAAAGGTGGAGAGTCCTCTACTTGTGGTCTATATGTATTAGTCTTTTGTGATAAGTACATGGTTTAAAAAGAATCCTTGTATCAAATCAATCAATCAAAAAGACTTTATTCGGTTATAAAACAATGATAACCATAAAAGTACATAAAAAAGGCATATTATATCACATTTACTACAAATAATTTCAAATCAATAATGATAAAGATAAAATAGGTGTTAAAAGGCACATGGGCTCTAAAATACATTTAAAACAGTATTGATTTTCTTAAATGGAAAACATTTCTTAGAAATACAGAAACCGAGGCGACCGTAAATATATCCTCAAGTTTTCGTATAATCAAAAAGGCAGGTCGGCATTGTCTCAAATTCATACATTTTATGATTGGCTTAATCCACCTTTTCCTAGGTATATCATAATATTTACAAAAGAATAAAATATGAATGTCCGATTGGGAGGAAATGTTATCACAGGGGCATTTAATAATTCCAGCTGACCAGTCGTTCTTTACAGGAAAACTCACAGACCTAAAAAGAAACCCAAGTCTAAAACGTATCAACAGGAACTTTTCATGTTCCGTCAACCGCAGGGTTAAATATGGTTGGATATCCTGCGATATTAAAATCAATTGATGGGACATCACAGTTTTCTTTGTCAGTTCCGTTCGTTCTCTTAACTTCTCTAGGTACATAATACATAACCTTTTCAGTTCCTTCCTAGAGATCGTTGCCATAGACTCAGGATCATCATAGAATTCCGGATGGTTAATGTGACCGCAGAAGCTTTTAATATACTTCAGCCATTTTATTCGGTGCACATTCTCCAGATTTAGGGTGTCCCTCAATATGAGGCGATTCAGATGGCACTCAATTGTGGTCCAGACCCTATACCACAGGAGGACAGGTTGAATTCTAATGAGGTCCTCAATATATAACATTCCAAGCTCAGCATGGACGTTAAAAGTGGATGTACCGTCTGGGGTAGCTAAAAGAAATTTCAAAAAGCTATTCTCTGTTAGCTGAATACTAGCTACATTTGAATAACCCCAAATTCCTGCACCATAAGTTGCCACGGCCACACAGCTGGATTTATAAATACACAATAACTCTTTCAATGGTTTCTTTCCCATCTTTTTACTAAAAAGTTTAAGGGCCATTATGGACTTAGTGAATTGCATGTTTCTTCCCTTAACTGCAGCATTCCACTGACCTGAGCATTCAAACATGATTCCTAAATAGGGGAAAGTAGAAATATGTTCTAAAGGCTTAGACTCTATGAACATAACTTTTTTCCTCTGTTTAGTTTTGGTGCCACAATTCATGGAATACGTTTTTGTGCAGTTCACCCTTAGGTCCAAACCAGTCATGAAAGTGGCAAAGGAAGTAATCATAGTTTGCATTGCAACAGGGGTCCTTGCCATCAGAACGGCATCATCAGCATAAATTAAGGCCGGGATATGGCGTTTAATTGCCGATGGCATGTCTGTGCAGTCTCGCAGCAAGACATCCTCAAGCCCATTGATGTAGATTGTAAATAAGAACGGAGCGAGGACGCATCCTTGTCTCACTCCCCTCGCAATGTTAAACATTCTGGTGCATTCTCCCTTTAAACCAAATCTGACTGTAGCCCTGGCCCCATTGTACAACTCTCTTAAAAAACAAATAATATTTTCCTCAACTCCCAATCGTGTTAAAATTAACCATAGTTTGCTGTGTGTAACACAGTCAAAGGCGGAAGTTAAATCTACAAAAGTTAAAAACATTTTCCCGGCCTTAGCCTTAGTATATTTTTCCAAAAGAATGAATAAGTTAAGTCCTTGGTCAACAGTCCCGACCCCTTCCCTAAACCCATATTGCAAGTCGCTGATAATCTTGTGCTCGTCTGCCCACGCCTGCAACCTTTCAAGAATAACCCTGCCCACAATTTTGATGGTGGAATCGAGTAGGGATATAGGGCGATAGCATTTACAACTTTCCCTATCGCCCTTTTTAAAGATTGGTACTATTATAGATTCATACCAGGTAGTAGGGAGACCTAACTTACAAGCAGCGTTCAAAAATCTGGTTAGTAGGGGAGCCCATAGTGTGAGATTATCTTTAAAGACATCTACAGGTACCCCGTCAGGGCCTGGTGCCTTGCCCCCCTGACTCAAGCTAATACCCTTCAACACCTCGCTCAGTGTGAATGTGAAATTCAAACTCTTAAATTTTGTGGATATGTTAGGTAAATCTTGCATTAACGAATCACTCAAAGGGTTAACGGGGCTGTAAAGGGACTCAAAATAACTCACCCATTCATTCTCACCAATGGCAATCTCAATCCTCGCCTTGGTGTCATCCTTAAAATATGGTGCATTTACTGCCCTCCAAAAGGCAGTCATGTCTCTCCGTTCTGAGGCACCTAGTAGTTCCTCCCACGCTTCCTTCTTTAAACTGGCCCTCCTATTCTTGATTGTCAGTTTATAAGACTCACGGAGTTCTCTGATCTGAATTTTATCCCTTACTTGTCCATTTAATGCCAATTTAAGTTTAGAGTGTGCCTTCGTACACTCATGATCAAACCATCCCTCCTTTTTTCTGTTTTTATTATTATCTTTTTTCAAACTAACCCACAGGCTTTCCTTAATGCATGTTACAATAGATTTAAAATCATTTACAACTTCTTGATCTTTGGAGGCAATATCCAGACAAGTGTTGAAACATGTGTTACATGTCTTAATTAGGTTAGAAAGAAAGTCAGCAGGTATGATTTTTGACCATTTTAAAGCGTATCCATTTTGTCTAGAGATAGCAATATCCTTAGATTGTGGCCTGGGAATGCTATCAAGGATAACGCGGGGGTTACTAAATTCCACCTTAATGGGAAAATGATCACTGAGGGATAGATCTAAAACATCATAATTTCTAACACAACTCCTATAGCACGAAGAAATCAAAACAAAATCAATTACAGAGGAGAGTCCCCTACCACAAAAGGTGGGAGTAAACAAAACTTCTGGTTGACATAAAGTGTTTGCGAACCCTAAGTCATTCACAAAAAGAATCTCATTTAGGGCATCGCCCTT
This sequence comes from Triturus cristatus, assembly GCF_964204655.1. Classification (NCBI taxonomy): domain Eukaryota; kingdom Metazoa; phylum Chordata; class Amphibia; order Caudata; family Salamandridae; genus Triturus; species Triturus cristatus. The sequence continues at coordinate 1,235,310,296 of NC_140585.1, read as the reverse complement.
ACCATTATGATCAAAATGTGTTGGTGTGGACTCTTTATCCAAGGTAAGACCACAAATTCCTTTCCTGGCTTTATTACAAATAGTGCAGTTAAAATCCCCCCCCCATATGGCGACACACTCCTTTCCTTTATTACAAAGTATGGAGTGGATTTCCGAGCTAAGTTTTTTAAAAATTAAAGCTGAGTCTGCCGGAGGAACATTATTGTAAAAATTAATAACCAGGATACAGAAATTTTTCTTCATGTGTAGGCCAACAATATGGTAATAAGTGGTGTTATGAAAGACCTCGATAGTTTGGCAAATAAAACGGTTAGAGACATATGTGCAGAGCCCACCCTTAGCTCTGCCGTGCACTGAGCCAATTGCCGGAGTAAAAATAGTTCTAAAACCATTCATATGGTATACGTCTTTCGTCCACGATTCCTGTAGACATATAACATCGTGGTCATCAATTAATTTAAGCCATAACGGATTGTCCAATTTTGTCCTGAGGCCGGCAATATTCCAATAGATAATAGACCAATTTTTTTCAGTCCTATCATATGTATCTTTTCTTGGGTTGGTAGTAATCTTTTCTGTAATGCCCTTTCTCTCTTCGAGAATTCCCAGAAATGTCCTGTCCACCCCTTCATTAAGTTTTAGTGTGTTACTAGCCAAATCCTGTGCTGCATGGTCATAGGGAAGCCCCATTTCCTGACTGTCCCCTACTTGAACAGGGGTGGAATATTCCACACAGGTGTCAATGGTCTGTTCCCGTGCTGGTCAATCCACCCCCCCCAAGCCTGATAGAGACTCAAATCTGTTGTGCGTTGGGACATTAAATAAATTACCTATTTGTTGATAATGGTCAGGGTTATACGGTCTGAAACCACCAAGCGTCATAGGCACCCTGTAATCCTTACGATGATTTCTGACATAGGGGGGCCTTCCTTCGTAACGTGTTGCAGTCAGTCTCTGGCCGGTAACAGCAATAGGGGGAGCCGGTGGATAGAAATAACTCAAATCCAAAGACCGGATTCCTCCAGGGTTTCCATAATTTGGGAAGCCACGAATGAATTCGGTAACTCTTGCGTCTCTGAAATTTACGATAATACAATCCCCAATAATGTCTTTAGCTGTTGGCCCGAGCCAATTAACACGGCGAACATTAATGATTTCCCCACATAAATCAGGTCTGAGGGGTCTATTTTTTCCTAGCCAGAACATTACCTTATTTTTTAATTCAGACGTGGTTTCATCCCTAATGTTACTCCACTCTGGGACCCCTGCAAGTACAATCACATAGGGATAGGAGTCCGGTGGTAGATCAATTCTTTTTTTATAATCTTTTCCGTTATTTTCTCTTGCTTTTTGTAACCCGGATGTCGTATTATCAGGAACTTCATTTGTACATGAGTTACGGCTATCTATGGTAATTGCTTTTGTAGCCTTTTCATTTTGTGTGGTGTTGTCGGTATCCATCATCGTCATTTCACACTCCTGTGGAGCCAAGTTAATATTACCTTGTCCAAGTCTAGTACTTAGTGGTACTGCTTGTGTATTTTTGGGTGCTACAGTAGGATTATGTGTCATAAGTTTAGCGTCCCCTAATTTTTTTAGCAAGGTTGAGTTCTCCCTCGTAATTTTTTCCAGGACTTCTAGCTGTGTGCCTAAGCGTCTGGTGCGTTCTAACAGTGGGAGAATCAAAGACCTAACTAAATGCTCTATGTTATCCAATGAGCGTACTGTGTTTCTGTCAATTAGAGGTGGACTGTCCGTTATATCAACGGTGGAGTTTGTGTTATTGGGAACAGGATTTTCAAATTGTGTGGGGTTTTTGTCCCTATATGTTATCCCCTTTTCGTTGTGCATAGGTAGTGTACTTTTGCTCTTTTTATTACGCCCACCCTTATGCTGCTTTCCACCTCGTTTACGTTTTAAGCTGGAGACATTTCCCTCTACTTGTTTGCCATTAATGCAATCAGGTGATGACTTATTGTTAGTTGGTAGAAGGCTTTTTCGTCGACAAGGTTCCATAAATGGATAAGCCATAAAAGATTCTAGGCTTGTGTCTACGCCAGTTATGTCCAGTACTGTAGATGAATGTACGTTTTGGGTCTCTATTGGGTCGGGAGACAGTACATTAGCAATTTTCCCCAAAGACGACTTTCTCATAAACACAGGTTCAAGGGATAGTCTTTGTTCAGTTAGGGCTATCTCCTTCTCCAGAACAGTCACAGCCTTCGTAAAAAAGGCGTCTATGGTACCAATTATCCCAGTTCCAGCCCCGCCGGAATGCGGGGTATTTTTTGATACCATATTTACTAATCCTAAACTCAATGACCACGTTCACACGCTAGATGTCACTATGGATGTGGGCGTCGATAGAATATACAGAATAACAATTAAAATGACATGTACTAAATAAAGTCTTACAACCTTACTGTAATTAGAATCAATAGGGGAGGCCCAGTCCAGTCTCCTCCGGTCTTTGACGGGCTTAGACGGGCCCGCCCTTGGCCCGGGCTTCGCCCGGCGCGTCCCGCGCGCGATCCCGCGACGCGGGAAGCTCGAGGTGCTTTTCAAGTCCGGTGCAAAGGGAGGGAGGGGCCGCTGCTGGTCACTAAGCCCCTAAGCCTCCTGGAGCCTGTAGTCCGCTGCCGCCGTCGAATTCAGCGAGTTCGTCCCACACTGGCGCTGCGCTTCCCGCGAAGCGGGAAGCGCGAGGTGCTTTTCAAGTCCGGTGCAAAGGGAGGGAGGGGCCGCTGCTGGTCACTAAGCCCCTAAGCCTCCTGGAGCCTGTAGTCCGCTGCCGCCGTCGAATTCAGCGAGTTCGTCCCACACTGGCGCTGCGCTTCCCGCGAAGCGGGAAGCGCGAGGTGCTTTTCAAGTCCGGTGCAAAGGGAGGGAGGGGCCGCTGCTGGTCACTAAGCCCCTAAGCCTCCTGGAGCCTGTAGTCCGCTGCCGCCGTCGAATTCAGCGAGTTCGTCCCACACTGGCGCTGCGCTTCCCGCGAAGCGGGAAGCGCGAGGTGCTTTTCAAGTCCGGTGCAAAGGGAGGGAGGGGCCGCTGCTGGTCACTAAGCCCCTAAGCCTCCTGGAGCCTGTAGTCCGCTGCCGCCGTCGAATTCAGCGAGTTCGTCCCACACTGGCGCTGCGCTTCCCGCGAAGCGGGAAGCGCGAGATGCTTTTCAAGTCCGGTGCAAAGGGAGGGAGGGGCCGCTGCTGGTCACTAAGCCCCTAAGCCTCCTGGAGCCTGTAGTCCGCTGCCGCCGTCGAATTCAGCGAGTTCGTCCCACACTGGCGCTGCGCTTCCCCAAATGTACATTCATTCTCAGCAGTGTCTTTGCACCACACCACAGTCATGTAGTCCATCCAATTCTGTCACATGTAATAAAAATTAGGCAATTGACAAAAATGCCCCAAAAAATAGAATCACTATTTCGGCTCAAAATATTACATCAATAGTGTAGCAGAGAGTATATAAGAAATTTCTTTTAGAACGAGGACCAGATAACAGAGATCCGTTTTGTTATCACCGTGGAGGTCTGCGCGTACTGTGGAATTCAGTCAACCCCTTTAAAGGTGGAGAGTCCTCTACTTGTGGTCTATATGTATTAGTCTTTTGTGATAAGTACATGGTTTAAAAAGAATCCTTGTACTTATTCAACTCCTCAGTTCTTCATTGATGCTGCACATTTTGATTTTTACTGGTGGGGTACCGCAAATTCTGATTTTCATCAGGAAAAATTACATCTGATTGGAGTTTAATTTCCTGGTTCTACATTATTAAACCATGAATCCATTATTAGTAATGGGTCTATCACACATTGCAGAATATGTTTGGCATTAAGTGTCATATTGTTTTCAATGTATATCTTTTTTTTGTTTAAATCTGAGGTCCAAAACGTTAGGTATTAATATAAATTCAGCCCATCAGTCTCTCCTTACGTATCATATTGTCTTCATGGCAACATTTCTCCTACATTGGATCGAGGGACTTATATTGTTTGTTTACTTCATAGGTGCACTGCCAGTACAAATAAATAGTGGAATTATTATTGAGCAGATCACCTCCTCTACTCCTTAAACGGTATGCGCTCAATTCCATTATTTGCCTTGCTTTTAGTGAAAAAATCCAGCTAATTGATTTTTTGGTGGATCTGAGTTCCTGACTTGTTCGTTTACCACAGTTATCTTCACTTGCAGTCGAGCGAAGAATTGGTGAGAATTGGTTCTTCCGACTGCTAGGACATGGAGCAGCTCAGTTTCCAAGGTAACATGGTCCAGCATCTAGCCAGACTCAACAAATCGAATATTGGCAGGGTGCGCTTTATGTACCTAGTACTTAAGTTACTACTAGTAGTAATTGTAGGTGTAGGAAGGTGGATATCTGACTATGGTTACCCCCAACTTTTTGCCTAGTGTCTAGCTGGTTTTTCGACTTAGCTGGCCTGAGATCCTGCCATTCAGGGTCTCAGGCTGTCTGCTCTCCCTTTAAAATGGACTCCATGTACCCTAGGTACATACCCAATTGGTAAGGATCACCTTATTGGACCCTGTACAGTGTACCCTAGGTACCCAGGGCATAGGTGTACCCTAGGCCTCCCAGGGGCTGCAGCATGTATTATGCCACCCCTGATCTGGCCTTCCAATCAGACACAACTGGCTGATCACTCAGCTGGGGCAAGGTCGTGTAATCACCCCTTGCTTAGATATAGTATACCTATATCTACCCTTATATATAGACACATGTGTACCTATTTGCCACTCCTATGGCAGGCCTTAACAATCCTGGAGGCAGAGTGCTTGGTAACATGTGAGATGGTGCTCTAGCATGAGCTGAGCCTGTCTGCAGCTTTCGGAACCATGTCCTTATAGCTGTTCTATGATATAGCCTACCATATACTCTTAAAGTGCCTTATAATCTTAAACGGTTATGGTAACTATGGTTTGGCTTTATCAAAACATGTCGTGTAAGGTGTCTAATACTTTGGAATAATACCCCCATCCCATTTCTGGGGATGAGGATATTATCCCTCCCTTCTAGAGGGAGAAGACATGTTGAAACCTACTTACCCGGTTAAAGTTAACCAGAGCCCCAGCATCACAAAATGCATGCTGCTGCCACGACACAAGTCTGACCTCCTGCTGCTGGGAGTGACCCCGGCACGGGAGGCTTGGACAATAGGTTTCCTGCCTTGGGAGGTGCGAGCACCACCCCAGACAGGCCTTAGTGTAGTGGGGCAGGGAGGGATGAAAGAAACGAGACACTGCCTGGGGCACACAAGGTGTCCCATGCATAGTCCAGTTCAAACCGGTGCTGGGGCACTCCAGCCCCAGTCCTGGCGCGACACTGGACAAAGGGAAGGGGGTGTAACCACCCCCCTCCCAGGTCCCACCCATAAGGCGTGACCTAGCAGGCAACCCAGCCCCCCAGATTAGTATAAGTGTGGTAGCTGGGCCCCAGGAGATTAGATTATCCTGAACCTGCAACTTGAACAGAAACTCTGGACCTTCGACATTCGTCGAAAGAAGAAGACTGAAGAATCTCCCTTGTGGCCAAGGAGTGGCTACCCTGTGCAAACAGGCGCCATCAAGAGACTTACCCTTTGCTTTGCTGAAGTTCTACGAGGGACCGACTGCAGAGCCCGACCAGAGCCTTGACTTCCAGACTTCTCCGACCCTGATCCACATCCACAGCAGAGCTGATATCCGTGGAGGCGACGAGAGACGTGGGACCGGCTACCTGGGAAAAGTGGCGAGTACCTTCCAGCGCAGCTTCTGAGGCACCCTCGAAGTTGTGCACCGGGGATTGAGAAGCCCCAACCCCAAGCACCATCTGCACCGAAGATCAGCCCCTCACACTCCACGAGTCCTGCGTGGGGCCCTTCTGCATTTTCCTGCTTGCCGCGTCTGTCCGGTTGCTTGCCCGTTGGCTAGCGGCCTTTGCGACGACACACCTTTGAATCTTCACTGCTGGTTTGGCTCTTCCAGACTGGCTCCTGCTCCTCTGCAAAAGAGAAGCACCCCAGACCTTCCTGGTCTGCACCTGAAGCAAGTCCTCCATTCTTCGTGGGTTCCGCTTGCCAAGGCTTGGTGAGTCCTAGTTCGACTTCCACACCGCCGACAGCAAGAGCCTTCGTGGGACAGCTTGCCTCCTGGTCCTGGTCGTCCTCGACGTCTCCTGGTACCCGTGGCTGCTGCGACAAGCTTCACCTCTTCATCTGCAATCTTCACGACATCGCCTGGTTCCTTCCTGGTTCCACGTGGTCACTGGCTAGTGACCCAGACTCTGTCCCTTCTGCTTGCAGGTATCCTCTCTTCTTGATCCCAGCCTTGGGATCCACCGGACACTCTTCACTGACTGCCTGTCAGCAACTTTCCTTCAGGCATCCATAGAAGTCCACGACGAAACCCGACGCAAGTTCACACCTATGCACCCGCAGCCCGTGGGCTAGGTAACTTGGGTACTTCGGTGCTCACAAGGGTATTGACTATCCTAGGGTCTAGTTTCCGAGTCTCGACTTTCTAGTTACTTCAGAAGTGTCCTAATTCTTATGAATTCTAAACTGTACTATTTCTATCGATTATATGCATTACGCGTGAGTGTTTCCACTCTGCACCTGAATCCCGTGGGCCTCCCACTTCCAAACTGTTGGTAGTGTAGTGTAGCCCCAGCGATTCCCTAGGCCTAGGCCTATTCCATTTCCGTGACAGTGGTCCTTATACCACTTCTTTAGTATATGGTTTGCGTGGCCCCTAGGGCCTAACTGTATTACTAACCTGTGTGACTTAATGTATGCTTAAATAAGACTGTGTTGTACTTACCTCGAATCTCATAAAGAGTGCTGAGGGTTTGACTAGAATAAATACACTTTATTTTATATATATATATCCGTTGTGGTGTCCTTTCATTTGGTATTCAAGGGATTATATATGGTATAACAGCTGGCTTCACATGCCATTCAGAGTTTAGCCTAAGACTGCTCTTGTCCATGCTACCACTAGGATAGCTGGTCTATAAGGTTGACTTACAACCAATCACCATAAGGGTTGTTTGGACTGATATAAGGTGTACACTAGAACTAGTGACATCATACATCAGGGCAACTTCTCACAGTAGGAAGCTGGGTTTCTGTTGCAGTACCCCCCACACTTTTTGCCATACTACTGATGCACATTGACTTGATGTGCCCTGGGTTCCTGCCAATCAGGTTCCCAGGACCTGTGTTCTTTCCCAAAACTGTACCTTATACCCACAATTGGCACCTCTCTGGCCACATGTCAGTCCCTTGTAAAAGGTACCATGGGTACCAAGGGCACTGTGGACAGGGAAGGACTCTATGGGCTGCAGCTCTTATTGTGCCACCCTTAGAGGCCCTGTACCTTTACGTAGGCTGCATGTTTTGGTGCAGAACAAAGTAGAGACTCGACATTGCACACATATCAATGTGTGCCATGCCTAAAACCCTCTGCCTTGGCATAGGTCAGCCACTCCTCTAGCTGGGTGCACTATACCAGTGATGAGGGTACAGGTGCATGAGCCCTGTACCCCTACAGCGTCTAGACATTGTAAGTGCCGTAATGCCATTAAGAGTATATGGTGCTGGAAGTTTGTCATTATGAACTACAGAGCACCATAATGGCGTTTCTGAAAACTGAGAAGTTTGGTATCAAACTTCTGAGAACATTAAACCCACACTGATGCCAGTGTGGGATTTAATGAAAAATGCCCTCAGAGGGCATCTTAGAGATACCCCCTGTAAAACGACGGGCCTCTGGTGAATTCCAGACTGGCACACACCAGCCTGCCAACACGAGACATGTTTCTGCACCCCTGGGGTGGGAGCCATCGCTGCCTGAGCCCAGAAACAAAGCCTTTCCTGGGCGGAGGTGGTCACACCTCCCCCAAACCATGAAGAGACATCTGTGGCTGCCGAGCTTCAAAGGCCTTGCCACCTTTGTAACGTGACCCCCAGCGTCTCCTGCTATAAGAAGCAGGCCCTTTTCCTTCCTCCCCTATTTTCAGCGGGAAGACAGGCGGGAAAAATTAGCACAGCCCAGAAGGTGTGTCCAACTCTGCCAAACCACCCCTCAGGTGGGGGAGGCAATGTAAAGCCCACTCTTCAGTGGCTGCCATCTTGCAGATGGCAGGCGCTCTCCAATCAGGACTAGGGATTGTGCCCACTTGGGGTGAGCACACCAAGGGGGTAGTGAACCTACAGTCAGTGCTACTGACCTCGAGACCCCTAAAACGCTCCCTAAATACAGTATTTAGGGGGTATCCCTGAACCAAGAAGACAGATTCCCGCAACCTACGAAGAAGAAGGATGAAAGAAGAGGCCCAGCAGAGGAGACTGCAGAGAAGAACTGACTTGGCCCCAGTCCTACCGGCCCATCTGCAGTTCCCAGAGATCCTGTGCCAAAAGTCGCCTTGTCCTGCAGCCAGTGATCCCAAGAACCCTGGAAGGACTGTCAGCCTTCAACAAAAACCGGATCGCCTGTGAACAGCAGCTCTGTTCAAAAGAAAATCCCAAAACAGGCTCTGAGCCTACTGAGGACAAAGAAACCCGACGCCTGGAACCACCACTTCACCCGTCGCCTACGGCCCGAGTTCAAGTGGCCCACCGGTCCCAGCGAGGTCCCTCAGTGCTCCAGAGTCCGAGTCCACCATGGGTTGACCCCTCCAGGACTCCCCGACGTCACCTGCAGCCTCTGCAAGGAGAGCCCCCCAACCGCAAGTGGCCCAGTAAGGTGAAATCCGACCTCAAAAGACACCCCTTCATCCAGCCGCCCTGTGCCCTGGAGAAGAGAACCCAAGGGGCACCTATGTCCCCGTCCACCTTACCTGCTCAGCTGTTCGTTCCTCCCGGAAGTCTTCCTGGACTGAGCCTGCAGCCAAAATCCAAAACCGGCAACTCCCAATGAAAACAGGGCACCCGACGCCAAAACAGCACCTTGCACCTGGCCACCCCTGAGCCACTGTGGGTGCACCTTGTGTGCTAACTCAGATCCCCCTTTGCCCAAAGCCTAACACCAGGAGCTTTGCTCCCACAACCTTGTGGCCTGCTCGTGAGCAGCTGCCAACTGGAGGCCCCCTATCCCTCATTAGATAACATTGGGCCTCAGCACTCTGCACCCGGCCTCCCTAGTGCCGCTGTGGTTGCTTTGAGAGTGAATCCTTGTCCCTGGGGAACCCAGAAAACCAATTTCCAAACACAAGTACTTACCTTGAAACCAATGACCTAATTTCCTTCCGTAGGACTGCATTGACTGCTTTCTTGTGAAATTTTTTTAAATGTGGAGTTGGTTTTGTAGGAGAACTTGAAAAACTGCAAATATCTAAAAACTGCTTTTCTTACCTTTTCTTTAGGAAATGTCCCAGTGTGATATCTAGGCATATCACACTGAGTAGAAAAAGTAATCCATACAGTAATCTGAAAAGTAATGTAAATAATCTAACAGTAATTTCTACTGTATTCAAAGTATTTACATACCTGTAACCAAGTCATTTTCATTCAGCTTGCTTGTATTGTTCAACCTGCCTTGAAAAGTACAATTTACACTTACCTGTACCAGGGTTGCTTGTTTCTAGAAAATAAATATAACCAAATAATATTTTTGAAACAAATAAAATTGGTCTGAGTTCTGTTTTTGAGTGTGTGACATCATTTCTTACCTGAGTGTGTACAACAAATGCTTAACACTACCCTCTGATAAAGCCTTAATGCTCGCCCACATTACCACAAATAGAGACTAAGGTGTTATCTACTTTACCTCAGCCTAACTTTGGGGTTCCACTGGACTCTGCACACACTATACCTCATTTTGGTGTAGTATATACAGAGCCAGCTTCCTACAGTAATGAGTTTGTTTATGTAGGCTTCTTAATAGTGTAAAACGTACTTTTGTGGATATTGGTTGATAAGAAACATATTCACAGGATTATCTCACTATGTGAGAGAACTTTTACGTTCACCACTTACAACTCAAACTTCATCTTTAGACTCCTTTACATTACTCTATTCTTTTTGGGTACAGCTTAATGCTGCTAATGCACCCTGCTCAGCAAAGCAATCCTACTACAATCTTCCTCATTTCTGCACCTCTGGATGTTACCTGATTATAGGATTTTTCTAGGACTGCAGGTGCAACACACATAGTCGCCCGAATATTACCAATCCCCCTCATCCAAAAGCCAGCCCTATTGGCTTTGCAGTGCTCTTTGTAAGGGCTGCAGAAATCTGACGTCTCAATCACTTCCTTTTAGTAAAAGAAATTACAATACCGTTATCACCCATTTAATTATATAAATGTTTGGGCAATAGTTGATCCAAATGGATAAGAGAAGGAGATAGCCTCTTGGTCAGACCTTGGTCGCATCAGAGTTTTACATCTGAAATAGTTCAAGCTCCGTAACCCTTTGGGTAATTCCTTTGGAAGACCTACATCAGGTCCTCCATCCAGAGATAGTATGTGCATGTATATTTCAATGGCTAATTTAAGCGCCTTTATCATAGGAGGCATTAATAACCAAAATAGCATTATAGCAACAACAATGCCACATACACCTCTGCCAAACCTTTGAAGTCAACGGCTTCCAAAGGTAACACTGAGGTAGGTCATTGACTCAGTATGGTGGGCACTCAACAAGTGATAGGATTTTTATCCCAATCAGGCAAGTCAATTGTGCAAAAGGTTTCAGATCAAGCCCTGGAACAGTCCTTATGAATCTGAGACAAGGGGCTGGACTGCCGCAACTGTGAGATTTCACCTAACGCGTGACCAGGGCCGGCTTTAGTGCTGGTGGTGCCCTGTGCGTCAATGTTTGTTGGCGCCCACCCAATGACCACCTCCACCACGGATTCTCTCACTAGCACCCTTTAATAGTGACGAAGTCTCCATAACCACACTCTCTCAGATGCATTGAATTAGTTATATAGCGCCACTCATACCAGTGTAGGGTGTCCGAGCACTTCACACACACATTACACAGAGACAATCAATCATACATGTGTAAATCAGTGTTTAGGAAATGTTACATAAGCCAAAGGACTAAAAGTGTAGGAGTCACATGTCATCCATACTGGTAGGCAGTATAGTTTAAGAGTGCTTGGTGTGGAGAAGCACAAACTCAGAGTCGAAAAAGAAACAGCATAGTTGGGAGTTCTCTTTAATAATAAGAATCGATTTCTAGCCAAATTAATTATTTTTGCAACATTAATCAATGTTCTAATAATGTATACTTTGCAGTGTGTATGCAGTTCTAGGATGAAAGTTAATAGTTCACTATTCTATGTTAGGACTTTAAGTTATAAATTGCGAATAACAAAAGGATGTCTCTTTTGAAAGCAGTAACCTGCTGATCTTTTACATCATACGCACTCTGTAATCCACTTGGTACACGTTCTTTGCAGCAGGCATATAAACCCTCTGCACTAACTTCACATAAGTCAAATCATCAACTATGCAAAATGCTGATCTCTCTCCAGGACGATAATTAATCACAAGAGTTATTGTGACATTTATGTGAGGCCTGGTAATTGCTGGGGGAAAGAAACGCTGCAGTAGGTGCTTCAAAAGCATAATGAACTTTCAAGCACAGCGCCCCCAGGAAGCCAGCACCCGGTGCGGTGGCACTGGTCGCACCGCCCTAAAGCCTGCCCTGCGCGTGACCTCAGAAAATGCAAGCAAAGTCCTTGCTAAAAAAAAAGAATTACTGTTTACACATTTACAAAAAGCAAATACCTTATTAGCTAGTCTGGTTCAGAGGCCGAATTGTCACTACCCTTTGCTACCATAACATTTTGTAGTTCTTAGATATAATAGAATTCAGCTCCCATTCTCTAAGCTGATCACCCTCTGAAGCACTGCTGGTAGCCCTTCAGACTTTGGAAGACTAACTGGGCTCACTTATTGTTAGAATCCGGGGTCTCTGGTTGGCGCAGGTATGCACTTGCGACAAGCAGGGACCCTTTTCATCTAAGTCAGGGCAAAGGATCACCTCTTTAAAAATAACCCCTGCTCACCCTCTAGGTAACGTGGCGCGAGCAGTCAGGCTAAATTCCCAGAGGGCATATGGTTAAGCGTTCAAGTTGTCCCACACAATAATCACCACCCCACCACACAAACGACACAAGGCTGTATTTATCAAAAGTAGAAGTCTTTATATAAAAGGGTTTTCTTTCAGGCAGGTTGAATAAATACAGTTCTCTTAGCGAATCTCAATCCAGTTACTTTAAAATACTTAAGGGCAGTCCACAGGTTTTAAAATGGCACAGTTCTCTTTAAAATAAGTTCTTTAGGTCTTCGGGGCCCTTCGTAGCGCCTTTGGGGTACTCTGGGCAAGGTTTTAACAGGACCTTGCCGTTTCTCACGCTTCTCGCGTGAGCCCGAGTACGCTTGCCGAGTCTCACGCTTCTCGCGTGAGCACCGGCAATGATTTTCAATGCGGGTACGGTCCGGAGCAGGTACGGTGCGAACTACACTGCTCCCAAGGCCAGTACGGTTCGAACCGAGATCAGTACGGTTCGAACCAAGGCCAGGCAGTACGTTTCAACAGCTGCAAGGATTGCAATCAGTATGACTCGGACTATGGTCCTGGCAGTACGGGTCGAACTAGGCCCAGGGCACAATGATAGTTCAAGGCAGTACAGTGCGAACAGTACCTGGCAGGCAAGTACGGCTCAAACCAACGGGCCGGACTTCACAGCTTCACAAGTAGGTACGGTCCGTACAAAAGCAAGTACGGGCCGTACTTCTGACGCGCTGGGCACAATACCTTTCTGAGCTTGGCAGGGGATGTTCGTGGCGGACTGTAGAGCGGTACACGAGTGTCCCACGTCGCGTCTGGGTCCCGGCTCCTCCGTAGACCGTGATGCTTCGTGGGGGCACTCTACAATGGCAACACACATCCACCAACGAGGTCAGGAGTCGAGGGGCAGCCTGGGGGCAAGAACACAGCGCAGCGCGCTGTCGGCTTCGTCCGGTTGGGGCGAGCAGGGCCCCACGTCTTCACTGTGATTTCTGCGGCCCAGGGGGGATGCAGAGCTCGATGCTCGGACAGGGGATCTCCTCCTCACTTTGCGAGCGACGGCTCACTGGGGTAGTTGCTCACGTTGTTTAGGCTGGGGGGCCCTCACGGTGTTTACAGGCACTCCGGTGGCAGATGATCACGTTGTTTGGGGGAGACCAGGGCACAAGGTCTCTCCAGAGTCAGCGGTGTAGGTTTACCAACGGCAGTCTCTTCTCCTGAAAGGGGGGGGTAGCGCCCACTGTTCCTGGGGCGCAGGTCAGGGGGCAAGTTCACACGCAAGCCCTTGGAGATTGTTTGTAAAAGCACAAGTTGAATTAAAGTCTTTTTCTTCAGGCTTTCCTTCTCCTTCCAGCAGACAGGCACCCACTGCAGGCCAGTCTCTCAGGCAGAGAGACAGTATTCCTCCTTCAGCTTCTCCAGGTCCTTCTCTTTCAGGCAGAGTTTCTTCTTGGCGCAAACAGGATCTGATTTCTTAGGAGCCAGGCTCCTACTTTTATACACCAATTCTTTTGTTCTTTAGCGCCAGGGGGCCTGGGCCTGGCTCAGTCCAGTTTTTGGAGCACTTTGTTGTGGTGACTCTGCGCTTTCCTTTCAGCAGCAGGGCAGAGACATCAGCCGCTCCACAGGGGGCGGCGCCGGCTTTGTGCTGGCAGAGCACAGGTCTATTCAAGAGTCAGGGTGTACTCCTCCCACCCATCCTGGTGTAATCTCTCTACCCACCACCTGGCAGCCAACCTGTCTCTGGGGTTTCCCCAACCCTGCTCCTTACTGTTGCTAGGCAGAACACACACACACACAGCGCAGAGGCGGACTGAATGGCCAGATCAGTAAATACTAACTTTCTAAAAGTAGTATTTACAAACGCAGGATATTAAAATAAACTTTACTAAAAGAAGTATTTTATTATTCTGAGTTCAGGCATACTAAACATGACTTTCTACCATGCTCTATGAGTCCACTGGGGTCACAGCGTGTAGTGACTCCAGCAGCCCATTCTGGCCTATGGAGAGCAGGTAGCCTTCAATAGTGAAAAACGAAAATGGCTGTAATTCACTATTAAGACATGCCACACACATCAGGGCATGTCCTACCTTATGCCTACAATGCACCCTGCCCCTGGGGCCTACCAGAGGGGTGACTAATATGTAGTTAAGGGAAGGTTTAGGGACTGGCAAGTGGGTGCACTTGCGCAGTCAGCGCGACGGTACCAGACCGCGCGCAGGTTCTGCAGTGGCAGACCCTAGACACATTTTACTAGGCCGCTTCTGTGGGTGGCACAACCAGTGCTGCAGGCCCACCAGCAGCATTTGTATTTACCAGCCCTGGCACTCCTGGTGCACTTTACTAGGGGCTGACAGTAAACCAAATAAACCAATCATGGACACCAATCAATGTATACACTTTACAAAAGGGAGCACTTGCACTGTGGCACTGATTAGCAGTGGCACAGTGCCCTGAGCAGCTAACACCAACAAAACACAATGAGGCACATCAGCAAAAAGTGGAAGGGAAACTCACGCCAAGGTGCCAGGTCTAACACTTATGTTTTAATTTCTTTTGGATTTCGGATGCTATTGCACACCCTGAATTGTGTCGTGTTTCAGACTAGCAAGCTGTTTGCTAAACAAAGGCTTGGTCATTGCTGGCCAATGTGAACCCCAAATGTCTGGTTAACTAATCCTGTGTTGTCATAAAAAGACTCATACTTGCTCCAAAGTAAGTAACTAGCTTTTGTTTTGAGTGCATAATTTCTACAGACTTCCCATAATTGTAGTAATGCATTGCCTGGCGGGCTCAACTTCGCACCAGTTATTAATTACAAGATGTTGTGCCATGGTCCAATTATTAGGATTTTTGCCACTGATTACCTGCAAATGCCTAGCAAACATCCTCTGTTCCTATGGACAACTCCCAAGAGATCGCGCACATATTTAGTAGCACTTAAAACACTGTACTTGCCATTCTAGTGGTAGCTAATTTATCTAAATGTATTTAACTACTAGTGCTAAGATATCCATTCAGGCACAACTTTGATTAAAGCTTTTTAGTTTACATTTACCACCTCAAGGGAGCTCTAGCATTACATCACCTTAAATACTCTGACTCCATTGTGGATTTTTTAATAATGTCCACACCCAAATGTAAAGGTGTAAAAATTTCCCTTGATAATAATTGAATGAAAATGGATTCCTTCTGGATATCCTGAAAATGTGGATTCATTAAGGCCATATGGAGCAGCATTGTACACCCCTAAACTAAAACCAACAAACGTGAAACGATCATTTGCAGGCAAAAGTGACTAAACTGTGTATTTGGTATTTTACACACAATAGGCACGTGCAAATGACGACTTCTAAGTGAAGATTTAAATCCAATGAAGCTGAAAATTATAAGCAAAATCTGTTAAATAGTTAGAAATGAACACCTCTCGATCCATGCCCCTCAACCAACTCTCCCCCGCTCTAAATGCAGCTATATATATTTACTTTAGAAATGATAGGAAAACAGGAAAATAACTAAACTGTATATTTGGTATTGTACACACACTATGCCAGTCATGGCTGTTGCCAATATGCAGTGGTGGAGCAGCAGGGCAGGAGTGGCGGGGGGAGGGGGGGGTGGGTCGGGGGGGGGGGGATTGAATTAAAAGAATAAAATAAAAAATAAACGTTCCTGTTCCTGCGGCCCCCTCGCGCTCCGGTGCGCCTCTGTTCTCCTGCTGCTCCCAGCAGTCACTAGGACAGACTCCCCATCCAATCCAGACGCTGCTCTCATACTATGAGAGCAGCACTGGGATTGACCTGAGCGGGCGGGTTTTACGCTCCGCTCAGGCACAGGGGGTCTGTGCCGTTTCTCCACCTAGCTGTTGGATACAGGTTAGAGAAACCTAAGTGTGCATGTCTGTTTGGCTAGCCTAAGACGACGGGCCAAACAGACATGCGCACTTAGAAGGGCACGTAGCACATCATTCCTCCTCCCTCCTATGGCTGGCCCTGCCTCTCCTTGCACACGCTGGCTCAGCCAGCAGCTAAAAAATAAAAGAACAATAAAATATTGTTTTATTTTTCATCTGCTGGCTCTGAGCCAGTGGGGCGATGCTCTTCCTCCATTGCGGAGGAGCCACCGGTGCACTATGCATGTGCAAATGAGGAATTCTCAGTGAATATTCAGTTCCAGAGAAACTGAAAATGATATGCAAAAACTGTTAAATAGTTAGAAATAGATATATATAGCCCCCCTCCTCACCCCCCCTCCCCCCGTACAAGCAGCTGCATATATTGCTTTTGTAAATTACTGGAAAACAAGAGAATAAAAGGTAGATACGTGCAGAAATGTAAAGCATTGTCTTTGACTAAAGACATTCTGCTGAAAGGGATCATTGGCATTGCCCCAACGGTTTTCCTACATGTGGGAATTAAACCTAGCTTTGTCCCAGCCAAAACAGTTGTCTACAACAATACAAAGAATGCCTCCTATTTCTGCAGAAGAAAATAGTTGAGATTAGCTACAAATATTGGAGAATCGAATATATATGGACTGGAGCTTACTGTTCAACAGAAAGTAGCAGGCCATTCAAGGTACAGAGTGCACAGCTTTTTGCATCGCACATGTTCAACCCTGGTCGACGAAGAATGTCATTGTGTGTCCTACTACGGTTTTTAGTGTTGTGTTTTTCCCGGTGCCTCTGTGACGATTTCCGATGGCAGAGAAAATCTCATTTTTGATGCTGCAAAGTGATGAGTGTCCAACCCGATGCCTTAGCTCCCATCCCTTCCTAGCAGGGCTTACAGAGAGGAAGTCTATTCAGGTCCTTGGTAGGGTATTTTTTTTTTTTTATCCTCATACCGCCAACATTCTTGTTTGGGTTCACTCTGATCCCTCATGGTCTTATATAGGGATACTGACCGGTAGACCACGAGACAATCACTAGTAATATCCCACAAGCTTTCTGCTGCGTCAACTTCACTCTTCTATGCCCAGTGGTACCGCCAATAGGAGGAAATGGTTACCGACAGCAAGTTTGGCTTAATCATAGAATACACAATTCCTTATTTCTCCATCTTATCAACGGTGCCCAGATTCTCCTCTCACTCGTAGGATCACATGCCATATCGGACTCACTAGTATAAATTATATTTCTGAGACACTCGCTAAACAAGGGTGGATTTCCTGATTTCCAAAACCTACATATCTCCCGTCTGGCCAAAAGAATCACAAAAAACAAAAATTTCGCATTACCCATAGAAAGCTGCACATTTTCCTCCACACTTAAACCAAAGAAAATTAACCGAGTGCAGACTGTAATCTGCATCCCAGTCGTTTCCCTGGTAAAGTCACACACTGAATTCCAATAGGAGGATATATTTGGACATGTCATAAATAGGTGGATATCGTCTGCCGTTGATAGCATACATCTAGGACAATTATATAGATTACTGGTGATCTTAGTTAACTTTGCAGGTGACCAGTATACTCTATATGTAGTAAATAAATTATTTATTTTGAGTGATGCTGGTTTAACTACTGTTCGTAAATAGTCATAAGAGATACGCCACAATTGCGTTAAATCCTCTTCACCAAACTCCTGACCCCAAAGCTTCACAATTTCGATCTCTAATTCCTTATCCGTTTCCAAAAAGGCCCAATACCAAAAGGACACCTCTTTTTTCCACTGGCCAGATCTCATCACCTGACTAAATTTTGTTTAATCGTCCTCCTCCACCCAAGCCTGTGTGGCCCACCAGGAACTTTGTTGATAATACTTAAATCTTGTTAGCTGCCCCTTACACAAATTATTCATATCTCCCCAGCTCATTAGGTCAAGACCCTGCTTAAAATCAGCCCAATAATAAATACCCCCTAATTTCAAGGGCTGACTGAGCTGATCTCTCAAACATTCGGGGGTGCCGGGAGAATCCCATATTGGAGCAAAGCTCGAAAAATATGGGACTTTAAAAACTTTCCTAACATACATCCAAGTGTTCAAGGCAGCCTTCAAAACCTTTAGCCTTACTTTCTTAAAAAACTTGGAATCTCCAAATTTAAAAAGAAAATGTCGTTGGCCCTGCGGGATATCTTCCAAGATAACAAAAAAAAGTGAGCCAATAGATGACTTGTCTATCTTATTTGCCAGCATCCGCACATTTTTAAAATGGAAAGCATAACTATATACAAGCAAGTCAGGGAGCGCCAACCCACCCACCTCTAATCTCCTCCTCAACTTCTTCCAAGAAATTCTAGGACCTTTGGACGCCCAAATAAAACTACCTATTTTACCCTGAAGTTTTGCTATATCCTCTTTCTTGAAAACCAACGGGATAGAATTAAAAAGAAATGTAATCTTTGGAAGAATAATCATTTTTATCAAGTTTACCCGACCATATATATTTAGGGGGAGGTTTACCCATTTTAACAACAACCCTGCCACTTCCTGGCTAGTTTTCCTCCAAATAATGTTTGTAATATCCTCGATCTTTTGTGGAATTAAGATCCCTAAATACCGTATTTGGGTTTTCATCCCATTACTTTGTGAGACCTGATTCCACTCCATAATCTCAGTTTTATCTGTATTTACTTTATAGCTTGAGACCTGCCCAAATAGCTCTGCCTTCCTCATTAAATTCGGGATCGCATACTGTGGATTTCTTGTATACAACAATAAATCATCCGCATACAGAGCTAATTTAACCTCATAATTTTTTGATCTAAAAAGAAAGATGGAAGTATCTGCTCTAAACAAATTTGCAAAAAGTTCAATATATAAATTAAAAAGAAGCGGGGACAGGGGACAACCCTGCCTCGTCCCCCTAGAAATATCAAACCAATCAGACAGTGCCCCATTTACCAAAACCCTGGCCTTTGGACCCCGATACAATTTTTGCACCGCCATAACCATATTCCGCGGAAATCCAAAACTACGTAGGGACTCCCACAGATAAGGCCAATGCACCTGGTCGAAAGCTTTAGCTGCGTCGACCGCTACTATAGTAAATGGCTCCCTCCGAGTCTCAGCTATATCTACTACCCCTATCAACTGAAATGTTAATTCATTTAGTTGTCTTCCAGGGATGAAATCTCTTTGATTAGGGTGAATAACCTGTTTTATAACCCTGGCTACCCGAGCTGCTATAACACCGGAAAATATCTTGTAGTCCGAATTTAATAGGGAAATCGGTCGATATGAATCAACACTTCTCGGATCTTTATTTGGCTTTAAAATCAAAGTCACTATAGCCTCTGACCAGGACACAGGAGCATTTTCCCCACTAATGTAAATTAAATTAAACAAAACTTTTAGAACTGGGATTATTATATCTATAATAGGTAAAAAAAAGCCTCCAATGGAAGGCCGTCTGGGCCTGCGGCTTTCCTCTTTACCATTCTCTCACATTGAGCTCTGATCTCACAATCTCTAATCTCTCCTTCTAAGACTTTGTGTTGCTCATTGGTAAGCTGAGGAAGAGCCGTTGGTCCTAACCACTCAGTAATATCTTCTATATCGGGATAAATATCCTCCCTATATAAATCTTTCATAAAACTACAAGCCTCTTTACAGATATCATCATTGGTGTGCAATATTTCGCCAGAGTTTCTACTAGTTAGTGCTCGAATATTATTTCTAGCTCTATCCGCCTTAGCCTTCCAAGCTAATAAAGAGCAACATTTTTCTCCATATGCAAAAAGCCGAAATTTACTGGCTTTCCATTTATCAGATATTTTTTTATCAATACGCCCTCGAAATGTTGCCTGTAACCCTTCTAACTCTTTACTCAAAATAGGGACTTTATCTATTGAGGCCTTCTGTAGTTCTCTTTCTTTGATCTTAATCTCTTCCAGTTTATATTCATCATCTCGTTTCTCCACCCTTCTTTTCCCTACCATTATAGATCTTAAAACTCCCCTTAGATAGGCCTTATAGGCATTGGTCCTTGGTAGGGTTCATGTTATTTGCATGCTGGCGCTGCGGCCTGGGCAACAGTTCTTCAAACCTGGATCGGTGCTACAGTACAGCAGTGCACTAAAACTGACTTTGATCTTTTGCGCACACTTGCAGTAACTGTTCATTTGTCACACAAGGCGATACAGGGCCTTATTTATAAGGCCTTGCGACAGTTTTGCGCTGCCGTTGTGTCACTTTTTGGGACACATCAGCAGCGAAAACATTCCCTTTGTTCGCCCTATTTACAAAGTGACATCTAAGCAGATGCGTCACTTTGAAAACCCCTGCGCCACATCCTGCCTGTGTCAGGTATAATGTATGCAGGGGGCGTTGCCACACAAGTAAGCCTCGTAGAAGTGACGCAGTGAAATCTACGAGATTTCACTGCGTCACTTCTAGGATACAAATGTGTCAAAACCTTACGCCTGCCTCATGGCAGGCGTAAGAGTGACACAGTGCTATATCTATAGCCCCATCTGCATTGCTGGAGTTGCATCACGCTTCCGCCACAACTCCAGCAATGCGTCATTGTTGTGCCAACAGATACGTCAGTAAAACTGACATATCTGTCATTCCTCGCGTCATGATGCGACATAGAGTAAATATGACGCATCCATAATGTCTCAAGGAGGGCGCAATGAAAAGTGACGTACCGCTGTTTTTACACAGCGATGCGTCACTTTTCATAAATGAGGCCCACAATGTTTTCATTATCCCACACCCTGCAAAAGCAGGTCACTTTCCCTAATTGTACGAAAAATATTCTAGCCACACTCGCTAAACAAGGGTGGATTTCCTGATTTCCAAAACCTACATATCTCCCGTCTGGCCAAAAGAATCACAAAAAACAAAAATTTCGCATTACCCATAGAAAGCTGCACATTTTCCTCCACACTTAAACCAAAGAAAATTAACCGAGTGCAGACTGTAATCTGCATCCCAGTCGTTTCCCTGGTAAAGTCACACACTGAATTCCAATAGGAGGATATATTTGGACATGTCATAAATAGGTGGATATCGTCTGCCGTTGATAGCATACATCTAGGACAATTATATAGATTACTGGTGATCTTAGTTAACTTTGCAGGTGACCAGTATACTCTATATGTAGTAAATAAATTATTTATTTTGAGTGATGCTGGTTTAACTACTGTTCGTAAATAGTCATAAGAGATACGCCACAATTGCGTTAAATCCTCTTCACCAAACTCCTGACCCCAAAGCTTCACAATTTCGATCTCTAATTCCTTATCCGTTTCCAAAAAGGCCCAATACCAAAAGGACACCTCTTTTTTCCACTGGCCAGATCTCATCACCTGACTAAATTTTGTTTAATCGTCCTCCTCCACCCAAGCCTGTGTGGCCCACCAGGAACTTTGTTGATAATACTTAAATCTTGTTAGCTGCCCCTTACACAAATTATTCATATCTCCCCAGCTCATTAGGTCAAGACCCTGCTTAAAATCAGCCCAATAATAAATACCCCCTAATTTCAAGGGCTGACTGAGCTGATCTCTCAAACATTCGGGGGTGCCGGGAGAATCCCATATTGGAGCAAAGCTCGAAAAATATGGGACTTTAAAAACTTTCCTAACATACATCCAAGTGTTCAAGGCAGCCTTCAAAACCTTTAGCCTTACTTTCTTAAAAAACTTGGAATCTCCAAATTTAAAAAGAAAATGTCGTTGGCCCTGCGGGATATCTTCCAAGATAACAAAAAAAAGTGAGCCAATAGATGACTTGTCTATCTTATTTGCCAGCATCCGCACATTTTTAAAATGGAAAGCATAACTATATACAAGCAAGTCAGGGAGCGCCAACCCACCCACCTCTAATCTCCTCCTCAACTTCTTCCAAGAAATTCTAGGACCTTTGGACGCCCAAATAAAACTACCTATTTTACCCTGAAGTTTTGCTATATCCTCTTTCTTGAAAACCAACGGGATAGAATTAAAAAGAAATGTAATCTTTGGAAGAATAATCATTTTTATCAAGTTTACCCGACCATATATATTTAGGGGGAGGTTTACCCATTTTAACAACAACCCTGCCACTTCCTGGCTAGTTTTCCTCCAAATAATGTTTGTAATATCCTCGATCTTTTGTGGAATTAAGATCCCTAAATACCGTATTTGGGTTTTCATCCCATTACTTTGTGAGACCTGATTCCACTCCATAATCTCAGTTTTATCTGTATTTACTTTATAGCTTGAGACCTGCCCAAATAGCTCTGCCTTCCTCATTAAATTCGGGATCGCATACTGCGGATTTCTTGTATACAACAATAAATCATCCGCATACAGAGCTAATTTAACCTCATAATTTTTTGATCTAAAAAGAAAGATGGAAGTATCTGCTCTAATCAAATTTGCAAAAAGTTCAATATATAAATTAAAAAGAAGCGGGGACAGGGGACAACCCTGCCTCGTCCCCCTAGAAATATCAAACCAATCAGACAGTGCCCCATTTACCAAAACCCTGGCCTTTGGACCCCGATACAATTTTTGCACCGCCATAACCATATTCCGCGGAAATCCAAAACTACGTAGGGACTCCCACAGATAAGGCCAATGCACCTGGTCGAAAGCTTTAGCTGCGTCGACCGCTACTATAGTAAATGGCTCCCTCCGAGTCTCAGCTATATCTACTACCCCTATCAACTGAAATGTTAATTCATTTAGTTGTCTTCCAGGGATGAAATCTCTTTGATTAGGGTGAATAACCTGTTTTATAACCCTGGCTACCCGAGCTGCTATAACACCGGAAAATATCTTGTAGTCCGAATTTAATAGGGAAATCGGTCGATATGAATCAACACTTCTCGGATCTTTATTTGGCTTTAAAATCAAAGTCACTATAGCCTCTGACCAGGACACAGGAGCATTTTCCCCACTAATGTAAATTAAATTAAACAAAACTTTTAGAACTGGGATTATTATATCTATAATAGGTAAAAAAAAGCCTCCAATGGAAGGCCGTCTGGGCCTGCAGCTTTCCTCTTTACCATTCTCTCACATTGAGCTCTGATCTCACAATCTCTAATCTCTCCTTCTAAGACTTTGTGTTGCTCATTGGTAAGCTGAGGAAGAGCCGTTAGTCCTAACCACTCAGTAATATCTTCTATATCGGGATAAATATCCTCCCTATATAAATCTTTCATAAAACTACAAGCCTCTTTACAGATATCATCATTGGTGTGCAATATTTCGCCAGAGTTTCTACTAGTTAGTGCTCGAATATTATTTCTAGCTCTATCCGCCTTAGCCTTCCAAGCTAATAAAGAGCAACATTTTACTCCATATGCAAAAAGCCGAAATTTACTGGCTTTCCATTTATCAGATATTTTTTTATCAATACGCCCTCGAAATGTTGCCTGTAACCCTTCTAACTCTTTACTCAAAATAGGGACTTTATCTATTGAGGCCTTCTGTAGTTCTCTTTCTTTGATCTTAATCTCTTCCAGTTTATATTCATCATCTCGTTTCTCCACCCTTCTTTTCCCTACCATTATAGATCTTAAAACTCCCCTTAGATAGGCCTTATAGGCATTGGTCCTTGGTAGGGTTCATGTTATTTGCATGCTGGCGCTGCGGCCTGGGCAACAGTTCTTCAAACCTGGATCGGTGCTACAGTACAGCAGTGCACTAAAACTGACTTTGATCTTTTGCGCACACTTGCAGTAACTGTTCATTTGTCACACAAGGCGATACAGGGCCTTATTTATAAGGCCTTGCGACAGTTTTGCGCTGCCGTTGTGTCACTTTTTGTGACACATCAGCAGCGAAAACATTCCCTTTGTTCGCCCTATTTACAAAGTGACATCTAAGCAGATGCGTCACTTTGAAAACCCCTGCGCCACATCCTGCCTGTGTCAGGTATAATGTATGCAGGGGGCGTTGCCACACAAGTAAGCCTCGTAGAAGTGACGCAGTGAAATCTACGAGATTTCACTGCGTCACTTCTAGGATACAAATGTGTCAAAACCTTACGCCTGCCTCATGGCAGGCGTAAGAGTGACACAGTGCTATATCTATAGCCCCATCTGCATTGCTGGAGTTGCATCACGCTTCCGCCACAACTCCAGCAATGCGTCATTGTTGTGCCAACAGATACGTCAGTAAAACTGACATATCTGTCATTCCTCGCGTCATGATGCGACATAGAGTAAATATGACGCATCCATAATGTCTCAAGGAGGGCGCAATGAAAAGTGACGTACCGCTGTTTTTACACAGCGATGCGTCACTTTTCATAAATGAGGCCCACAATGTTTTCATTATCCCACACCCTGCAAAAGCAGGTCACTTTCCCTAATTGTACGAAAAATATTCTAGCCACACCCTTGATATTTCCTTTTTCGCTGAGCATAATAAACCCTGACGCACATAGGCTTGCTGTACTCAACACAAGCAGTATTCTACAAGGCTTAAAAACTGGGAGGGAGGGAGAGCCGAGGACCTCCTGGGCCCATGACAAGGAAGACGTGGACCCGGAGTAACATCCAGTACTTTGAGGAAAGCTACCTCTGTGGGCAGAAGAGGTTCCCATGAAGGCATTTTGTTGTCCCAGAGGCTGGTTTGTTTTTCCTGTTTACCATGGAGCTCCCAGCATGCTCTGTGCGATGAGGTGACTCAGTGGAAACAGACCCACCGTGAGTGTGTTTCTGCATTGACATGTGGAATGTGACATCTCTGTGCACTGCAGCTATTTTCAGCGCCTGGTGTGAACATAATTTAAGTCGAAATATCATTACATGTTAATGTTACATTCTGTAGATCGCTTTCTCAGTTCGGGCGACTCGGTTCCTGTTAGTAATGGGCCCTGGATACAAGGTGTTAAACCAGTGAAGTGATACCAAATCTTGGTCCATAAATATGTCAATTAGGAAGTTAAAGAGGCCGATCGCACGTTTAAAGCTAGTGAAAAGAGCACTTGAAACGCCAGCATTTTTTTCCTTGTTTGTCTTCCTCCTTCTTTCCCGCTTGCGTATGTATTTTCTTCTCTCATGCTGAGTCACAGTCTGATGAAGCAAAATAAGTGCTGAGCTGAAAAAATGAGTAAGTGACCCACAAGCTCAAATTATTTCCTGCTCATACCTAAATACAACAGGTACCAGGCAGCAGTGTATGCCTTCATTCATACAGACAAGGCCAGGGCATATCAGAACTAAGGCTCCCAGTTTTTCGTTTTTACTGATTTTTACAGATAAATGCAGACAGAAAGTAATCCGTTTTCCTGTCTGTATTTATTTTTAAATATGGAAAAATACAGAAAAGCGGTTTTCTTTTGGACAATTTTCACTGCTGTCAGTAATCCATGCAAAGGTAAGTAGCTGTGCAGATTGACAGTAGGGGAGTTAAAAAAACAAAAAACAAATCCCAATAAAGCTTAAATAACTGCAACAGGACTGTTGTTTCACCTATTATGCAATGCAAATGATTTCATATGACTATATTGTACTGTAAATGGCTAATAGCCATTGGCCATTCTAACATGACTAAAGACTTGTCGATTAAATAAGCGTGGAAATATATCCATTGCAGCTTAATTTTTTACACCGAGCACAATAAATATGGATAAATACAGATAAAAAAAGGGAAAACATAAATTTGGATAAATACAGATGGAAATAACAAAAACATAAATACCATAAAACCAGGAGCCCTAATCATAATATGCCTACAGGCATATATATGTGTGCACTCTAGATTTTTTTTTTTAAATCTCTTTATTGAGTTTCAAACGGAAACAATGAGACAAGACATCAAAGATGTTGCCCCACAGGGCACCTGAAACAGTCAAAATAAACCATTACAAAGAGAACAGATACATCCAAGGTGCGTTCTGTGCAGAGCAGAATCGCATATCCCATTATGATCCAAAAAAACCAAAAAACTGACATCTGGACTTTACCCTTACCGTGCACAAACAAACAGCAGATATCATACAGTTTAAGGGGTAGGTACCACAGTAGTAGAATAGGTCAGCAAATATTGTCTGGGTGGCTTCCAGATATCTTTAGTCCTTGAAGTAGTAGGCAGATCCTCAAAATAAGGACACCCCTGGCATATGTAGAAAATGAAGACGCCGCCCTTTGCCCCGCCCACTTGCATGCAATACTGCCCTCTCTTTGCGTGGAGAGATGCGTTTCTTGCAGTAGAGCAATATGAATCTTGTGTCTTTCTAGGTACGCCAATACCTGCCTGACTTTTTTAGGAGTATTTAAGCCCCGAACATTCCATGTGATACAGTTGTACCGCTCACCCATTACTTCGGATACAATGCATGAATCTGCGCACAAGCACTGCTATCTGCAAACACCACAAAAGCCTGCAACGATCTGTGTCTGTCTCCATTGAGTGCAAAATAACAACAACCCCAAACTGATGCGATATCCCACACCTACCCCCCTCCCACTTTGGCAACCCCAATTCGCCAAAGACAGTCCCTGCAATACCCTACCCACCCAACAAACAAAAAATGGCGGACACCCGCTTTAGAAAGGGGTATACCCACAGAGGGGGAACGTAGTGCCGCGCATCTCACTCCCCTGTTAAAGGGAGCGGGCCGCCGCCGGCTGTACAGCCATTGCTAGACCCCCCCCCGCACCCGGATCGGATATATAGCACGTACCATCATGACAATGGCCAGAACAGTCAAATATTCTCCCCCCTGCAACCTTAATCCAAGTCATCATGAAAAAAACTTCTGCCCAGTTGTGAATGGCATACTATGGTGAGACCGGCAGTAGCAGTCCCCGATGTGAACATATCAACAGCAAATCTCTCAGCAATGGCCGTATTCCTTAGACAACATTCAAATGTGCTGACCCCGCACCATCCCATCCCCAAGCTACACCACTGTGGTATGTAGCTCGGGCCCAACTAAGGCACAGGTAGCAAATAAACAAACAATTTCACTTCACGGCTCTGTAAAAAAAACAGGTACAAAAGCATAACACAGTTATACAGTATTACTAGTCAATATCTGAAGTGTGGCCTAATCTTTGGTTCTTACGCCTCAGTGTCTTCGCATAGTCCATAGCCAGTTTTGGATTAGTAAAGATTTTCGCCGCGTCATCCACCCCAATACGCAGGCGCGCGGGATACAACATAGCATAAGGCACCTGTTCCTGTAGCAACACTTTCTTTACCCCCTGGAATTCTTTTCTTGCAGCTTGAACCGAGGCTGTAAAGTCATGATAGAACGAGAGTTCATTCCCCTGGAACTGTATCTTCCCTTTCTGGCGGGCCGCACGCAATATTGTGTCTCTGTCTCTAAAATTCAAAAGACGTGCAATAATGGGCCGGGGCGGCGTGCCGAGAGGCGGTCGCGCTGCCAAAGACCTGTGAGCACGCCCCTCAACTAGTATATTGGAAAGAGTGTCCGGCCCACACACCTCCCAAAATAGAGCTTCGACGTATTCCTCTAGACGCCCCACATTTGTGGACTCCGGCAGCCCAAGTATGCGTACATTATTGCGCCGCGAGCGCGCTTCAATGTCCTCGTTCTTGTTTTTAATAAGCACCAAAATCTTTTCAATATCAGACTGTTTAGCGGCCACTTGCTGCAACCCATCCTCAGTGTCCGAGAGTCTTTGTTCGGCTTCATCCAGACGGACCCCTTGCCTATCTAATTTCGCTGAGATCGCGTCCATGCGACCATTAAGCGCCTCAATCTTACCGTCAATGGACTGCAAACTAGTCTGAATTGCGCCAGGGCGCCTGCTCCGTCGCGTCCATCTCCGAGTCCGAAGCCGCAGTTTGCATCGGCTTGCCAGATTTGCGGGCATCAAAGTTTAAGCAAGACTGATTTCTATCCGGCTTACCCATGATACAGGGTGCAGCAACACGACGGGAGCCACCCAGCAAGGACAAGCAATTCAAATCCCGCTGCCCCACTCCACCACCAAGCACACTGCGCTGCAAAAAGACGTCCAAACCCCGAACCCCAGAACTGGTCAATGTGTAGGCGCAGGCGTGGGGAGGTCCAGCAATGAAAGGACCCACTCAAACAGTCACCAATGATACCGGTGGACCCGCAGCTCCACACAATCCGGCCTCTTCAGGAAGACTGTCCACATGCCGGAGCACCCCCCCTCCAAACTCACCGGCCAGAGAGCACATCGCCTCACTCTGCACGGCCGTTGATGGCACGTTCAAATCTTATCAATGGCATCCAGGACTATTGCCGTTCTGCAGGCCGCACCACGAGGCCTCGAGCGCTCGGCTGCTCGACCATCGAGCACCAAGATATGCTTCAGGAGTAAGAGAGGTAGCAGATCCCCTAGATACTGTTGCGTCGTCCCCCAGCCGCCCTGCACAGCCAAATCAGTCTCCGGCGAGGCACTACAGATGAGCGCCCGTGTTCCCTCTGCAGCGCGCGGCCCAGCACGGCAATACAAGCCGGCCGCTTTCGTGCGATGCGTCTCCGGAGGGCAGATCAGAGTTCAGCCGCCGGCCCCTGTACCTCTTAGCGCACGCCCACGCTCCACAACGTATCAGCACTCCGGTCGCAGTCACTGCCCCCGGAGGTCCCTCTGCTCATCCAGGATATCGAAAGGCAGGTGCCGCGGTACACCAAGTGCTCAATGAAGCTCGTCGCACCACCATTGCCGCGCCCGACTCCAGTCCGCCGCCATCTTCAATGCGACTGCAGTAGATGCCGCGATCCGATACAGAGGGACAGCGTCTTCCAGCAGCAGGCGTATTTTCTGACCGTTCTGTATGCCAATCCGCAAGTCCACAGCTCTGGGTGCTCAAAGGGCCACAGCAATGTAGGATTTTGCAAGGATAATATCGGCAGCCGGCAGAGCTGCACTACGGTGCTGCCATCTTACCGCGCGACAGACCATGCCCCCCGTGCACTCTACATTTTATGCCGTTTGTAGCAATCTAATCCATTTTGCTCAGAATTTACTATTTTAATGACCATTCAGAACTGTATGTGGTGTCAATGTGCAGTAAGATTTTTTTAAGGTTTAGCTTCACAGCATAGCTGTCACCTGATCTTAAGTGATCAACTTTTAAAAAGAGCTTTCAGGAGTACAACAGAGAGGGTCTTTGACTCCGCCCACATGTTGGTGGACAGGACTACATATTTTGATTGGGCATAACTTGTGTGCTTCCACGGGAAGTGTGCTTACCCGCCAATTGATGTAATCATTTGTTCATTAGGTTGCAGTAGCCAAAGCTTTTTTATCAAGTCAAGCTATTCTGTTACAATAGAACTACACCTTTAAGTCAAATACATGCCTTCGCAATGCTATTCCTAAATAATTAAATAATGATGGTATTTGCTCTTCTCTGGCAGCATCACAGATGGGAAGAGGGCATGCAGGAGGCATGTGTTGCTAAATTACAGCCGAGCCCGTATCACCCTTTCCTTTTCATCATCAACCTCAGAGAATGAAGTTCTTTTAGTTTCTAAATCATAATTTTTAGATGTATGAACTAGAGGAACCCTTTTAAGCTACTTCACTGCCAAAAGTTCATTTAAAATTTAAATTAAATGTATTATTATGTTTAATTTTACTTCAAATATAATGGTTTTACATATTAAATTAAAGTTGTTTGCTCAATTAATATACTGTCGTTATAATTACCCTTCCCTGAATCCTAAAAAACCCATACTGTACCGTAAGCTACAGTTCCCTGAAACCTACAAATTGCTTGCTAGAGCTTAACACTATCCTTCCCTGAGTCCAAAAAACCCTTACTACCCGTTAACACTACCCTTACCTGAACCCTAAGAACCCCTTACAACCCCTTAACTCTACCCATCACTGAATCCTAAAAACCCCTTACTATCCCTTAACACCACCCGTCCCTGAACCCTAAGACTCTCTATTACCTATAAACACCACCCTTCTCTAAACCCTAAAGACTCCTTAAAGTGACCCTCCCAGAACTGTAAAAAAAACATTTCTACTCCTTTACGCTATCCTTCCCTGACCCTCTACAAGCCCCTTAATGCTAACCTTCCTTGAACCCAACAAACCCTTTACTATCCCTTAATGTTACCCACCCCTGAACCCTGAAAATCTTTACTACACCTTAGTACTGCACTTCCTTGAACCCTAAAATCCTTACTACCCCTTAATACTACTCTTCCCTAAACCTTAAAAAAACCATTACTCCACAAAACATATTAGAAATTGGGTTTCTCGTTGGCAGAAGTATGCACCATGTCCAAGCAGGAACCACAATCCTAGTCAGGGAAAGTCAGTTACACATTAAAAGATAACCTGTGCTCACCCTCTGATAGCTTGGCACAGAGTATGCAGGTGTATCTTAAGAGGCAATGTGTAAATTATTTTTGCAACACAACACACAGTAACAAAATGCAAACAAAAATAAAGACTCCACAATCGGTTAGAAAATAGACAATATTTTTAGAAATAAATCAAGACCAAAACAACAAAAATCCAATAAGTAGAAGTTGAGATATGAATTTTTAAAGAATAGAAATGTTCTTAGTGCTTAGAAGCAATAAGCGCCAATTGGTATTATCTTGTCAAACTGGATCGGGGCAAAGTCAAAAGTTCAGGCCACCCGGGATGGAGCACAGGATGGGTGCAAGAGCCACATAGACCCAGTGACCAAAGTACCTTGATCCTGGTCGCAGCAGCGAGATGCGGGGTGCAGATGAGCGATGCGTCGATGTCGATTCTGCAGTTGAGATCATGTGTCAGTTTTCTTCACGTAGTAGTGGTGATGCGTTGATTCCGAGGCTGAAGCTCCGAAGCTGAGATGCGGTGGTTTCAAGTGCAATGTGGCGAGTTTCTCCGTGCAGTCGAAGGGATACATCGATCTCTTCACACTGCTGCGGCGATGATGCGTGGTTCTGATGCGTCGGTTTTTGGAGTCGATGTGCTGGTTCCAAGCACGATACACCGATTCTGTTCCTGCAACAGGGTCGATGCATTGGTTCTGCTTCTCGCAGACTGAAAATGTGTCGATTTCTCTGGAGCAAGTATCTTGGTCCACTTCCAGTGGACCAGGCACAGGAGCAGGTGTAGGGACTTTGATAGCCCGGAGTCTCAAGCAACAGGAGGCAAGCCAACAATCCCTTGGACATCACTCTGGGTTCAAGGCACAGTCCAGCTCTCCCTCAACAGTGTCAGAGAGTAACAGGCAGCAGGGCAGCACTGCAGAAAAGCAATCCTTCCATGGCAGTAGTCTAGCAGAGTGACAGTCCTTGTAGCAGCACAGTGGTCCTTCTGACAGAGGTTCTTTACAGGTCCAGAAGTGTCTAATTTGGTGGGGTCAAAGCCCCAGTACTTATACCCAGTTGTGCCTCTAAAGTGGGTTGACTTCAAAAGAAGGGTCTTTGAAGTGAACAGAAGTCCTTTCTTCCCAGCCCTGGCTCCAGACTAGTTATGGAGGTAATCAGCCCTGTGTGGGGGGGAAGGACACTGCCTATTCAGATGTAAGTGTCAGCCCATCCCTCCCTTCCTGCCCAGGAAGAGCAATCAGAATGCAGATGAGTACTCAGACACATCTCACCTTTCTATGTTTGTGGTTGTCTAGAGGGAATGCACAACGTGTAGCTGTCACTCACCCCAGAAGTGTATTGGAGACAGGCTGCAGGCACATAGAGCTGTCAGAGCAGAGAAATGTCCACTTTCTAAAAGTGGCATTTATTAAATAGTAATCTCAATTCCAACTTTACCAGTAAAGAGGATTTGTCATTACCATTTCAAAGATATATAACATGAGACAACTACGCCTTTCTAATCAGGAATTACAGCTTAAAAGTGTATTAAAGTATTCCCAATGTTAACCTATGAGATGAGTAGGCCCTGGATATATGGTATACCACTTTACAATGGACTTACAAGTAAATTAAATATACTAATTGTAGATTAACCAATGTTACCAT
Organism: Triturus cristatus; assembly: GCF_964204655.1. Lineage (NCBI taxonomy): Eukaryota > Metazoa > Chordata > Amphibia > Caudata > Salamandridae > Triturus > Triturus cristatus. The sequence continues at coordinate 1,235,278,456 of NC_140585.1, read as the reverse complement.
GTTTAAAAGAGAGACATGCACTTTAGCACTTGTTTGCAGTGGTAAAGTGCTCAGAGTCCTAAAGCCAACAAAAACAAGATCAGAAAAAGAGGAAGGCAAAAGGTTTGAGGTGACCCTTCAGAGAGGGACATTTTCCAACAGTTATCCGCCCTTGAACATCCTTATTACCCCTTACTACCCTTCATTGAACCCTAAAAAACCCATACCACCCTTTCCACTACTCTTCCCTAAACTTTAGAAACCCTTTATTCCCCATAATTACTCTTTTCTGAACCCTAAAAACATTACTACCCCTTGACTCTACCCATCCCTGAAATCTGCAAATGCCTTAATACTCCTTAACACTACCCTTCCGTGAATCCTAAAAACACACGGTCCCCTCCCCGGGTTGTCCCCCCAACCCAGGGACCAATCTAGGCACCGGGGACCCCATCCCACGGGGCCCAGTCTTATGTTTAGGGGTTGGGGACACACAGCGTTCCTCCCTCCCTAGCTCAATCCCCTGGGGCCTAGCTCATTTTTCAGGGGAGAGAAGGGGATCATGTACCCCCTACCCCTGAATATAAAGCCGGGCCCTGGGGTAACCAGGCCTAAAGATGCCAATTTCAGTCCCATGGACCCCTTTCCAAGGGCATGGTGCATATTGCAGGGGGAAAGGGGCACTCAACCCCTCTCCTCAGGCCAATTTCAGCCATGTGTACATCATCCTCTGGGGACTGCAATGTGAAAGGTGGGTGCCCTGGTTACCACCCAGGGCACCCACCATACTGTCATAGGGGGCCGCAAAGGGGGGCGCAAAGGGAGCCCCAAGGCCCCGAGGCCCCAGCTGGCTCCCATACACTGGAAGCTCCGAGTGCTGCTAAGCTCTGGTGGGAGCAATATTTTGATCTGTTTCTCTGCCTGGAAACAGATCAAAAGTCTGCTCCCTGCTGGCGGAAGTATTTTTGAAGCTCCCACCCACTGGCAGTGGCCTTGGTGTTTTTCGAAATTTGAAAATACTCCGGCCAGGCGAAGCCAAACACAGGTTTCCCTGCCCGCGCTGCGACTAGCAGGGATGCTACTGTGTCCCTGGGGTGGGCTCCCTGTGAGATAGCAATGTCCTCTGTGGTATTAATGGCTCAGGGAGGGGGGCCGATTAGCCCTCGTCCCCATTTTGTTAAATTCTGGCTCGGAGAGGGGGCCACTCTATAAAAAGTAATGTCGGCCATGAGCTGGGCTCCCCGGGGCGTCTTGAGGCATTTGGGGGGGACATGGCCCCCCCTCCTCATTTAATCTAATGTCTGCCCCAGAGAGGCTCCTCCTGGCCTCTGGAGCTTGAGGAGAGGGCCATGCATCCCCCTACCCACACAAACAAAATTTGGCCTCTGGGGAGGGCTCCCTGGGACGTCTCGAGGCTTTGGGAAGGGGTCTGTGCAGCTCACCTCTCCATATAAGCACATTTTGACCCAGAGGCGAGCTCCCTGGGGCCTTTACAGGCTCAGGCCTGAGCTACCCACCTCTCTATTTTCACAAATTTTGACCCCGGGGTTGGGCTTTCCGGTGCCTCTGCAAAGTCCCGGGGGTGGCACACCGGGACATTACTGAAGCGGTCCCCGGGGCCATGTAGGGCTCCTGGAGGGGGGCCCTTCCTTTGTTCAAATTTGCCATGAGAGGTGGTGGTCCCTGGGGCCTGCAGGCCGCAATGAACCCCTTTAATTATTGCATTTGTGCCCAGAGAGGTGGCAGTCCCCGAGGCTGCAGGCCTCCCCTGTGATTTTTTTAAATTAAAGTTTGTGCCCTGGTGAGGTGACAGTTTCCGGGGCAGCGGGTAGGCCTTAAGGCCTCCCACTCATGACTTCAAATAAAAAACTGTGTGCCCGGGGAGGTGGTGGTTCCCGGAACCCGGGGGGTCCGTAAGCCCCCCTCACATAATGTTAATTAGCCCCAGGGAGGTGGCAGTCCCGGGGCAGGTGGAGTCCGCAAGGCCCTCCCACATAATTGCAATTAGCCCCCGGGAGATGTTGGTCCCTGAGCCAAATGTCTCTCTATTGCCATGTATGGAGCTGGGGTTTGCGGCTATGCTAAAAGCCAACAGCATGTAGTAATTGAAAACAAATTTATGAAAAGGCTACTGATGCTCTTGAAAAGCACTCCTACCCTATTCTGCCGCACGGAACTTGGCCTAGGTTTTATAGAAGACCATATACGCAGTGCCCCTATGCTCCTATGGGCCAAGATATGGACCTCAGAGGATTTATCGTTTTCGCGTGATGATATGAAAGACTGCTTAAAATGAGACAGTGTTTTAAAGATTCCATGGTTCCAATATTTAAGGAGGAAATACAATGAGATTGGTCTCGAAAATTGTTTTGAAAACCCTTAAGTAATTCCCTTGAATGCAAAAGGTATTATTAAGGAGGCATACTGCTCTAGGGACAATATGCGTATTAGTTACCAACATGATGATATGGGAGACCACTGTTTGCCTCCTGCACAATTTTAATTATCTTTTTTTTCATTAAGACTCAGATCTGATTTTATCTAACTAGGTTCCGTTTATGCAAAGTGCACTTTTTGCTGGCATTTCCTCGTCCAAGAGGGTGGTCAAACAAGTTATGCCCTGCCCATGTGATAATGTCTCCATTCAAAGCATTAGGCAATTTATATTATTTTGCACATTATATAAATCGGAGAGAACTAGATTTCTGCTCCCATTATTAAGTAATGCTCGCCCCTATTCGTATGTTGACGTTTTTAATCTTTTACAGTCTTTGGCTATGGCTGAAATCTGTATTGCAGTAACTAATTACATAAGAGGCTCTATAGCGTCATAGATCAGAAAGCATTATGAGTAAAATTTGCATAGAGACTTTAACTTGTTATTGTGAATATTGTATGTACTGTATTTTAATCCTTTTTAATCTGTTTTTTATGGTTCTTTGAGCCGAAATAAAGTTCTCCAGTATTGGGGTGTCTTTCATAGATTCACATGCTTGAATATTCCCCGTCGTCGATGTGGGAGTCCCACGGTACATAAAAAGCAATAAGTCTCATGTATATAGATACATACATAAACTATATAAGAATAAAATACATATATAAATAAACTTTATATAGTTCAAAATAACATATCAAGTCAAAAGTACCACAGGATAAAATTGACACATAGGAAGGCATTGAAAAAGGAATCACTTTACTGACATATCCATGTCGTTTTTATAGTCCAAACTCCAGCCAATCAGGCGCATGCACCCTCCAGAACCTTCTCCTCAGAGGCTCAGGCCCTCAGATTTTCTACCGCACGTTGTGTGAAGGGAGTCTCCCTGAGCTCTGCTCAGTTTTTTCTCTGGTTTGGATTTTTCCTCAACTTATCCTCATGTCTTCAAGTAAGAAGTCTCTTTTCCGTCCCTGTGCTTCTTGTGGGAAGTTAAGACTTTTTTCTGAGGACCCTCATGAAAAATGTATTTACTGCCTTTACCCCGACCATAAGGTGGGCAACTGTAAAATCTGTAGAACTTTTTCACAAAAGACGCTAAAGGACAGGGAGGGTCGCCTCCTTTTGTGGCTCCAAAAATTGAAGGACGCAGATAATCCTCTCTCGAAAGTGTGGCTTCTGCTCGCACCGGAGTCTCTTCCAAGCGTAGTAGTGTGCAGGACTTGCCCTCTCCCTTTCTAAAAAAGAGAAAGCTTCACCTTTTGGGAGTTTCTAATTTGCCAGTACATTCTGCTACTACGTCAACGCCCCCAAGATCTCACTCTCAGGTGTCTGTGACTCCTTCAGCGCATGTTTCTACTCAAAAACGTGCCAAACCGTCGACGGGCTCGTCGGCGGTCCCTCCGTCGACGAAATCTGCTGCTTCTTCAACCTCGGCTTCGTCGACGTTCTCTCCGTCGACAGTGGTTTGTGTTTCATTGAAGGCTGTCTCGTCGACGATTCCTATATCCTCCTCGTCGACGACGAAGAAGCTGGTTATCCCGTCGACGTCCAAATCCTCATCGACGATCAAAAAGAAGAAGTCGTCGTCGTCGATGATTAAATCTTCGTCGACGGCGGCTTCGTCGACGGTGGCTTCGTCGACGGCGGCTTCGTCGACGGTGGCTTCGTCGACGGCGGCTTCATCGACGGTAGCCTCGTCGACGGTGTTGTCAACTTTTGCTTCTCTTCCTCTGGTGCCGTTGTCTACGCCAACATCTGCTCCTGTTGACGATTCCTTGCTTCAGGGTCGTTACGCTGTTTTGGACTCCATTACTATGCCACCGGCCACTCAGCCACCGCAACAGTTGTTTCCCTCTGGCAACGAGGATGACTCTGCTTCTGATGAGGACATTCATTCCACATTCCGGGCTGCTCACAGTCCATCTGAACTCTTCATTAAATGTCAAGATTTCGAAGATGAGGATCTGGACGATCATTATTATCAGGAAGAGGAGCAGGATCCTCCTACACAGGTCCCAATGGCACAGCTTCCTTTGTCCATCATCTCTAACCTCCAATTTATGTTGGAGGATTACAATCTCCGTTTTCCACCTTCTTCTCACAGTTCTCCACGTGACGCACCATCGAACTTTCCGACTCCTCCTCCAGTGCCGGCGGAGCCAACGCCATCCGCCCCTTCACTAGTACCCCCTGCAGAGGGTGACGGTGACGTTCTTCAGGATACGGAAGATGGAGAGCTCCAGGGCGATGACGACGTCACCATGGCCGACTGGGATGATTATCAAATAAATTTGCCTTCTTCGCCTCCGAAGTCGCCAGTGAACTCTCCACCTGTTGACATTACAGGTTTCCATCAGCTGATGGAAAGAGCGGCGCAGCGATTTCATCTCCCCATGATCGTGAGAGAGGAGGATTGCTTTCTGTATGATTTCAAATCACAACCACAGAAACAAGTTCGGGCCGTGCCCATAATTGACTTTATTGGGAATGAAGGGATTAAACTAATGAAAACACCTAATTCAATCCCAGCAGTTTTTCCACGGTTGGAGAAAAAGTATAAGGCCCCGGACTCTTCTCCTGCTTGCTTGGTGTCCCAGCCTAAGCCAGATTCAGTCATCACCCAGGCGGCACAACGTCGCTCGAAAAATCCCTCGTCTCCACTTTCCTCTCCACCTGACCGTGATGGCCGTCGCCTGGACGCTATTGGGAAGAGGTTCTCTACCATGGCCTCCACAACAGTAAGGGCAGCAAATTCTTTGGCCATCTTGGGCCGTTACGATCGCCAAATGTGGTCGGACATGGAGGCTTTCATTAAGCTCATTCCAGAGCCCTCTAGAGCGGACGCACTCAAAATCTTGCAAGAAGGTGAAAGAACATCTTCAGAGATTATTGATTGCTCTGTAGACATCGCCTCCACTGGTTTTCGACAGCTGGCTGGAGCAGCTGTTTTAAGGAGGCAAGGCTGGCTTCGTTCCACTTCTTTTCGTCAAGACGTCCAGGCAAAGATTCTCGATATGCCCTTTGATGGGTAGTCCTTGTTTGGACAGCATGTGGATGAGGCCCTCCAAACAATCAAGAAGGACACTGAGACGGCTCGTTCCCTTGGCACGCTACAGTTTAGAAGGCAGCCTTTTCGGGGTGCTCGCGGACGCAGCACCACCTCTTCCTTTCGTGGCAATTCCACTCAATACCACTTTTACAGCCAAGGACACCAACGTTTTCCTCCCAAAACCCACAGTCTTACAGACAATAGACTGGTAAATCCTACAGAGGCAAGTCCAACTATAGGGGGAACTCCTCCAAAAAACAATGACTCTCTTTGTTTATGTTCCCCTCCCCTCAGTGCCCCCTCGTCCCGAGTTGGAGGATGGATCTCAAAATTCTTTTCAAATTGGTCATTGATCACTTCAGACCGTTGGGTGTTGGACATTGTTTCAAAGGGCCATGCCCTAGAATTCGTCAAATTCCCTCGAAACACCCCTCCATCCGGTCCTCCTCCTGCTCCTCTCAAAGAGCTTTTCCATCAGATCAGCATAATGCCCAAGAAAGGGGCCATCGAAGTGATTCCGAAATCTCAGAAGGGGCTAGGCTTCTATTCCCGTTTTTTCCTCGTATTAAAGAAATCTGGGGAGTGGTGCCCTATCCTCGACCTGAGGTCCCTCAACAAGTTTCTGAAAGACCAATCATTCCACATGCTCACGCTGAGGGACATTCTTCAGTTCCTTTCTCAAGACGACTTCATGGCAACAATCGATCTTCAGGACGCTTATTTCCACGTGCCAATTTTACCACGCCACAGGAAATACCTACGCTACCGTGTAGGCCGCAGGGACTTTCAATTCAAAGTCCTGCCCTTCGGGCTTCGCTCAGCTCCTCGAGTCTTCACGAAAGTCCTTGCCCCGGTGGTGGCCCATTTGCGGTTGCGAGGCATCAAAATATTCCCATATTTGGACGATTGTCTCATCAAGTCTCAGTCCTACCACCAAGCATCCCTAGATACTCAGTATTGTCGGACTCTGTTCCACTCTCTAGGACTGTCAGTCAACATACAGAAATCTCAGCTCACGCCTGCTCTGCACAGAGTGTTCCTAGGTGCTACCATCAATACCTCCATGGCCATGGCTTTCGTCTCCGCCGATCGGCAAACACGGATCCTGCAGCTTGCAGCTTCCATCAGATCAAAGCGGTCCGTTTCAGTCCACATATTGAAGTCCTTTCTGGGGATGGCGTCCTCCTGCATTTCTTTGATCCCACATTGCAGACTGAAGAGTTGTCCCATTCAAGAGGAACTAGACAAACAATGGCGTCAGATCTCCGGTTCTTTCAGCGACCGGATCTTCGTAACCGCTCGCATGGCACAAGCTCTGCACTGGTGGACACATCCTCGCAACATCGCAGCTGGAACTTCTTTTCTGGCGAAAGCCCCGGAACTCGTTCTTACCACAGATGCCTCCCTGGAAGGGTGGGGCGGACACCTTCAAGATCTGTCCATCAAGCGCAAATGGACTCTGTCTCAACGTTCTTGGCACATCAACAGACTAGAACTGATGGCAATTTTCCTTGCACTCAAATCCTTCCGGCTCCAGCTTCAAGGGGAATCAGTGCTCATTAAAACGGACAACACCACCAGCATGCACTACCTAAACAAGCAGGGTGGGACAAAATCTCCACTGCTTTCCCAGCTGGCTAAGAAGATCTGGGATTGGGCCATACTCCATCGGATCACGCTCACTGCAGATCACCTGCCTGGCATTTCCAACATTCTCGCAGACTCACTCAGTCGGTCAACGTCATCGACCCACGAGTGGGAGTTGCATCAGCCGACTCTAGACTTTGTCTTCAGCCTTTGGGGTCACCCGAACCTGGATCTCTTTGCAACTCCACAGAACAGCAAATGCCAGTCTTACGCAAGTTGGCTTCCCCACAGAGGGTCGCGCGGAAATGCCCTTTCGATGGACTGGTGCAAGATATTTGCCTACGCTTTTCCGCCGATCCCTCTGATTCCTCGAGTGTTGTGGAAAATGCGGAGACTGCCACATTCTCCTGATTGCTCCACGGTGGCCTCGGCAGGCATGGTTCTCGAAGCTACTGTTCCTCTCTCAGTGCGAGCCCATCCTTCTTCGCCCTCGGCCAGACCTTCTAACAATGAACAACGGTAGGATCTACCATCCGAATCCCAGTTCACTCAAATTGTCTGCCTGGAACCTGAGCACCTTGAATTTGCTCACTTGAACATTCCACCTGCCTGCAGGGAAGTTCTTGCCAGGGTGCGGGCGCCTTCCACGGTGAAGACCTACAAGCTAAAGTGGAAGTGCTTCTGTCACTGGTGCTCGTCTGTTCACATCCACCCAGTGCACGCCTCCCCGGCACAGATTCTGCCTTTCTTTTTGCAGTTGGCACAGTCAGGTCTGTCTCACTCCACCTTAAAAGTCTTTCTAGAGGCAATTTCTCGCTTTCGTCAGGACGGCTCTTCCTCTCTCTATTCATCTAGAGTAATTCAGCAATTCTTTAAAGGATTGTTCCGGATGTTTCCACCCATTCGGCATCCTCCGCCCACGAGGCGTCTTAACATCGTATTGGCGCAGCTTATGAAGGCGCCCTTTGAGCCAATCCATTCAGCGGATTTCAAATTTTTAACCTGGAAGGTCGCCCTCCTGCTTGCACTGACTTCCTCTCGCCGAGTAAGTGACATTCACGCCTTTACAATCCAGCCTCCTTTTCTTCAATTTAAATCGGACTGTGTTATCCTTCGCACTAACTCAGCTTTCATGCCAAAGGTGCCGTCCGATTTTCATCTTAATGAACCCGTAATTTTAAAAACATTTTTTCCTCATCCGCAATCTCCAGCGGAACAGAGTCTACACTCTTTGGACTTAAAGAGGTGTCTCAAGTTTTATATCGGCACCCTTTCTCCAGTCTGATCAACTGTTTGTTGCCTACGGGCGAACCTGTAAGGGACATTCTGTTACCAAACCAACAATTGCACGTTGGATTTCTTCAGCGATATCTTTCTGCCATCAGAAGGCTGGCAAGCCTTTTTCTTCTGGAGTGAGGGCGCATTCTACAAGGGCAATGTCCTCCTCCACTGCTTTATTCGCTGGTGTGCCCATTCATCATATCTACCGGGCAGCTACGTGGTCCAGCAGGCACTCTTTCACGAGGCACTACTGCCTGGATGCAATCAATGAAGCTGATACGGCTGTGGGCCAAGCAGTTCTTCGAAATCTCTTCAAATAAGGTAAGCCTCTGTTACTTCCCTCCTCCTTGGGTTGTTATCAGCTGTGTGTTTTTATCATACAATGTCATTGTATTTCATGCAACGTTGATACGGCCTCTTCAGGCTGCAGAGTACTGCTCACTATTCTATTCAAGCATGTGAATCTATGATAGATACCCCAATACTGGAGAAGAACAAATGTTACTTACCTGTAAACTGTGGTTCTCCAGTGTTGGTGTCTTTCATAGATTCACATGCGTACCCACCCTCCTCCCCTCAGAGGCTCTCTTCTCCTCATTAGACTCTTTTGTCACTCTTGTGCTATGAAAATCTGAGGGCCTGAGCCTCTGAGGAGAAGGTTCTAGAGGGTGCTTGCGCCTGATTGGCTGGAGTTTGGACTATAAAAACGACATGGATATGTCAGTAAAGTGATTACTTTTTCAATGCCTTCCTATGTGTCAATGTTATCCTATGGTACTTTTGACTTGATATGTTATTTTGAACTATATAAAGTTTATTTATATATGTATTTTATTCTTATATAGTTTATGTATGTATCTATATACATGAGACTTATTGCTTTTTATGTACCGCGGGACTCCCACTTCGATGACGGGGAATATTCAAGCATGTGAATCTATGAAAGACACCAACACTGGAGAACCACAGTTTACAGGTAAGTAACATTTGTTCTTATTCATGACTTGACTTGAGTGTTCTTTTTTTATCAATTGTATTTCATAATTGTATTTATTATGTTACATATATTTTAAAGTGTATCGTTTTATTTTTATTGTAAGTTACAAAATGTAATTTTAATATTTTTTATATTCTATGTAATTGTTTTTAAATGTAGTTTTTTATAGGAATTATACTGTTTAATATCAAAAGTTTGATATACTTTTTTCAAATTCTTTTTATTGATTTCATGCAATTAAAACAAGAAACAATTAACAAATAAGCAATGCGTGACACCATTCTGAGAGGAGGGAAATCTCAAGTTGCACAATATGATAATATATTTAGACATAATGAAAGAATGACTGAACTGAGACACCAGAAACATAGAATGACTAGGGAGCAAGAGCACATCGAGGCCAAGTCAGAAAGCTTAATACTCTATGCACAGTACATTGAACAGGCTTGGCTGCCATATGTACATTACCATGGTACAAAGGAAACAAACATCATCTCATCCCATCCGATCCCTCATCAGAGCTAGTCTCACCCTCCTCAGCAAATTTGTGATGAAAAGATCCCCACATCATGATCTCCTCCGAAGTTCCCTTGTCTGTACGTGCACTATGCATCTCCTTCGCCACCCAGCATTCAAGAAGATCCTGCTTCCATGAATACAGCAATGGTGCCCGAGGGCCCATTCAACTGATGGCCACCCTCCGTTTGGTCAGTAAGAATGCAGTTCCCCACATCTTGCACAGCATGCCTCCCTCAAGAGGTCTGTTCAATTCAAGTGTCTAGGACTCACATAGGTGCTATGGAGAAAATTAACGTGAAGCAACTTGACCCTATGGTTACATGACACCTTCCTCACCAATGCGCATGCACTTGCCTAGCCAGCATCTACATCTGGCTCCAGCAGCTTGTGCTTCCTGGCCCCACACGAGGTGTAAGGGGCAACCACCATGTCACTATGGATCGCCCTATAAAAGAGGGAGATTAAATGCTTTCCCTTCCCCCAGCGGAGCAGGCCGCCTAACATCAGAGAGGGCTGGGGGCCGCAGGGAAACCAGCCCAGACGTCCTGCGTGACACTGTCCAACTTGGGATAATGCAGGAAATGGACTGGACCCACTTCAAAGGGCTCCCGAGCTTCCTGGAACATGAAGAAGACCTCCCCTAGGTATAAGTCCCCCCCCTGACAACCCTCCAGACATCCATGGACATATGCCCATCAATTTCCCAAAATAGGACGAGATCCCAGAGATGAAGCTCCCTATCAAAGGGGGCCCTGCGTAGCACCCTCCCTACCACTGCCCCCCAAATTGCTGCAGTATGCCACACCACATAAGGTAGGGCATGCTCCAACCGACCCCCCGCATCAACAAGCACGCCAGTGTGTCATCCCCCAGCATATTGAGGAACAGTGTCTTCTCCCAACCACTGCCCCGCATACTGTAAGTTGGCAGCATAATAATAGTGCTGTATGCCCAGTATAGCAAGACCCCGTCCTCCATATCACGCTTGAGAACCGATAATGAAAACTTTGATATACTCACCTATTTTGCGCCAATATTTTGATCTATATTTTTGTACTCGATATTTTCCCCTTGCAAAGTATGGAAGACAGTATTTTTGTCCTCGATATTTTGTTGGTGATGCTTTTTAATTTTGATATTTTTGCCTCCAATATTTTATCAAATAACTTCCAACTCCCTATCACCTCTGTTTCATCAGCCTTTCTGACATTCTTCCTCCCAGAATGCTAATCTTGCCGATGCCATCTGAATTTTATGTTACACAGACCCCAGGTTCTGGAGGGTGGCACTGCAGTGGCAACCTCAGGGGAAAAGAAGCTCCAGTTGGGCATCACTGAGACACTACAAGTGAGGTATGGGCAGGGCAACAAACAGAAAAATGACGGAAGCAATGATTGAATTAATCACAGCCATTCGATTGCCCCAGCTGAATTCCAGTCCATCGTTTATTCATACTCTATGCCACTTTAGTCAGAGACAGTGGCGGCTCCTCCATGGGGGCGTCGTCCCCCTGCTTTCTTGCAGTGTGAGAAGGCAGAAACATAAAATGGTAAAACTACCATTTTATGTTTCTGCTTCTCGTACTGCGAGAAAGCAGAAGTGCCTGGTTGTGGGAGGGCGGGTGGGCGGTCCTGCTGGAAGGCAGGGGGGGAGTGGCTTACCCACTGTTGTGGGTACTGACTGTTTGGTCGGCCCCAGGGCCGAACAAAGCAGTCATGCGCACTCCCCCTCTTTCTCTATGTAGGCTACATGATGCAGCCTACATAGAGAAAATGGCCCGACTGGGGCGCTCTCCGCTGCGCCTTACCAATCACAACGCTGCCATTGCAGCTTTGTGATTGGCTTAGGGGAGGGGAGGGAGGCTGCCGAGGCAAAACGCGGCCAGGAGCAGCGGCAGGCAGGAGCTGAGGCAGCAGCGCTGCTCATCCAGAGGTCGAGGAAGGTAAGTTGTTTTTTTCTTATTACTGCCCCCCCCCCCCCTGCTCGACCCTTCCCCCCACCTTGCTTGCCGGCCGTGACTGAACATAAGCCTTCTTGTCAGTGTGCCTGCGTCCCAGTAAGAAATGTAAATGTGCGTGCCAACTGCTCAATCGGCAAATGCAAAGGTGGGAGACCAGCCATATGCAAAACTGTTCTTGGTTCTACTCCAGTGGGAATGGTCCAGCCCAAACTGTCAGGACAGGTCCCGTTCAGACAGGAACACAAGCAACACCAGACTGTTTTCAGCCTACTTAGCCTCATCAGTGAGGTATACCTTGAGTCCTGTGGCACAGTGAGCACTGGAGACACATCTGAGCCTATCCTTCAGACTTACAGCATCTACGGCAACAAAGAACAAAGTGATGGAAGAATGCTTGAATTAATCTCAGCCACTGGTGATCACTTGGGGCTGCATTCCAATCCATCATATTTTACCCACTGTGCCATATTAGACAGAGGCTAGCGATTTGCAAAACAGTCAGAACTGTGGCAAGACCCTTTCTTTGGACAAACATTTGGTTGCCCTGGGCAGCGCACCCAAGCCAACGGACCACGCACGCAACCTGGGCTTCATCCTGGACTCCTCCCTCACGATGACCAAGCAAGTGAACGCTGTCTCATCATCCTGCTTCAACACCCTGCGCATGCTCCGAAAGATCTTCTGATGGATCCCCACCGAAACCAGGAAGACGGTCACCCAGGCCCTCGTGACCAGCCGCCTGGACTACGGGAACACCCTCTACGCTGGAACCACAGCCAAACTCCAGAAAAGACTCCAGCGCATTCAGAACGCCTCAGCACGACTCATCCTGGACATCCCTCGCCGCAACCACATCTCTGCTCACCTGAAAGACCTTCACTGGCTCCCCGTCAACAAAAGGATCACGTTCAGACTCCTCACCCACGCACACAAGGCTCTCCACGACATGGGCCCGAAGTACCTCAACAGCCGCCTCACATTCTACACACCCACCCGCCAGCTCCGATCCGCCAGCCTCACCCTCGCCTCCGTCCCACGATTCCGGAAATCTACAGTCGGAGGAAGATCCTTCTCCTACCTGGCAGCCAAGACATGGAACTCCCTCCCCACCCACCTACGGATGACCCAGGACCATCTCTCCTTCAGGAAACAACTCAAGACCTGGCTGTTCGAGCAGTAGCATCCCCCCCCCCCCCCCAGCGCCTTGAGACCCTTACGGGTGAGTAGCGTGCTTTACAAATTTGGTGAATGATTGATTGATTGGTTGTGTGTGGAGTTTCATTACAATTGTACAGCAATCTTCTTGCATTTTCTTTCTTTCTTCCTAAATTGTTTCCTGTATGAGGTTGGCTTTGTAGAATTTATTTCATCAGTGGTTTTGTGGAGGCAATTCTTGTGAAGTGTTTGGATGGGTGGTGGAAAAGTCTTAGTAAGTTGGGTTTGGTGAGATCAGCGACACTCCAAGGTTGTTGTAACTGGAGCTCTAGATTTACACTGATGCCCTTGTCAATTAAATTCAACGGTATCTAGTTATTTATATTGTGCATCTGTTCCTTACACTCATTTTACGGTCTCCTCCTTTGTAGTTTGGTTTCAGCAGTAAACCCTTGTAAATGCTTTCTAGGATGTTTCACTGTCCGCTTGGTGGGTAAACTTGGCTCATTGGTGAGCGATGGGTACTCCACTGCGAGGTGACTCCTCTAAAGAAGAAACAAGCATCAGCGACGTCCATAGTTGTACTTTTTTATCTTGAAAAGTCATTGTTGTTGTGCTGGAGCAGAGTTTTCTGTTGAAAATCTATTGGGTTTTTTAAGCTCTGGTTTGTCTATTGTCGAAAGAAATTAAAATTATTAATTTATAATTACTAATTGTTTGTTTTGTGTAAATGTTCTAATTAACCAATACGAAATAACAAGAGAAAACTATACGTGGGAAAGCATTTGTGCTGTTTACTAATAATGTGCATGTTTTATTAATAAATGTTGCTGAGTGCTGTTTATTTTAAAGCACAAAAACGCTTTTTAAATTTCATGTACTAATGCTTTTCTTGTGTTGCAAAGGCTAGATAATTACATACACATAAGGGTATTAGTGGGGTTAACACTGTTCAATCACTATGCTGTGGTAACGTTGTTTTTGTCTCTTTTAATTAAGATGATACGTTTTGGCCTAGTGAAAAATGGCTACCGTTTAAAGCCTACATTTGAGTGCTGAGATTTTGATGAGAAGGCCTTGCTGAACATGGTCGAGAGTCATCTGACCACAGTCTTCGCCTGGTTAAAAGTTTTCCGTGAGGACAGCAGCTCTGGGCGGACATCCAAATGTCCTTGGAAGACAAAGGAGCCTCAATGAACATTGTGATCACCATGCTGGTTCCGAGGAAATATGAACATGAAAAAGAAACATTTCAAGATTTAGTTCCGTCTTCCGTCTTTTTATTTTTGTGATTTTTCTGAGCGGCGATTTTTCCAAATGTAGCGATGCTACATCCTTTCCTGCTCGCTTTGCTCAGCGGTTCAGCGGATATCGAAAACATTTTATGTTGCCTTCTATTGTTAAATTCATTATAAATATTGTTAGCTTAGAGAGGGTTCGTTCGTTGCATTTTGGATTCTGAAGCCACTTTTTCCCGAACTTGCGTTGGTGAGGATCGATGCTGTGAGGACGGTGACCTAAGAGACTTCTATCGAGAGACCTGTCCTGACCCATTTATGACATCTAGCTAGAATATATAAATTACCATTATTTGAGATACTGTGTTGGTGGTTATTTCTTGTCAATTATTGAGTACTCTATTTTGATTATTGTTGATTATTATTGGTTAAATCATGACTCAAGACAGTGTCAATTAGGTCTTATCGACCATAGTGTAGATGCAGGGTGTTTAGAAGGGTTTTCTTTCCACAGGTTCAGTGTTGATAGAGTAATCTGAGTGTATGTTAGTGAAATGGGCCCAAGCGTATGATGAGTGTATGTGCGTGTATCTGTGAATTTACTCTATCCGTGGAAGTAGGGAGAATTTGTACACCCCAATCTGCACCAATTTCCTGGTAGCAGAATTTGATGGTTATTGATGATTGTCTTGATCTGATTAGATTGCTTGTACATTGGCTGTTGATGTATTGATTATTGATTGATGTTGGTATATGTACTAATACTATATGTTGAAGTCATCATGTTGAGTTTTATGTAGTGCTTCTGGAATTTGGGAGCTGGTAGCAGTTCCGTAGTAGGGCAGAGGGAAGTATATGCTGCTCTCGGGAAAGACGGGATTGTTGGTCCTGTACGTATGCAGGAAAAACGTGTGACAATTGAAGTTGCGCGTCACATTGTCTGTGTTCGGAATTAGTGACATTGTTGTGTGTTACTATTAGAGAAATATTTCTGGTATAAAAGGAGTGTGTATGGTAGCGAAGGTTATCTGTGAAACTCTGGTCTTAAGTCCCAGGGATCCGTAAGGTTCACCGTTAAAGCTTATCGCGGGAGGAGTAATAGGTATTCTCTGAGCTTGTCTGAAGGACTGGGCAGAAGAAAACTGCTTGGTTAACGTATGTTATAATTCTGTAGTGGGGCAGATTGTTCGCTGTTCTCGGGAAAAGCAGGATTCTGTGTGTATGTACTACATTTTCTTGTATGAATGTGCGTGAATGCTCATACATTTAGTTGATTGTAAAACTCTTTGGAGCAGTCCTAGAGGAAACAGTTAATGAATGCATGTTAGAAGGGCAGAGTAGAGGGATGTGCTACTGTGTCAACGGTATTCTTGTGAAATAGATTTTCTTTACTATTCTTTGGTTAGCGAAGCAGACAATGGAGATGTTTATATGTTGTAACTAATAGATTTTGTAGAATCTGACACGAAGTCTACTGAGAAGTTTTGTAAAGGAGGGGTAGACGACTGACAGGAGACAGGAGCAGGAGAGACTGCAGCGACTGCTGACGTCAAACAGACCGCGCTCTGATTGGATATTAGATCAGAACAGTGCTCGCGCTGAGATTGGTGCGTTGGTGTGAGCCGCGCAAGGATTGGAAAGAGTCACCTTGTATTCTTGTGACGTAGACGCTCCAGGATTGGTGCGTTAGTGTGAGTCGCGCTGTTATTGGATAAAACATCGTACTATTCAGTTGTATTACAGAAGGGATTAGAAAGTTTGGTAAAAACTAAAATGTATTACCAAGAAGAGAAAAAGAAAAAATCTTTGTTTAGAAAGATTAAAAATTGGTTCGATAAGGATAAAGATGTTAAAACAAGAGAAGGTGAATTGTTACCTCCATCGAAAACACCTGCATCCTTTATGGCTGCGAGATATGGGTATCATACCTGTATATGGTTGGAGAATTGGGTTAGGTATACTAAAGAAGATGGTGTTCTAGCATTTCCAGAACATGGTTCATTTAATCTGGCCGTGTTGAAAAATTTGCGGGAAAAGATGTTGTGTCTTGACCAAAGACCAAGGCCGACACAGTTTGAGGCTTTAGTGGAATGGGAAGAGGAAGTACATGAGCGAGAAAAACAGAGGTCTGGGGGAAATTATAGGTACATGTTTGGGAGGAGACATGATCGTGAAACTCATCATGATCGAATGAAAAGATGGCGAGATGCTAGTATGTCAGAGGGATTATACCCTATGAGAACAATTGAAGAGAAGGGTACAGAAAGGGTTCCTGAGGCAGAAGTGAGAAGATATGGAGTTAATGAGTATGAGGATGAAGTCTTGAATGACATGATTTACAAAAGACCACCTCCATATAGACCAGAACCAGAAGAGAGCACACCAGTTGTTTCTCCGATAAGAGATACATTGCGTATTATTGAGACAGAAAATGTGACACCTGAGTTAAGAAGTGGTAATCCTTTCAGGGAAAGAGAGAATAGAAGCAGTGGCGAAAATACGAGAGAATTAGCCAGAACTACATCGGAGTTGACTGAAAAAATTAGAGAGCTGACAAAGAATCTAGAAGCTGTTACGGTGCCTGTAACGATAGGTCCGGTTATGCCTGTTTTTGATAAGCAGAGGACGGGTGAAAATAATTTGGTGATTCCATATGTTGGGAATAGATTGACAAGTTTGGCTGGTCCTTCAGGAGATTCAGGAAAAAGGACAGAAAATGATGATTTGAGACAATCCAGACATGAGACATGTAGTGAAGGATTAGAGATACAGTCTAATTCAAGATTGGATGCTGGTGAAGCTAGTTGTTCCGGGGTGCCGATTTTAGAACCGCAGAAGAAAGTGGTTCCAGTGAGAAAATCTACTGAAATAACAGCTGAAGATTTGAATGAATGGATGAAAGTTCTTCAAAAGAGGGATAAAGATTCACAGGCAATTGATGTGGCTAGGTTACGTGTAGAATTAGAAGAGCTTGTTGCAGGACAGTTCCTACAGAAATTCTGAAAAATCATTATGATGGTGAATTGTTATTTATGTGTAAAAATATCACCTGGAGAGCTAAAAATACACATGACAGATTAAGAGCAATAGCGAATGAGCACGGAGTTGACATTGATAAAGTGAAAGCTTTGCAGAAGTCTTACAGGATGGATTTCACAGACAAAGATATTGAGAATCTGAATGGTGCTGGTAGAACAGGACAGATTAAAGAGATGATCGCTTTATTGCGAAAATGGGGTGATGTTGAGAAGTGGAAGGATAGGTGGTACAAGAAAAGAGAAGAATCAGGGGATAGGACTTATTCAGCATTTCCTGTGAGAGAAAAAGAGAAAACAGTGGATGCTTATCCTATGAGAGAAATACCTGGAGGAGGATATGTACATGTTCCATGGACCAGACAGGATATTTTATCATTTACGAATGATTTCCCTCGACTGAGAGAAAAGCCCGTCGAGTGGTATAGGCAGGTAGACAGGTTTGTGAAATTGTCAAAAGTGCTGTGGATTGACCTGAATAGTCTGTTTGATATAATTGTTCCAGCAGACTTGTGGGCTGAGTGTAAAATAGTTGTAAGTTGGCCTACTGAGGAATATCCAAGAGATCAGAGAACAGGAGCACCAGATCCAGAGGTAATGAGAAAGTATGAGCAGGTGATCGTATACCTGAAAAATAAAGTACCTCCAAAAGAGACAGACTGGGTTAAAATAGATCGAACACATCAGGAAGCAAAATAATCGGTTCATGCTTTTTATGAGAGGCTGATACTGGCTTTTAAACAATTCAGTGGGGATGAACACCTGGGTGACAAGGATTTGAGTCATTTTGTATACAGATTTGTATATGGCCTGAGACCTGAGATTAGTGAGAGAATTCGTGAGCATACAGTGGACTGGCAGAGTAAGAAAATAGATGAGATTTTGAGACATGCAAAATACTTCAGTGATGAAATTGAAGCAAAACAGAGAAAGTTGAAAGAGAAAGCAATGTGGGCACAAGTGAAAGTTGCGGAAAGACAGGAAGCACAGTTGGTGGAACAGGCGAATAATGCAGGAAATAATCCAGGGAATAGGCCCAGATATGCAGGGAAAGGAAAGGTGAATCTTGAGGAAGCCAAAAAGAAGTTCCCGTGTCACAACTGTGGCCAACTGGGACATTGGAGATCTGAATGTACCAATCCACCATTAGCGAATAATGAGAGTAAACCCTTAAATCAACAGGTGCAGAACGAAGGGAATAATCGACAGCAGCAACAACCTTCTGTTGTGAAACAGCAGAGTCAAGAGCCAAAACCGCCCTTGCCGCAGAATAGAGGATCACAAAAGTATAATCAGGATTCGGGATTCTACAATGATGAGCAGGTACACAAACAAAGGCGTTCTAACCAGGTACAGCAGTACTTGTTAAAGAATGAAGGGAGTGAGTCTGAAGGTGATTATTGACGGTGCCGAAGAGAGGAGGAAGAGTGCATACTTGGTGCAACTCTAGAAATAGACCAGGCAGGACCATTTGTGGATGGAAAAATAAATGAAGAAGGTGTTACTTTTTTAGTAGACACAGGTGCGACAAGATAAACTGTCAGGTCAGTAGATATTAGAAATCTTCCTCTCTCGGATGAAGCAATCCAAGTAGTTGGTGTAGCCAATACACAAATCAAGACACGTCTTACTGAACCAGTAAGAGTACAAATAGGGAAATTTTCAGACATGCACAGATTTATTGTCTGTGACACTAGTCCAGTGAAATTGTTAGGCAGGGATCTGCTTTGTAAAATGAACTGTACAATTTTTTGTACACCGGATGGAATAGCTTTTGAAACACCAGATGAGGATGTTTTGTACCGAATGACTCTAGAAAATAGAGAGAGTGAGTTAATTGGTGCATATGCTGTGTTTGATCCGGAGGATTTGCCTCAAGAGCTGAGAGACACAGTGAAAAGGACAGTTTGGGATTTTACTGGAGAGGATGTGGGATTGATGAATAATGTAGATCCTGTGAAAATTGCAGTGAAAGAAGGAATTACTTATCCTAACATTCCTCAGTACAAAATGACACCAGAAATAATTGAGGGAATAACTTCTATAATTGAGAAAATGATTCAGCAAGGAATTTTAAGAGAACTATTGAGTAGCCCGTGTAACTCACCGATAATGGGGCTAAAGAAACCTAATGGGAAGTTCAGGATTGTACAGGATTTGAGAAAAGTTAATCAAATTGTGGTGGCATGTTGTCCTATTGTGCCAAATCCGTCAGTGATTTTGTATCAGATTGCACATGATGCTGAGTGGTACACAGTGATTGATTTGTGTCATGCTTTCTTTTCAATTCCATTGCATCATGACAGCCAGCCGATTTTTGCATTTAGGTTTGGCCAGCGTATTTTAGCATGGTGTCGTATCCCACAGGGGTATACGGAGAGTCCTTCGATATTCAATCAGTTATTGAAAAAATCATTGGAGAGTTTGATTATGCCTGAAAATTCAGTACTAGTGCAATATATTGATGATTTGCTAGTGGCATCAAAGACACGTGAAGCTTGTGAAGTAGATACCATAGCTTTACTGAATCATCTGGCAGATGGAGGGTTAAAGGTATCTCCAGCTAAATTGCAATTTTGCAAGAAAGAGATGCATTATCTTGGACACAATATTGAAAAAGGTCTAAGAAAAGTGACTGATGACAGGATTAGAATTATCAGAGAAATGAAAGCCCCAAAGACCCAGAGGGAAGTGAGAATGTTCCTGGGAATGGTGGGTTATTGTCGTCAGTGGATAATTAATTTCTCGCTGATAGCAAAGCCACTGATTAAGCTGACAAAAAGTGAGATGACAGATCCATTGGAACTAGATGGAGAACAAATGGCAGCATTTGAGGAGCTGAAGAGCAGAATGTGTGAAGCCCCTGCTTTGGGTATGCCAGACTATGAGAAAGAGTTTGAATTGTACTGCAGTGAGAGAAATGGATGTGCACTTTCAGTGTTAATTCAGAAGCATGGATTACTGAGAAGGCCTATTGCGTACTTCTCATCGACACTTGACCCTGTAGCTGTGGGTTTACCAGGTTGTCTGAAATCTGTGGCTGCAACATGCAGAAGTCTGGAACAGAGTGAGGGAATCATAATGGGATATCCTGTAAGGGTATTCGTACCTCATAATGTGGCAATTCTTTTGACAAGAAGCAGAACTCAGTACATGTCACATAGTCGGCTGACTAAATATGAAAAAGTAATTCTGGGAGCATCAAATGTGACTCTGGAGAGATGTGTGAATGTGAATCCAGCGACATTATTGCCGGATATTGAAAATGTGGGTGTGAAGACAGAAGATGATCACAATTGTTTGGATGTGCTGGATTACTGTACAAAACCGAGACCAGACATAAGGAATCTTCCCTTACTTGAGAGTGATCATGTGCTGTTTGTAGATGGATCATGCCTGAGGAATGATGAGGGTGTGCTGAGTGCAGCATATGCAGTGTGCAAGGTTTCAGAAGTGATGGAAGCATCACCATTGAAAGGAGTGAAATCTGCACAAGTTGCAGAATTGGTGGCGTTGACGAAAGCTTGTGAGATTGGGAAAGATCTGAGAGTGACTGTGATGACTGATAGTCAGTATGGATTTGGAGTTGTGCATGATTTTGGCCAACTTTGGCTACAGAGAGGTTTCTTGACGTCGAGTGGGACTCCAATAAAGAATGCTGAAGTGATTGGGAAATTGCTTGAGGCGATACAGCTGCCTAAAGAATTAGCAGTTGTAAAATGTGCTGCTCATGGACAAGGAGATGATTTTGTGACAGTTGGAAATAGATTTGCCAACGACATTGCACAATATTGTGCTAAGAACAATCACTCGATTAATAGGGAACGAGAAGGAGAAATGTCTTTTTGTTCTGTGATGTTTACTAATGTCCTAGAAACGTGGGATGAAGTGAAACAGTTGCAGGATGAGGCAGGAAAGGAAGAAAAGAAAGACTGGATCAAGGCAGGTTGTGCCCCAAGAGAAACAGACCATGTTTGGGTCTATAGAGATGGCAGACCAGTCATGCCAGACTCTATTCTGTCGACAATGGCAAGGATGTATCATGGCCAGGGACATTTGGGAAGGGATGCGATGATCAGGTCTTTTAAACAGACTTGGTACAATGCAAAGTTCAGGACAATTGCAGAGAGCATCTGTCAAAGATGTTTGATTTGCCAGCAATTTAACACTGGGGAAAAGACAGTGGTGAGTCTGGGAACGATAGGTAGAGAAGGTGGTCCTTTTACGAGAATGCAGGTAGATTTCATTGAAATGCCCCAAGTGAACAGGCTGAGGTATGTTCTAGTGGTAGTCTGTTTGTTTTCAAGATGGGTGGAGGCCTATCCGACTAGGAGAAATGATGGAATAACAGTGGCAAAGTTACTGTTAAGAGAGTTGATTCCTAGGTATGGGTTTCCAGTAACGATTGAGTCTGATAGAGGTGGACACTTCTATAATGAGCTCATGAGTTTGATTTGTGAAGCATTGGGCATACAGCAAAAGCTACATTGTGCATACAGGCCAGAGGCTTCTGGTGTTGTTGAGCAGATAAATGGCACAATCAAGAACAGGATTGGTAAGATGTGTTTAGCCACTGGAATGAAATGGCCTGATGTCTTGCCTCTAGTGCTAATGACTATTCGATCTACTCCAGATAGAACTACTGGGTTGAGTCCGCACGAAATTTTGATGGGACGTGCAATGCGTCATGCATTTGTACCTGTCAATAAGTTGATGACAATAACTGATGACATGATTTTGGATTACTGTAAAGGCCTGGCTGACGCAGTTCATTCTGTGTTTCACCAGGTTGGAGAAGAAGCTACCACACTTGAGAAGAAGCAAGCTCATGATCTGAGTCCAGGGGACTGGGTGAGGATTAAAGTACACAGAAGAAGAAATTGCTTGGTTCCAAGGTGGGGAAGGCCAAGACAAGTTATTTTGACTACGACAACTGCAGTGAAGTGTGCTGGTGTGAAAAACTGGGTACATGCGAGTCATACTCTGAGAGTTCCAAACCCAAAGGATGGGACTGGTAAGGAGTATTTTGAAGAATCAGATTCCAGTGATGATGAAGACCCAGAACCAGTGAGAAAAAATCAAAGTTCAGGAAAAGAAGTAGAAAAGACTTCAAGAGAACCATTGAGAGTCTCAGAAGGGAGATCAGATTCTGTAAGAGAGCCTGAAGTTCCAAAAAGCAGTGGAGGAAAAAGAAGAGAAAACAGTAATTCCACAGAGACTACTCCTGAATCAGAAGAGGAGATTGAAGAACCACTTGAGATTATACCTGAAGAAGTAGGGTCAGAAGAAGATAGAGAGGGACAGATTGCGGAAGACCCCCGAGGAGGTGTAGGGAACATTCCTGATAAGCTAGGTGAAGGGACAAGTAGACAGCAAGAAGATTGCGTGTCGGAGACCCGAGGAGGGAAAGAAGTAGGGAAGTCTCAAACAGTGGTGAAAAAGACTGTGGAGCGAAAGAAAACTGCTGAAGAACAAGAGGCATTTGAAACAGAATCGGCTGAAAGTGAGAATGAAAAATCAGAAAGTCGAGTTCTGAGAAAGAGAACTTGGATTGGAGAAAGAAATAATACAGAAACAAGACCGAAAAAGGTTGTAAGAGGAGATTTTTGGCCTAACAACAGAGTAAAGAGGCTGAGATACAGACTGATAAGAGCAAATACATCGAAAGCTGAACAAGTGAATGAGGTGTCGAGTCAAAACGAAGTAAAAAGAAAGGAGCAAAAGGAGTCAAGAGAACCCGAGGAGATAAAGAGAATTAGAAGACCCAACCAAAAGTACAGATCACCGGAATGGTCTTATGTGGCACTGTCTGAAGGAGGAGAAGAAGAAGAAACAGTGAATCGAGACAATCCGGAGGGGATCTTGAGAAAAGTGGTTGAGGAAAAGGAAAAATCTGTTGGAATCTTAAAAGTTATCCTGACTGACAGTGGAGAAGAGTCGGATGCACAGGATGTTGTTGATGATTTGATACAATTTGATGTTGCTGAAGAAGAAAGAGTGAAAAGTGATGAATATCCAAATTGAGTGAACTGAAGAAATCACTTGGAGGAAAACTGAAAAGGAGAAAGTCTGAAATTCAGCTGTCTGAAGTAATCCAGAAATAAAGAGTAATACAGTAGTGGAGTAGTAGAGGCTAAGTCAAAAGACACGGTCAAAGTAGTAAAATGGCTAACATAGAGAATAATCAAAGTAGATGTGCCTTCTTGAAAAGATGGTGTAGAATGTGCTGTTGCTGTACTGGATTATTAATGCTACTATGGGGTGTTTTAGCTTTATTAGTTACATTTAGAATTACAATAGGTACATTTGAAATACATACTGGGAATGAGACTAATGTAGAGAGAAGTTCACAAAAAGTAGTTCCAACTAGAATTAGTAATACTTACATGCATAAAGATAGGTCAATTAATGATTTTTCTAGCAATGTTTTTTCTAAATTGTTGTATGAATATGTGAAGACAATGGAAGTGAGGGATTGCTACGTTTGTATGCAATTACCTGCATCCGTTTCAGAGGGTGTTACTTATCACCATTTACCAGCCACGTATGGAATTTCTTGTAGTGTGTTAAGTAGTGTTTTTTATTTGCTAAGGAAAATAGATTATGAGATGTCTAACAAAGATAGTATTTTTGGGCAATTGCCTATGAATGAAAAGCTGAATCCAGCTAAAGAAGCTAACATTTTTGGTGAGATTTTTATTGAGAAAGAAGAATTAACATTAGATTACATTTTTAAGAATAATTTAACTTGCAGTTTGAAAGAAGAGGAGAAAGCTTTCCTAAACATGGTGGAGGAAAGGAGATTGAGCATGCATGAAAAGGCAGGGAAATACAAAGTGAGTAAGACAATTTGGGACATTGAGATGGGAAAAGAATTGAGAAATGGAGATAGTCCAACTTTAGCTTTAGATGCACCACAGAAGGGTAAGCTGTGCATTACAAGAAGGAAATCCCAATATGATACATACTTTGTTGGGACTAGTGAGTGTCATGATACATACTTCATTGCGACAGGATGGGGTTTTAGAGGAGGAGAGGATCCAGTTTTCCCAGGAGTGTATTATGTTTGTGGGAACAAGGCTTATTACAAGTTGCCTGATCATTGGTATGGCACGTGTTATGTGGGCCTGGTCTTTCCAAAAATTTTTCATATAGATAGAATAGAAGATGTAGAACATATTAATTTACTAACACGTTTTAAGAGAGAAACTTGGTCAGAAATAGTGGGTGACATTTTTGGAGCTTTAATTCCAGCAGTGGGAATTTCTTTGAATGCATATGGAATTCGGAAACTGTCAACAGTGGTGGATCGCTTATCGACAAATACCGCTGGGGGGTTTGTTTTGGTGAATACGGAATTGATTGCTGTACGTGCCATGTCTATGCAAAATCGACTTGCCCTTGATATTCTTTTAGCCAAGGAGGGTGGGGTCTGTGGAATATTGAAAGTTCAACATTGTTGCACTTACATTCCAGACGAAAGCAAAGACCTGAAGGTCTATATCAAAAATATTACTGATTTGCAAGAAGAATTAGTACCACTGGAAGCTGAGAGTATTTGGACTAAAATAGCTAATAAAATAGTTGCTGTTAAGAATTTTATTGCAAAGATAGGTAGTACTATTATAGGTAAGATATTGTTTCCTTTGACTTGTATAATTGTTGCTTTATTGATACTAAGATTGGTGTGTTTGTGTTGTAAAAACAGGGGAGGGAAAAAGAAATTAATTAAAAGAAATATTGAAAGGAGAAATAAAAGAAAAAAAGATCCACAAGAAATAGAATTAGAAGAATTGAGGGAGAGTGTTTATTTGGAGACAAAGAGGGATGATGAAAGGGAGTCTGGTGTCTAGTGTTGTGAAAAAGAAAAAGACATTTCCAGTTTCTCCTAAAAATTGGGATTAAATTTTACTAATTTTTTTTTTGGGTTGTTTATTTGGTGATAATATCACCAAAGGGGGGATTGCTGGAGCAGAGTTTTCTGTTGAAAATCTATTGGGTTTTTTAAGCTCTGGTTTGTCTATTGTCGAAAGAAATTAAAATTATTAATTTATAATTACTAATTGTTTGTTTTGTGTAAATGTTCTAATTAACCAATACGAAATAACAAGAGAAAACTATACGTGGGAAAGCATTTGGGTTGTTTACTAATAATGTGCATGTTTTATTAATAAATGTTGCTGAGTGCTGTTTATTTTAAAGCACAAAAACGCTTTTTAAATGTCATGTACTAATGCTTTTCTTGTGTTGCAAAGGCTAGATAATTACATACACATAAGGGTATTAGTGGGGTTAACACTGTTCAATCACTATGCTGTGGTAACGTTGTTTTTGTCTCTTTTAATTAAGATGATACGTTTTGGCCTAGTGAAAAATGGCTACCGTTTAAAGCCTACATTTGAGTGCTGAGATTTTGATGAGAAGGCCTTGCTGAACATGGTCGAGAGTCATCTGACCACAGTCTTCGCCTGGTTAAAAGTTTTCCGTGAGGACAGCAGCTCTGGGCGGACATCCAAATGTCCTTGGAAGACAAAGGAGCCTCAATGAACATTGTGATCACCATGCTGGTTCCGAGGAAATATGAACATGAAAAAGAAACATTTCAAGATTTAGTTCCGTCTTCCGTCTTTTTATTTTTGTGATTTTTCTGAGCGGAGATTTTTCCAAATGTAGCGATGCTACATCCTTTCCTGCTCGCTTTGCTCAGCGGTTCAGCGGATATCGAAAACATTTTATGTTGCCTTCTATTGTTAAATTCATTATAAATATTGTTAGCTTAGAGAGGGTTCGTTCGTTGCATTTTGGATTCTGAAGCCACTTTTTCCCGAACTTGCGTTGGTGAGGATCGATGCTGTGAGGACGGTGACCTAAGAGACTTCTATCGAGAGACCTGTCCTGACCCATTTATGACATCTAGCTAGAATAGGTAATTATGGGAATAATGATTTTGCTTTTGAATTGATTTCATTTGAACTAATTTTATATAAATTACCATTATTTGAGATACTGTGTTGGTGGTTATTTCTTGTCAATTATTGAGTACTCTATTTTGATTATTGTTGATTATTATTGGTTAAATCATGACTCAAGACAGTGTCAATTAGGTCTTATCGACCATAGTGTAGATGCAGGGTGTTTAGAAGGGTTTTCTTTCCACAGGTTCAGTGTTGATAGAGTAATCTGAGTGTATGTTAGTGAAATGGGCCCAAGCGTATGATGAGTGTATGTGCGTGTATCTGTGAATTTACTCTATCCGTGGAAGTAGGGAGAATTTGTACACCCCAATCTGCACCAGTTGCACTGTTAATGCCTTAGTTCAGGCCCAGAGAGAATTGACAACTTTTGTAAGGGTTTCTGGGACATCGGTTCTCACCTCATCAGAGAAGTATTAGGTCCCTGATAAAACTTTCAATTTAAGGATGTGCTCTCCTTAGCATCGTGATATCCTTACGGACGAATGTCACGCTTTAGAAATACATAAATCAATAAATAAGTGCACTGGCAGGGATACATTCCTTCTCCACGTTACTTGGATACGGCCACCGCAAACTCCAGAACAGCGGGTGCGTCGTGCAGGCGAACCTCCAAGCTTGGTTCGCTAAAATACGAACAAACACTCCTCTCAAAACAAAAGGACACGACGCAGTGTCTTGTGACAAATACAGCCAGGGTTTAATCAGTGGCTCTGTCGGACGCGTTTCGCCTGAACCAGCAGGCTTGTTCACCAACACAGTTTTGTCAAACAAATCCACCATTTATGCTGTGCACGTGATACAGTCATGTGATGACTACAAAATAGTTGTAGAAGACAAAAGACTAGTAGTTTTTGCCTCTAACATGCAAAAAAACAGTAAAACGGCATCGGAGAAAGTGTAACAAAATTAATAATATAGCGTAATACATTCAATTTGGCAATATTACTTGATCAACAGAATACAAATATATTGCGTCATAACTTTATCACGCCCGGTTCCCTATTTTAAGGAAAACAGCGTACATCTAATTACGATTACAATAACGCCCATGTGGGCTTCAAATGCTCCCAAATTTGCCATTTTAAACTAATTCAGCCCCAGTGGGCATACCTAATATATCTGGTTCATCATTCAATGTAGTTCATCACATATGAAAGAAATAAACTGAGTTGATTCAGCCAATCATAACCTTTTTAACAAAACAAAGAAAAATAAAAAATAATAATACATACTATAATATGTAAATTTAAAAACGGAAATTTCAGAAAGAGGAATTTGAGCTCAATAAGGACCTTATAGATGTGTATACAGATCTTCTTCAATATTAAGGCCCATTGGTGCTTTACTATTTAATTCCACAATGTAACGTGATTCCAGTTTTCTCAAACCTTTCTGTCTGTCTCCACCCCTCATGGCATGGATACATGAACACTTAACAAGCAAGTTGCAGGTTTCTTGAAATAAAAACATATATTTAAAATGCGATTAGACCTTAAATAAAGAACAGCAGATACATGCATGAACAGCACTTGTGTCAGTGCACAGTGGAAAGAGAAAACAACCCTTTAGTACAGTCTGACATAATAGGAAGAAGTGAAAGAAGCAGTCATCCACACCTTCTATCAGTAAGGAAGTAAACAAATCAAGTAGGTGCAAAGTCCAAGGCAAACACCAGCAAGTTATTGTAAGTGAAATTGATCTAACAAAAGAAAGGCCAGAAAGAAACGAAGAGCCGGGTGTGATACGATTCTGACAGCTAAATACCACACATCACTGTATCACACTGTGATGGTCAGTGCTTATTAGGAGTTGGGCGTCAATAGAACATTCTTATTTATATAGGAAGTGCTAAGTTTGGTGAGACAAATACGGCGGGTGGATTATCTGATGAATTTAGTTAGCACTTATTGCAAGATAGACCTTTCTGTTTCCTCTGACTCTAAACCTAGGATCTTATGCCAGTAGTATAATGCACGTGCTATGGACTAGTCATTCTGAGGGTGAGGCATCTGTGCATTGTCCTGAATGTTATGATAGGCTTCAGGCTAGTGAGGTGGCCTTTGTGCCTGTGTGAAGGCTCTGAATCTTCCCAAGAGTGGAACCAATGGACAAGTCCTGCTGCTACGTCAAAATCTTGGGGGCTTCAGTGTAGCAGGACCCTTTACAATTGGCACCAGCCTCACAAGGGGATCATATTGTTCCACAAAGCCATAGGCATGTGTCTGAACATGAACATGATCTGTGGTACAGTGATTGGCATATCCAGCAGTAGAAAGTTGCGTATAAGCTCCATCACAGTGATGGGCATATTCTGTGAAAAAATGATAGAATTTCTATAGCTCATCCAATCTTGAGCACATTTTGTAGACAAATGCTGATCATATTCTGCCATACATTGGTGGGTGGGCATATAATAATGAGCGACCTGTTCTGTAGTTTGAAGATGGGTCTATTCTACGGAGCCCTGGAGGGGTTTTTAAGTAGTGATAATCAAATTCAGTGTACAATGAGGGGCGTAGTCTACAACATAACAAAGGACAGATTCTGTATTACAACCATAATCACTTGCTACAGTGCAATAGCTACTAAGACACCTTATCTGTCAAGATGGACAGATTCTGTCATTCAATGTTGCAGCATATTTGTACTGATATAATCAGCAACACAATGAGGGATACATTGTATGGCATGCCAAAGGGTATATATGAAGGTGCAAAGGGCATGTTCATTAGCACAATGATGGAGACATTCTGTTCATGGTGATGGGCGTATTCTGTACATTAACGTTCATATTCCGCAACCAAAAGAAGGGCATCATCTTTGGCACTGGCAGTGCTTAATTTGAGCTTGTGGTAAGCAGTGCCTCTCATTTTTTAGGGCCAGTGCGTATTTTTCATCATTAGACTTTGACCCAGACCAAGAGAGCAAAAGGCAGACCATGGAGAAACAAGGAGGAAGAGAATGGGAGGAAAACAGTGCTAAAGGTAGAAAGGAGTAATGCAAGAGTCATATCAAGAGACGCAAAGTGTAGGGTGGTGAAAGAAAGAGACATAAGGTGGAACCAAACTAGGCTACCTTGGCATTTGGCAACCTTGGAATTCTGCACCACTGGCAGCTGGCTCCAAATTGAATGTTATGAGCCTATTCACTTATTATTTTTATAAATAAATCAATGAGCACTATACTGTGCGATGTAGTACTCAGTGGAGATACATATATTGCCATATGGGAATATTCTGCAGTACCACTCTCTACCCTTTACCTCCAAGATCAAGTATGGTTTCAACAAAATATATTACTTACTTGAATATCTGGCCCTACCTAAAGTACCCATTGTAGCATCTTTCCAGCCAAGGTACCCGCTAATGACTACGCCACACATAGATCTTAGTAATACACATTGTTATTCTTCTGCATGTAACTGCAAACTCAAAATTCTAAAGCAGCCTTCACTGCAATACACTCTGTTCATTACGTCAAAGCTCTACGGAGTTCATCAGGAGCTAAAAGGGTTCCGTCATTGTTTATTCTCAGACACTACATCTCCCCCTCTGTTAAATAAAAACTTGCCACGTTTACAGAAAAACTCACACATATATATATATTCAAATCTCTTTAATTAATCTCATAGGATCTGTAATGGTTCAGCCTGACCGTGTTGTGTGTATTTAAGACCAGCCACCTCATGAATCAAGATCTGCTGGGATGGTGAAAAGACAGCAGCAGTCACTGGTGTTTCAGAATCAGTCTCTCCTTCACCATGGAGATCTGGCGAACTATGAACCAACCGCTGAAAGTTAGAAGTGTCTCTGGTAATAGACTTCCCAGAGCGCTGGGCAGTCACCATGTGTCCTTTGGGTGACACTACTTGGAGAGGTTCTGCATCAAAGGGAGCATCAGATTTTATTTTCCACATCTGCCGGGCTCAGATTCACAGAGCTTTAGCATCAGGTTAGTTTTACTTTTGTAATGCTAACCCAATGCTAAACCTATTTGGGGATTAACAAATCAACGCTAATTGGTATTAGCGTTGGTTTGTATGCAAACAGTAACGCAAAGCAGCGCAAAACGCTGCTTTGAATTACTTTGCTTTAAGGGGGCTCTACATGGGTGGTTCATGGGCGTTCCCATTCAGCCACCCATACTTTTTCACGCTAAACCCCATATCCTAACATTAGTAAACAGGGTTTAGTGCCAAAAATTAATGCCACTGGAAAGCAGTAGTTAAAACTAGAAATGTTTTCATTTCTGCTTTTTTTCCTACTTTGTAGGCGTACTGCACTATGCAGCATACATACAAAGTAGAAAAAGGTATTTAACTTGTCTAGGCATAGTATTTTGTACAGGATGGGTATCCTTCTTTTAAAAAACCTATGCTAGAGTAAGGCACGCACCCTAGGACTATGGCTCTAAGGTGTGTGCCTGGCGCACCGCAGATGAAATCAGCACCGGCACTTGGGAGTGGAGAAGAGAGTGCCATTCTCTCTGTGAATATGGTGCTCTCTTATTGTCACGCAATGCAGTGCAGCCTCTTTGGGTTGCCACCTTTCAGAATCTGGACTTCTGTCTCCTCTCACGATTTTTTTTGCATGCCGTCTTGGGTCAGCATATATTTTCTTCTTATGTTTCTGACCCAAGTCCCTCATACGAATGGCATTCTCATCTCTATCTCACTAATTGGTCCACTGGGCTATCTTAGTTGTCATTGCTCCCCTGAACATCAGTGTTGCCGGACTTTCCTCCAATGTTGAGTAAGGTGTTGAATGGTGAGCTCACAATGTAGAGTTTAACATAGTTTGTAAATTGAGCTTTTTAAGTGTAGCACGCGGTACCATTTTCTTTAATGTTCTTATAAACCTCTCAACTAGTCAGTTGGCCTATGGACACAGAGGTGCATTCTTGATGCTTTATACTCAGATACTCTGAAAAGTTTTTAAACTCCTATTAAAAGGTGGGCTCACTGGTGAGAGGTCAAGTGTGCTGGTTCTATGGCTGATGTGTAATTATAACTTTCAACTTGAGCATGTCTCTATCGTGGCTGGTGGCAGTGACAATCTGGACTAACAAAATGTCAGCTGGTGTGTTTGCTTTTACAATGAGGTTGATATAAGCATCAGCTGGCTTGGATGGCGTGCCATGGCCTTGATTGGACACTCTGGGAAAGTAGTCAGCAGAGTTCTGATCTTTTCCTGGACGATGCACAATGTTATAATTGTACACTTGTAGCGTTAATCCCCAGTGTTCACTGCGAGGAGGCACCTTGGCCTTTGCATTGCCAAATATTGTTAGTAAAGTTTGAGAATCTGTCACCAGCATAAAATGCTTTCCGTAAGGGAATATATTGAAGTGTTCACACGTCCACGCCATGGCTCAACTTTATTTCTCAGGTTGTGAGTAAGCACGTTCTGGTTGGGACAAACTCCTAAGTGCATACGCCCCAATATGCCTTCGAGCATTCGGGTGTCCATTGTGCTGTGCAAAGATAGCACCTAACCCAAATGTGCTGGCATTAACAACAACTATCTGAATCTGAATGAAGTTTTGGATTGAAATAAGCCATTTCAGTAGCATTCTCAATGGATTTTCTTAAAACTGTTCTCAATTTCAAGTGACCACTGAAATAAAGCATTCTTTTTCATCAACTCTCTCAATGGAGCACTTACAGTGGTAAAGTCTCGTATATATCTAGAACAGTAACTGGCCATGCTAAGAAATGAATGCACCTTGGAAACATCTTGTGGGGCATCAGCATTTGACAGCGCTTGTACTTTAGCAGGACAGATGTCATTCCCCCATTAGAAAAGAGATGGCCAAGGAATTTTAGCTTTGTCTTATGGAACTCACATTTGTCTACATTCAAAGTCAAACCTACTTTGGCAAGTAAACGACATACTTGTGTAAAAGTTTCATCGTGTTCTTTTTGGGTTGCTCTGAAAACCAATATGTCATTGCTGTAATAGAAAGCATTCATGACAGGCTGTATGACACGTCAAATGACGTCTTGAAACAGTTTCTGCAGCGGATGACACACCAAAACTAAGTCTTTTGGATCGAAACAGACCAACATGTGTAGAGAAGGCTGTAATGTATTTGCAATCTTCTTCGAGTTCCAACTGATGATAACCTTTATTTAAATCAAGGTCAGAGAAGGCCTTTGAACCATTTAGCTGCATTCTCATTTCAGCAATGTGTGGACATGGAAGTTGTTCTCGTTCAATTGCCTTGTTTGCCTGACACATGTCAACACATATCAATCAATCGTTCAATCAATAATTTGTAAAGCGCACTACATACCTGTGAGGGTTTCAAGGCGCTGGGGGAGGGATACTGCTGCTATTGGTCGAAGAGCCAGGTCTTGAGTTGTCTCCTGAAGGTCAGCAAGTCTTTGGTCTGTCGCAGGTAGAGGGGGAGGGTGTTCCAGGTCCTGGCGGCTTGGTGGGAGAAGGATCTGCCTCCTGTTGTAGTTCTCCGGATGCGTGGGACCGTGGCCAGGGCGTGGTCAGCGGAGCGGAGTTTTCTGTTGGGTACGTAGAAGGAGAGCCGACTGTTGAGATAGGCTGGGCCGGTTTTGTGGAGAGCCTTGTGTGC
This sequence comes from Triturus cristatus, assembly GCF_964204655.1. NCBI lineage: Eukaryota > Metazoa > Chordata > Amphibia > Caudata > Salamandridae > Triturus > Triturus cristatus. The sequence continues at coordinate 1,235,245,656 of NC_140585.1, read as the reverse complement.
GTGGATCAGGAGCTTGAAGGAGATTCTTTTGTCGACTGGGAGCCAGTGCAGGTTCCTCAGGTGGAGGGTGATGTGGTCGCGGCACGGGATGTCGAGGATCAGGCGTGCGGAGGAGTTCTGGATTCTCTGTAGTCTGTTGATGAGCTTGGATGCATATGCGTACTGCTCCTTTACTGCCCTTTTTGGACTCTAGCACGATGGGTAGAACCCATGGCGTTGGACCGGTAGACCGCTCAATGATATCATGCTTAAGTAACAATTCAAGTTCTTTTTCAACATCTTCTTGTAAATGAATGGAAATTTGCCTAAGCCCCTGAGCAGCAGCATGGATGTCCTCATTAATATTCAACTTTACTTTCAATCAATCAATCAAGGAATTGTAAAGCGCGCTATTCACCCGTGAAAGTCTCAAGGTGCTGAAGGTGGAGGGGTGCAGCTCAAAGTCAGCCGAAGAGCCAGGTCTTGAGGCTCTTTCTGAAGGTGTGCCGAGTGGGGGAGCGTCTGATGTTGATCGGGAGCTCATTCCAGGTCTTTGCCGCGATATAGGAGAAGGCTCTTCCACCCACTCTTGTTCTTCTGATGCGTGAAAACTTTCATAGTCTTAAACTTTCCCAAACCGTGAAACAACAAAGTGAACTAATATATGAGGAAAGGTATCCCCTAAAAATACTTTATAGGTCCGGGAGCTAGGGGTGAAAAGTTAAAAAAAAATAAACAGACTCCCACATGACCTGCATTTCTTTTCTGTAGACTAGCTAGAGCTCTGTGGGCTGTACATCACTGAATTTATCAAATCATAAACATAGGCATACTGATATTTGTACTTTTAATTCAGACATCCTTGCTATCTATGGACCAAAAATGTGTTGTAACCATGTCCTGAAGATGACCTGAATTGATCACAGGTCTAAACGCCGTAAACCACCCAGTGCAACTTTTGGCGCATTTTAGCCTATTTAATTTGTTGATGACTTTGAATTACCCAAAAATGATATTGGAACTCTTTGTGGAGCAGCAATTACTTTCTTAGGTTATTTTACGCTGCATTCCTTGGCCTCACTTGTCACTTGCGCCATTCAACAATTGCACGACCACTGTTGTGCACAAGTCCTTATGGGTTATTCCCACATTCAATGTAAATAGTGGTGGTATTGTTTTTTAACTTATCTTTCCTTAAGACCACTCCTTAAATTCTCAAATAACTATTGAAGTCTCCCTGTTTCTTTTTTCTGCAATTATCATGCATGTATATATTTGTCTATGAATATTACCTGTTGAAACATTGTTGTACAAAGTTGAGAAGACAGGCACTCGACGCAGACCCTTGAAGCACATGGAATGGTGCTTGCACTTTCATTTTCTAGTGTTTCATCATTGCTACAATTAAACTGTGTGTTTTTTAGGGGTGTCGATGTAGCCCATGAATACACTTTGGTTTTCGACGGCATAATTGGTGGTAAGGGATGCAACTCATTACATTTTTCCTCAGGCATAATGTTTATCGAGACACCACTGTCAATGATGAAAGGTATAAAACAACCGTTTACTTTCAGTGTAATTTTAAGACAATGTTTGAATGTCTTTGGTGCTTTGACATGTTGACTGTTCTTTGACTGATATTTTTCTTCACATGCGGCCAGTCCGACATGCACACGCTTTTCTCAAGTAAACATCAAATTGGCACAGCCATCTTTTTCATTTTCACCTGATACTGATATGGAGCAACTGTTTGACAATAATTTAGATGATAATCGACTTTGTTCAAAGTTGATTTTTCATACCTGATGCCTCCACTGGGCCTTGTAGGTGCACGTCGAACGTTGCTTTTGGAACGTTCCGGCAGCCAATTTGTCTTCATGACAGGACACACTTGTTTTACCTTTGCTTTGCACAGTCACAATATGGTTCCACTTCCCACAGCCCTTACATGTCTGTCCAATAGCAGGACATTTGCCTTCATGTGGCAACTAAAACCCGCATTTTAAACATACCTTCTTTTTACATGTAGGCATACCTTGTGTCCTTCAATCTTTTGCTTTGACTTGCTTCTCACACTTTTCAAGACTGATTTAATCTAGGCACCCCGGCCTCCATGTCAGCAACTGGTTGATCGGCACGCTCTAGCAGCCATCAACACTTGTCCCAGACTCAATGTTTCTTTTAGCATTCGCCGTGTGATTGAATCGGACAAGCATAGTCAATGACCACGAGATGCATGGCCTCTCCTTCATTAAATTTATTAAACTTACAGTGTTTGATGAGTGTGTCAAGTCTCTATACAGAGTTATCTTTGGTTTCTCCAACTTTCTTTTGACCAAAGATATATCTTTCATAGACAACATTTGCCATTGGATTGAACTTGAGATTTAAGGTTTCTTTTATCTGACGGTATGTAATTTCTTCATCAGTTTGTGGTATTTTCTTTATGACTTCCTTTACGCCATCACCAGCAAGATTTTGAGGCATTTGATAATCTTTTTGTTATCAGTCTCTTCAAGTGCATCAATGAAATCTTCAACTATTTCTATCAACGGGGCGTGGCTTAGAGCTTGATGAAGATGGTGGTGCGAGTCTGCAGCTCCGTACCAGGGAAGCAGATAATAGCGAATAACTTTGCTCCCAGATCACCACATGAAGGAAAAAAGATGGATATTACCTCTGATCGACTTGGTGATTAACATGACCCTACAGAAACTTTCACTCGTGACCATCTGACACCTTTACAGAACCCGCTTGGGCCCGCTCAGGTTGCGTGGCTTATCGCCACCCTCAGCACAGAGGATGAAGTGGAGTGCATATAAAAACCTGGCCATCTACCCCACAAACAACAAGTAAGGTCTGCAAAGCTACCTGCTACATGGCATAATTCATTAACGCGAACCACTTGGTGTTTTTAACAGTATCCACGCGTCCTGCCTGCCCTACGAGGGCGGCTGCTCAGAATATATACTGGTTAATTTTCCCTACAACATCGAGTTAACGAGAGCATGACTCCCTTCCAAACGGCTCTCGGACCTCTCAGCGGTTTGCAGCTGACGTGTAGTGAATTCATGCAGTGCTGAGCGCTGATGCGTCTATAAATGACTGACCACGTGGGCGGATTGGCGGAGAACACCAAAATTGCGTTAGCGTCCGCGCTGGTCCCCGCTTAACAATAGCAGCAACACAACCAAATTAGGCTCTAATTGATATGAAGCAGAGCACCGCATTGTTGTATCATGATGTATCATGATGTTATATTCAAATTTCACAGCCTGAGCTGCAGAGGTGTCGACACACATGCTGATCACAAAATGGCGCCCGCCTAGAGGAACGCGACCGACTCCCGCTCAACGCGCCCCTCAGTCATCTCGAAAAACAAGAGGCAAATGTATGGTTCAACTGCAGAGGTGTGCTATCTTTTTCACCAACTGAGATGATATGAATTTCGACAGCATTTTTACAGCATCTTCCTTACCATTCGAATAGCTTGAGGGCATTGCAGTGTCCTTGGGTAAAAAATGCAGTTCTTATCAGCGACTTCTTTCAGCAAGTTCTTATCGCCATGTTCTTGTCAGCAAACGCACATACAGCAGGCAACAGCGAGGCAACAGTGAGTTCTTATCAGAGAGCATACATGCAGCAGGCAACACTTGGAATAGCAAACTTAAATCAGGCGCTTAAAGAACTTAAGGCTTCAACTTGCAGATGACAGTTCATATGTATCACACCTAACGGTGCAAAGTAAGATCTTTAATGGATTCCTATAGCAGCTGTACTACATTTACTGAGGTCTTAGACCCAAAACATCTCAGGGTGAAAAAGACCACAAACAAAAAGAGTGAGCCACCCTAACTGAGGCATCCTGAAAAAGAAATCAGAGAATAACTGGCTGCACATCTAAGTCCTAACAAACACTACACAAGGAAACAGCAGTGAGACTAAAAAGAATTGCTCTGCAAAAAACACACATTGCACATAACGATGGCCAAAAAAGAGAACAACCTGAAAAGAGTCAAAGCTGATCCACCAAACCCAGACTTACCAGTCAAGAACAAGCAAGACATTGGGGGGCGTGGTCACGCAGGTGACCAAAATGGCCGCTTGTTGCTGAAGCTGCCTCTACCGGCCCAGCTTTTAGATATTATTCCCGAAACTATATGCTGCAACGAGCTGACTCCGGGCCCGAGAGGTGCCTCCATTGCCGAGATACGGCACGGGCGAGCTGAGGGACGGAGAAACGGCATGCGGACCCATGGGCGCCTTGGGCTGGTACGAGCCGAGTGACGAGGAGGCGAATAACGGGAGCCGGCGGTGAGTTGGGGCGCACCGCTGGGGCGGGGAGGCGGACTGCAAGGCTGCGGTGGAGATCCCCCCACTACGCCAAGATAGAGATCAGCGTTCAGTCACGCCTGATTGTGCCTGGGCCTATAAGCTGCCACCCACCATTTTCCAAGGCCCCATGGGGGACAGGGCCCGCGGTGAGCCTGCAGGGCGTCCAGCTAACGGCAACACGGCGTGTGCGACGGGGGGGACGAACCGCTAACTGTCCTTCATCCACCGTGACTGGCCCCCCGGCGGTGCAGCCCCGTCTCCCAGTGGTCTGGATGAACCAACGAGCGCCGGGGCGCCCTCCGGCTCTCTGAGCAGTTTGGGGCCTGCAGCTGCCTGTGGCTGTTTCTGGCCATGTCCAGATGCCAGAGACGTTTCATACTACCGCTGGGCCTCTACCTTTTTGGCTGCTCCTGCCCCACCTGAAGTGACTGGACTCCTGCTCATCGTCTGCAAGGGCACATCCTCACAGCACGACACAGAATTGGGGTGCTTCCCGGCCCCTGGAAGCAGGGCCTACCATTTGCATCAGCGGGGACAGGTCCTAGGTTTTGGGCCTACCGGCTTCGCCACACCCGACCCAAGGCGAAGACAGAGTGCGCAGGGGGGATGCCGAGACTTGCATGTGGGGCCTGCTTTCGATATTAGTCTCTGGCTGCGTTTCCCCTGGAGCCTGGCACCCTCCCGCTCACATTGTCGCCACCAACCACGCCGAGTGCGGCCCAGGTTGCTGCACTTCGGTGTGCTTTACTGGCTTGCCCCCTTGAGCCCAGCCCGGAATCCACATAGTACCTATCAGTGCTAAACCTTTCCACGGTTCGCCTGGGCTGCGGTCCCGCGGCATGGGCCGAAAGGACCCCAAACAGAAGACCTTGCCTTTTGAGAAGCTCACCGACAGGGCCACTGAAGAAGGCTCGGGAATGGCGGACAACGTGCAAGGTGCAGAGCACACGGACGAACTCCCGGCACTGTCTACAGCCATGCTTCAGGAGATGAGGGCTGGCTTCAAGGCCCTGGATGGGCGGTTTGACGCGTTGGACAGGAGTCTGGCAGACATGGGGGCCAAAATCCAAGTCTATGACTGGCGCCTTGATGTGGCAGAGGCGCGCATCTCAGATATCGAAGATAGCACCGCTCAGTCCTCGAGCGCATACTAAAAGAGGTGGCTGTAAAGAATGATGACCTAGAGGCGCGCAGCAGGCGCAATATGTAAGAAACTGGCTCTATATATACTGCACCAAAGTGAGGTACAGTGTGTATAGAGTCCAAGAGTCTCCAGAGGTTTGGCAGAGGTTAAAGTTAGATAGATCCTTACTCTCTAAAGTGGTAGCTTGATTGAGCAGCAAGGCAGTATCAGAGGACAGTGTAAAGCATTTTTTGTACACACTCAGTCAGCAAATGGTCTCACACACTCAAGTACTGAACTCTAGGCCAATTGTTTTGTATAAAAAAATAGACTGTTGTTTTATTTCTAGAACTAAGCAAGCCTAGTACAGGTAAGCATATAAATACTTTGCAGTAGTAATTGTCTTGTTGGAACACAGTTCAGAATTGCAGTATAACTGGTACTGGTTTTGATTACAGGTTTAAGAAAGCAGATTGCAACACATTGCAGGTATAGTACATTCAATTGAATGGGTTTTTAAAGTAAAATGCAGTTAATTACTTTTCCGATTTCTTTTCTAACCACAGGACTGGATCCTAGATTCAGCCCTGGGACATTTCGTGAAAACAGGTGAGTAAATGCGTTTTGGTTAAAGGTATGATTTTTAAGGAATATTATTGTATTTCAAAAGTTGACACTTGGATCTTTTTCACATAGAATCACCAATGTTATCCTATGGGAGGAAATTCACTTAGCAGGTAAGTGAGGTTATCGTTACTTTTTCTTACTCAGTGCTGGATCCTGGATTCAGCACTGGGACATTTCCTGTAAAGAGTTGAGAAACTGCATTTTGGTTAATCGGCTGATTTTTAAGGAATATTTGCAGTTTTCAAATGTCGACACTTGAAAACGTTTTGAGAGAAAAGGTGCCAATGTTATCCTATGAGGAAAAATGAGTTATCGGTTTCAAGGTAAAGTAATCGGTCTTTTGAGTTAGGGTTCTGGGGTTAGACTCAGGGGTCTCCCAGGGTCAGTGATGCACTGTTGTTGAAGCTCCAGCGGCACTCGGGCGGCCTGGTGCAGAGTGTTGAGGCCCAATGTTATCCTATAGGGGACAGAGGGGCTCCGGTTGGTGGCTGCTGGCAAGCAGGCCACAGGGTTGTGGGAGCAAAGCTCCTAGGGTTCAGCTCAGGGCACGTTGGGGACCAAGTTAGCACCAAAGGGGCACCCTCAGTGGCGCTAGGGCAGCCGGGTGCAGTTTTGAGTTCGGGTGCCCTGTTGAATTTAATGGAGATTCTCCGGGACAAAGAAACACTGCAGGCTCGGGGGACGAAGATCTTCCAGGAGTGACCACCACTTCGAGGGGTAAGTTGGGATGTAGAGGGAAGGTTAGGCACCACTGGGTTGGGCACACAAGGCCGTGGGGAGACGGGTGCAGGGGTACCTTTGGACATCGGATTTTCTTACCCGCTCTGGTCGCGGTAGGGGGGTCTTCTGGATTGAGGCTGCAGACGTCGTCTGGAGGCTTGAGGCAGGTCAGGGGTTGCCGGATCGCGGGTCAGGATCGCCGGGGGACCTCCTCGTGGTGTTTGTTCACTCAAACACAGGCCGGGCTCGGCGAGTGCGGAGTGTGCTGGATTCGCGGGTCCTGGCTGGCACCAGAAGCTGCAGTTCAAACACGTCCGGTGTTCACGGGAGAAAAAGCTTGGAAAGTGAATGCAGGCAGGTCCTCTGGGGTTTTTGAGGTTGCTGGCCCCTGGACACGCCGGGGTTTTGCAGGAGCAGGTTCGAGGGGAAACAGACCTGTAGGGCTGGGGCCAAGTCAGTGGGCGTCGTCCTCTTGTTAGCTCTGCGCGGCTTCTCGTCCTTCTTTTCTTGTGGTTGCTGGATCTGAGGAAGGAAGGTTCAGGATGCCCCTAAGTACTAAATTTAGGGGCGTTACAGGTAGGTAAAGGGCAGGGACCAATGGGCCCCTTCCCTGGGGTGGGTACACCCCCTATTCTGCTACTCTCCAGTGGGATGGGGGCAGGAGCCTGTCCCTGGTTGGCTGGGTCCCCCTATCCTCAAGATGGCGGGGACTCGAGGTTGTGCTTCACCTCGCCTCCCCCACCTTAGGGGTGGAGTTGACAGAGGTGGACACACCTCTCTTCCTCACTTGTTTTTCCCGCTGGTTCTCCCACCCAAAGTGGGGGGTAGAACCAGTGGGGACCAGTTGCTGAGTACAGCAAGTGGTATGGAGAAGCTCACAAAGGCGGCAGGCCTTTGAAGCTTCCCCTGCCCATCCAGGGGGAGGGGACCTAGCACCTCGTCCCAGGATGTGCATTGTTGCAGGCCCTCGAGAGCGGATGGCTCTCGACCCAGGGGTCCAGCAACATGTCTGGTGGGTGGCAGCCTCAGCAGCCACTCAGCTGGGACACTGGTTGTGGGTCGAGTTCAGGGGGCATTTCTAAAATACCCTCTGTCGTGCGTTTTACATTGAAACCCACACTGGCATCAGTGTGGGTACAATGGGCTGAGAAGTTTGATACCAAACTTTCCAGACTTCAGTGTATCCATCATGGTATTGTGGAGTTCGTAATGACAACCTCCCAGCACCATATACTCTTTAATGGTACACTGCACTTACAATGTCTGAGAATGGACTCAGACACTGTAGGGGCACAGGGCTCATGCCTCTGTGCCCTCACCACTGGCATAGTGCACCCAGCTAGAGGGATGACTGACCTAGGCCAGGGCAGTGGTTGGTAGGCATGGCACACAGGGATGTGTGCCATGTCGACTTTAAACTTTTGATCTGCACCAAGACACGCAGTCTGCAAGGCACTGTGTTTGTGAAAAGGTACAGGGCCCCTAAGGGTGGCACAATTGGTGCTGCAGCCCTTAGGAGCCTTCACTGGTCGCAGTGCCCTGGGTACATGGGGTGCCATTTACCGGGGACCTACCTGTGACTAGAGCTGTCAATTGGGTTTTGTTTTGGGGAAGAACACAGGCCCTGGGATCCTGATTGGCAGGGCCACAGTGCACATCAAGTCAAAGAGCATCAGTAGTCTGGCAACAAAAAAAAGGGGGGTTTACTGCAACAGAAACCCACTTTCTCACACAATAACTTTCACATTTTGGGAGTCCCTGTGTCCACAGCCATGGGCCGATTGGATGTCTTTGTCGAGACTCTGTTGTCAGACCTGTTTGGGAGGAAGTCCTTCACTCCGGGGTTTGTGATAGAACGGGCGCATTGGTCCCTGGGTCCTCGGCCCAATCCAGGAGTCCCTCCCAGACCCATCATTGCACGTGTTATGAACTTCAGGGACCGTGACACTTCATTGCGCCTCGCTAGGGAACGTGCAGACACCATCTGGCTGGGTTGTAAACTATCTCTGTATCCAGACTTCACTGTAATGGTGCAGGATGCCCACCGGAAGTACAATGGGGTGAAGGCTGCCCTCCGGAACCTGGGCTTAAAATATGGCATGTTATACCCCGCCAGGCTGAGGATAGATGTGAGCGGTCGGGCCCGCATATTTGACACTCCTACGGAGACACAAGAATTTTTCCATACGTATAAACAAAATAATAATCGGTCGGGCGGGGGTGGGGGGGACCTTCTCCACCACACAGCGGCTCGGAAGCAAGTGTCAAACTCTTCTCAAATTGTGGTCTGGATAGCTTTGCTGTGATGGTTGTATGTAACTTTTGTGCAATTGAATGGGGATAATGTACTTGATATTTCTGTTATGTTTCAGATAGCTGGTCAACAGACGAGGAGTTGCCACCCCTCAAGGTGTATACCTGGGGTTTGTATTTGTTCTCTAGGATGTACCCTTCTTGGGGTTTTTCACTTAAATGTAACGTTAATTGGTACTTCATGGTCTGCTTTTCGTTATGGCTTTGCCTCGCTTTGGGTGTAGTGAGGCTGGGTGGGGGTGGGGGAGGGTTATCTCTTATTGGTTGAATTTTCCAAGCGGTTTATCAGTCATGGTCACTGTCACAGTTCCTTATTATTCACGGTTCCTTGATTATACTATGTTTGACACGTACGCTAGATGGCCCAGGTAGGAAACGTTGAAGGTGCCTCTCGCTTGTCCTTAATGTCCTGGAGTATTCGAGGTCTAAATGACAACCGCAAACTGAGACAGGTGGTTCACTATCTATTGAGGCACAATGTTGACATTGCATATTTGCAGGAAACACACTTACCCAAATCAGACACGGCCCGCTTTGCAGTTTGCTGGGGGGCACATAGGTGTTTTGCCAATTACAGCAGTTACGCCAGGGGCACAGCCATCCTCATCCACAAGAGGATCCCTTTCCGCCTCAGCTCAGTGGTGGGGGATGACGAAGGCAGATACATCATTGCCACAGGTACGCTCATGGAGCCCTACATGGCGCTGGTATGTGTATATGGCCCGAGCACAGACACCCCTAATTTTTTTCATTCGTTATCTGCCCAATTGATGAGGTTAGAACCTTGCTTTCTCTTGATTGGAGTGGACTTCAATTTACTTCTTAACCCTGGCGTGGACAGTACAGCCACTTCTCCAGACACCAAACCTAGAGCACGACGTGCTCTACTAGAGCTATGCGAGCAGCACTCCCTGCTAGATATTTGGCGACACCGTAATCCGGCACATACTGAATACACTCATTATTCTGGTCAACACAACACCTGGACCTGGATAGATTTTTGGCTAGTTTCCCCCGGCGTGGCCGGCTGGTTCTGGTCGATGGCGATACTGCCAAGGACCTATTCTGACCATTCTCCGGTGCAGCTTCACCCTGGGGTACCTCGCCCAGAGGGGTATGGGCGACAATGGAGATTCCCCAGCCGAGCCCTCCATGACGATCTCTTTAACGCAGAGGAACGTGAATCCATTGAGGATTATTTCTCCATTAACACAGGCTCAGTAAACACGTGGGCAGTGCTATGGGATGGCTTTAAGGCGTATATCCGGGGCGTATGCATTTCCAAACATGCCGGAGTACTTAAAGACCTTTGCAACACACTGGCGCGTATAGAACGAGAGCTCACGGACTTAGATTCCACAACACTCCACACGTCAGAGTCGTATACGGAGGGAAACCGATTGGCCCTTCTTGTGGAATTTCGTGAGGCTGCAGATTGTGAGGTACTATATTTGAGCAAATATCAGTCTGCCCGACGATATGGGGAGGGTGAGCGGCCTGACAGGGTATTGGCGCAGATGCTTCGGCCCCCTTACGGAAGATCGTACATCGCAGAGCTGCGCTCTTCCGATACTCAGGCACACATCTACACTACAGAGATTCATATTGCGTTTTTGGAGCATTTTTCAGCCCTACACAAGACTAAAATAGTTAGCAATTCCACGGCCCAGGAAGCCTATCTATCTGAAATTGCACTGGTGTATCTGGAAAAGGACATGCAGGACTTCTTAGCCGAGCCCATATCAGAGTCTGATGTTCTGGGTGCCATTGATGCTCTCCGCAGCTCCTCAGCCCCTGAGTTGGATGGTTTCACTGGAGTCTTCTATAAGGCTTACAAGGACATACTGGCACCACAGTTGATAGAAGTGTATGCCGAAGCACTAGAGAAGCAGATACTTGCCACCAGACTCCGTGAGGCTGTCATTATTCTGCTCCCTAAACCAGGCAAAGATACGTCTCTCTGTAGCTCCTACAGACCCCTGTCGCTGCTAAACTTAGATTATAAAATATTAGCTAAAATTATCGCCAACCGCCTCTCCCAGTTGATGGAATATATCATATCGCTGGCCCAGTCAGGTTTCGTCCCCAATCGCTCCACTTCATTAAACCTCAGAACACTATTCTCAGTTCTTCATAGAATCGATCCTAACGTTCCCGCTGCCGCAATCCTTCTTGACGCGGAGAAGGCCTTTGATTCTTTGGAATGGCCCTTCTTCCTTTCGGTTATGCGTCGTATGGGTATGCCAATGGGCTTTATAGCCACCACTGCGCTTCTATACTGCAAGCCCACTGTGAGACTTCGCCTAAACGGCACTCTATCTCGGCCCGTCTCACTTTTCCACGGCACTCGACAGGGGTGCCCATTATCTCCCCTTCTGTTTATCCTGGCCATGGATCGACATTTCCAGGAACGGCATCTACATAGAGGCTTACAGTGCAACACTGGCCCCCTACTTGTCTCGCTATATGCAGACGACACGATCCTCTACATTAGAGATCCCCAGAATAATTTAGATCCATTATTTTGAGAAATACTCAGACTCAGCCGTTTTTCAGGATTGGGCATCAACTGGCATAAGTCGGTGATATTTCCTTTGACCAGCAGTACAGTTCCATGGGATTGCGAGTTTCCCCTCCAGTGGTGCAAAGACTCTGTAAAGTACTTAGGCATCACATTCACCTGGATACTACCCAGATCATCAGCTTGAACTATGGGCGAGCGGTGTGCGCCTTAGAATCTCAGGTGAAACGATGGCTGAAGCTGCTGCTGTCTATAGCGGGCAGAGTCGTCATACTTAAAATGGTTGTGCTCCCCAAATTTTTATACCTCTTTAACAATATTCCCATACCCCTTACAAACGTTTTTTTTTTTAACACTACGCAAGCACCTAATCCGATTGGTATGGGGGGGAAGCGAGCACGGGTTAGCTGGCAGGTAGCCCAATGCTGCTACGCCTATGCCTGGTTTTATCCAGACGCTAGAATCTCTTTCCTGCGCCCAGAGGCAGACTTCGTCCTACCCGAGAAATTGGCCACTGTGGTACCAAAAGGCGTCCCCAGAGACCCGACTGATAAACAGACGGTCTCCACCACTAGCTGAGCATGGGTTAAGCTGTGTCGACTCGCCGGTGCCACTATACTATATTCATCTGCCCTACCCCTCCCCAACGCTCCATGGCTGTCAATGAATGGAGAGAAACTAATACACCACACTTTGGCCAAATTTTATATTTCCAAACTGGGAGATTTATACCCGGAGGGGCACATCTTCTCGGTGTCGGAAGACGCTCGTTTCCAAGACATCTCCTTCATGGACAACTTCGTATTAGGGCGAGTCCGTTCTGCTTTGCGTGCCACACTGCCTACCTATCCCGTAGAACCTGACACTTTCAAGCCACTAACATTGCTCATAGAGAGCGAGTCTGGTGCCCATCTCATATCTAAACTTTACAAAGCAGTTGCCAACATGAGACCGGTAAATGATGACAAAATACGTACTGCATGGGAAACTGACTTAGGCTGCACCGTTACTGAAGAACAGTGGGAGAGGTGCTGTGAGGTCACAAAGGAAGTTTCTCTTAATAGCAGGCACAAACTTCTTCACTTTAAATTCCTACGCTGTACTTATTTTACTCCTGCCCAAGCGCACAGACTGGATCCGTCAAGACCACACAATTGTCAGAAATGTAACGTCCCGCACACAGACTTTGCACATCTAACATGGATCACTCCTAAACTGAAGAACTATTGGGAGCAAGTCCACAGCACGCTAGGAGGCATGACTAAACTGTCTCTCATCCCCACACCGGAAGTAGCGCTGCAAGGATACACAGTTAATATTCCTAAAAAGGTCCGAAGATTTGCGTCCCTTGGTCTGCTGCTGGCTAAGAGAGAGGTGGCTTTACACTGGGGCCGCAGAGCTGCTCCTAACCTGAAGGGCTGGCTTCGCAGCCTGGCATATTGCAACGTAAATAGTGAAATATATGCCAGTGTGATGCCTAGTTTGTCTCGCCCTAAAGACATATGGGGCCCATATCGGGCATATGTGGAGGCAATGCGACAGAACTCAAATTCCCAACTGGAGCAGGGATTGGTTCCGGAGGGAGTGGGGTAACTAATACTCTTCATCAAATATACTGTGTCATACCACTTGAGCTCTATGTTGAGGCAATGTCTTTTATAATGGCTTGGCTTTGTCTTTCTGAGATGAACAAAGACAAAATGGGGTAAATGTATTGGTTGTAATTGGACGGACAGACGGGAGAGACAGCAGGGACTGAGTTTTGAATTATGTATAGATGCAGACATTTTGAAGTTCAAAGATGTACTGTGCGTATAATATTTGTTAATGCAATTGTGCTTTTTACATTATGTAATTATGGTTGGCAGTGACTTAACAATTCTGTATTGTTATAACTGGGAAAAGTCTGAAAATAAAGTTTAAAAAACAAAGAACAAGCAGGACATTAACACCACAATGGAAATGATCTTAAAAAAGCTTGCAGATGTTCACGATGTGGCCAAATCCACTAAAGTTAATGCGGACATTCTGCAAAGTGAAATCTCTGCAATCCACCAGGACATTAGAGAAACTAACACCAGAATCGCAGAGGCAGAGAGCAGAATAAGTAATCTGGAAGATGCGGAATCCACAACGAAGAAAACTATTCAAATGCTCAACTCCACCACCTGCTCACTCTCTAAAGACCACTCTGAGTTGGAAGACAGAAACAGATTTTTTTTTGTAACATTTTTTTATTGGCATTTACTGAGTATCATGATGAATAGCGATAATAAGGTACATTTAGTTGAATTACATGTTACATCTCATACCATAGTGTAGCGTTATTCAGAGAAAGAGGCCTGGTCGGTAGACATTTTGTTAACCTTAGGATCTCAGGTTGAGTGCATGCCACATGAACATGGGTATAACACAAGAGGAACTGGGGGGCGTGGCTAAGATGGCCGCCAAGACGGACGTGTCTCTGTGAGGCTCCGTGATCGGGCTTTCACCTCGCCCAATTCCATGGAGCCTCGCTGCGTTTGGCCCGCGCCCAGTGGGTCCTGGAGGCATCGGGAGCCGGGCGCTGGCGTCCAAGCTGTGGTTCTGATGCTCTGAGGGCCGGAATCCGGAGATCGTGGCTGGGGAGCGGCGCGGAGCTCAAGATGGCGCCTGCCCGACCTGATGCTGCCCACCGCAGCGGCTGACTCGGCGGATGTAGGAAGGTGGATATCTGACTATGGTTACCCCCAACTTTTTGCCTAGTGTCTAGCTGGTTTTTCGACTTAGTTGGCCTGAGATCCTGCCATTCAGGTTCTCAGGCTGTCTGCTCTCTCTTTAAAATGGACACCATGTACCCTAGGTACATTCCCAATTGGTAAGGCTCACCTTATTGGACCCTGTACAGTGTACCCTAGGTACCCAGGGCATAGGTGTACCCTAGGCCTCCCAGGGGTGAAGTGGTATAACAGTCGCAGGACCATTATCATTTTGGCTAAAGCCACCCAGCCGATCGGGGCAAGTGGGAGGCTCTTCCAGAATCCGATTACGGCTCTAATGCCCGCCAATGCCTTACGGTGATTACCCTAAAAAATGTCAGTCGGGGAATGGTAGAGACGGATCCCGAGATAGCGGGGTGCTTCCGCGCTCCAGGCCACCTGTTGGCTGCCAAGCCATATGCCCTGGGGGGGTAGGCTCGGATGTTGTGGGTATATTGTGGATTTATCCCAATTCACTTTTAACCCGGAGGCTTCTGCGAATTCTGTTAATGTTGTCCAGATAGGAGTTAAATCTTCGGTGATGTCTCGTACATATATTAGGAGGTCATCGGCATACATGGAAACGCTGTGTATGGTGTCTGCTATTGGAATGCCCCAGTGTTTCCCTTCTTGTTGCAGTCGTATAACTAGGGGTTCGACCGCTAGGGCGAAGAGTAGGGGCGACAGCGGACAGCCCTGCCTCGTGCCCCTCCGGACCGCAAACTCTGCCGAGATGTACCGTCCTATGCGGACACGTGAGGTGAGTTTGGTGTATAGGAGTTGTGTGTACGCTAAGAGGATGGGTCCAAGCTCCGTCCGTTGCAGGACCGAGAAGAGGTACTGCCAAGTGAGGGAATCGAAGGGCTTCTCGAGGTCTAGGATGAGACAGGCTGACCGGGGATGCGTCTCTCTCACCTGGTCTTGGACGTGCAATATTCGGCGAATGTTCTGGGATGTGCGTCTCCCGGGGACGAATCCACATTGGTCCGGGTGGACCAAAGGTCGTATAACTTGTGCGTATCGGTCCGCTAATATCTTCACGAGGAGTTTACAGTCGGCAGAGAGGAGCGTGATAGGGCGGTAGGAAGCCATCTGTTGCGGATCGCGGTGTGGCTTTAAGAAGGTCACGATTACAGATTCCCTGAGGGATCTCGGCAGCTCACCCTTTTCTAACGCGGTCGCGAACATCTCTACTAGTCGAGGGACCAATTGTGGGGAGAAAGTAGTGTAATACTCCAGTGGGAGCCCATCTAATCCCGGTGCCTTGTTACGGGCTAGGGCATGTAGGGCTTGGGTGATATCTGCAGATGTTATCGCCGTATCCAGGGCCGTCCTATCCGTCTTCTTGACTTTGGGTATCGTCAAGGGGTCGAGGAAGCGATCTATTATGGCCTGTGTAGTTGAAGCCGGACAGTTATAAACCTCCGCATAATAGCCCTGAAACGCTAATAGAATCTCGGCCTGGGATCGCACTAAATTACCTCTGGGGTCAAGTACTTCTGTTATGGGCTTCATGTCGGCGTCTTGCTTGGCTAGCCATGCCAACAATGTGCCTGTTTTATCCCTTTCTTTATGCATCCGGGTTGCGTACGATCTAAAATTATACCGGCGGAGATCAGCGCAGGCAGCTTGGTATTCTGTTTTTGCTTTGGCCACCCGCGCTGCCCCTTCGGCGGATGTGGTGTCCCGTTTAGTGGCTGCGGCAAGCTGTTGCTCGGCCTTGGTGAGCGCTTGTTCAAGCGTTCGTTTGACCCCTGTGATTTGTTTGATGCATTCTCCTCGGGCCACTACTTTGAATGTGTCCCACTCCACTAATGTTGAGGAAGCTGTGCCTGCATTGTGCGCAAAATAGTATTGGATGCTACGTCCCTGCTCGTGCCTAAATACCTGGTCTGGTAAACCATCCCGCGGTAGATGCCAGGTGGGGATGGGAGGGTGTGGGGGTCTCCAGTTTAACCGCAAAATATGGGCATCATGATCAGAGATGATCCTGCCCATGTAGTCTGTGTGACTAACTTTGGGTAAAATCGCCGCTGAGCATAGGAATCTGTCTAGGCGGACTCGCAGGTTATGTGGGATGGAATGGAATGAGTACAGCCGGAACTGTGGATGGTGCATTCGCCACGCGTCCGTGAGCGCCCATTGTGTAATCCAGGCCCGGAATCTCTTGGTTTGTTTGGAGGCGGGAGAGTGTGCGGGTGGGGGGTGGGATCGGTCCAGGGCAAGGTTCAGCGTGCAATTGTAGTCCCCGCCTAAAATCCAGGGAATGGAGGCAAATGGGGCCAGAATCCCGGTGAGGTGATCCCAGAATTTGTCTTCCTCTACATTTGGGGCGTATACGCTACCCAGGAGTACTGCTTGCCCATCGAGGAGTCCCTCTAGCAGGGTGTATCTGCCGTCCCTATCCACCATCCTCTGGAGCTCCTGGAAAGGAGTTCCCGGCCGAACCCAAATCAGTGCCCCGCGTGCGTATGCTGAGTATGTGGTGGCACATATAGTTCCACGCCATTTAGACTGTAGTTTTTTCACCTCTGGAGCGATGAGGTGTGTCTCCTGTAAGAATGCTATCTGAGCATTGTGGCGTTTTACATATGAATATGCTGCATAACGTTTGCTCGGTGTGTGGAGTTCCCTGACATTGAGTGTGAGGATGTTGATGTCAGTGTGTTGCGTGGTTATTGCCATGGTTCGGTATTAGTGCGCGACCAAAAGGGAAACATGTGTCTGGTGGAGCATGGCAATCGATACCTCCCTAGTCGGGTGAGGGCACGCGTGAACCGCAGCGCCAGTCATCTGTGTATTCCGAGTACCCAGGTGTATGCTGTTCCATGAGGGGGGTTGGGGCATTGCTGAAGTGGGATAACAAACCGTATAACTGAGGTCGGGAAACAGTCCCAATACCAAGGACCCATCGTTGGGAACGATACGTCCAAACCTACTCTCCCGAGCGAGGAGGGTGTAACAATATATAGTGGGGGTGGCAGTGTGTATGTGCGAGGCTGATCGCGGATCGAGCCTTTGTAGGATCAGTGGGCATTGCTCAGGGCATATCGTAAAATGGCAATGGTGTGTGTATCTAGCTAGTGTGTTCCGGGTGTGTCTGCCCTCACTGATCTCTCAGCAAGCACATCTCATGCCGAAAGGGTCCTTATTTGTCCATCTAGGATGATGTCAGCTGTTTGAAGAGTGACCAGACGAGGCGTAATGGAGTCCTCGCCAGATAATGTTCCATCACTGTCGTTCTCCCCTTCCGATGAAAAGATGTGCGGGGTTGATCTATGTCCTCTGTAGGGGGGGATGCCTGCAGGGCCTCACGCCGTTCTTTCACGATTTGTTTCAAATCTGGAGAGTCTTGGGTACGTGACCTGGTCATGCCATTTATTCTGCCGCGTTGTTGCTTCTGGGTGCGTCTCCTGGTTCATGGTATTTTAAGGGAGGGGTCTCGTGTGATTGCGGCTCTGGATTGCTGCGGGCATTGATGATCCGCCCAATCATGTGCCTCCTCGGAGGTAGTGAAAAAGACAGCAGAGCCGTTGTGGATGACCTTGAGGCGAGCTGGAAATAGTAGGGAATACTGGATATTGTTCTCACGGAGTCGGCATTTCACATCCAAAAACGAGGACCGTTGTTGCTGTACTGCTCGTGCATAATCCGGGAATACCATTATCTGTTTATTTTCCACTTGCAGGGGGCTTGCCACCCTGGCTGCTCGCAGCACCGCATCCCTGTCACGAAAATGTAGAAACTTCGCCAGCATCGGTCTCGGGGCAGCTCCTGGAGGCGGTTTGCGGGCCGGGACCCTGTGGGCGCGCTCAATGGAGAAGAACGCCGTCCGGTCCGTCTCTGGGGTGAAGGATTTCACCCACGCTTCCATGTAGTTCAGCGGGTTCGAGCCCTCAATTCCTTCCGGCAGACCCAGCACGCGAATGTTACAGCATCTCGATCGTCCTTCCAAATCGTCCGTGCGTTCTTCCATGATGGTTAGGCGGTGTAGGACATCCTGTAGCGTCTTCTGGTGTGTCTTGATTGTGGGTTGTAGGTCGGCCAGCGTCTTTTCCCCGTCTTTCACTTTGTCCAGTTTGCGGTGGTCATCGCGCATAAGGTTAATATGCGTTGCCAGGGTACCAAGCCGTTCCTCCATGGACACCCTGGAGACTTCGATGGCTGCCAGTACCTGGTCTAGTTTGTCCGAGATCGAAGGATCGGTCTGTGATGTGGCAGCGTTTACTCATGTCCGGGTCTTCGGCATGTTTTCCGGGGCTGTCTCGGGCACTGACGTGTGTTGGGTCGCCCTCGGCTTCCCCATGGCAACGGCTAGGGGGATTGTGCGTAATGAAGGCGTTGGCGCGGAGAGCGGGGTGTGTGATTCCCTGATAATGAGTCTCCCCGTCTGGTCCGGTGGTCTGTGTGCTGGCACTCACCAGGCACCAGGGAGCAGCCGTCCGGGGGGAGCGGGATGTTCCCTCTGGTGTCTCCGTCACAGCTGGTGGTGAGCACTTCCGGAGCAGCCCACACACACTGTGTGCACAGTCCGATGTGCGGGGCTATTGCGGGGGTTGTTGCTGGTGCGGAGTCCAAGCCTCTTGTCTCCCTGTTGTAGTGGCGCGCTGACCGGTACAGGGACAAATATGCAGACTATGCCGCCATATTAGGGTCAGGCAGCCTTCGGCTCCAATGCGCTCAGTTCTGTGAGCCGTTCAGTTATGGGGTCGCTTCATGCAGGGAGGTAGGAGAGCTCCGCTCACCTCTTTGCCGCTGATGTGCACCGCACAGGGTCCCCAGTTTTGAGTCCGGCCAGTCGCGCTGAATTCCGAGCGCCATCTTGGAGTCAGGCGGCCCCGGCCGAGGGGGGGTGGGGCCGTCCAGAGAATCACTGTTGAGCCGAAGGCAATATTCGGCTCCCGGTTCTCGGGCCACTGGCGAGGGGGGGGCGCCGCCCCTGATTGCCACACAATGAGGCGTAGGCTTGGACCGTTCGCCGTCCGACAGGGACCGCCTCCGATCCAAGATGGCCGTTCGACCCCTCTCGCGTCTCCCCGGAGCCGCCTGCAGATGTGTGGTCGGGGATTATTGCGGTTCTCTCTCCACGATTCGAAGCCCCGATGCTCCCGCCTCAGTTGCGGGCGGTCTGCCGTGGCCGCGATCCAGTGCGGGTCCCGAGGTGTTCGTCCTGGCCGACTAGATGCACCTCCCGGGATGAGCGCCCGCCATCTTGCGGCCGGGAGCCCGGAGCCAATACTTTCAGAGCCCCAGCGATCTGCGCACTCGATGGCCACAAGGTGAGGGCATTGATGGGTGCAGGGCAGGTTCCGGTGTCTGATTCTATGTTTCCCCGCTGAGAACAACGCCTGGAAACGGGCGAAATGCAGGCCCGATCACGGATCCTCAGCAAAACACCGCTGCCATCGTAGCCTGCTTGGCCACGCCCCCTTGGAAGACAGAAACAGATGAGGCAACTTGTTCTTTTTTGGAATGCCCGAAGGAGAAGAGGACACTGCAGGTTCATGTATTCTCTTCCTAGAGAAATGGTTTGCTCAAGCCACAAATTTAACATTTGATAAAGCTCTTGAATTTGACAGAGCTCACAGAGTCCCGATGAGAAAGGTTCTGAATGTAAGGTTCCCACGCCCAATCGTGTGTAAACCATGGCTTATCCTGTCCTTCATGAGGAAACGCAACCACATTCTGTGGAAAAATAATAAGAACTTTATTTCACAGGATATCTCGAAAGCATTTGTGGAGATAAGGAAAGGCTTTCTGGCTCTCCGTCCCAGTCTGAAGGTGCTGTACTCTCAAAACTTATTTGATGGACACCTTGAGTCTTAAAGAAACTAGTGTGAAACCCAATCACTAACCCTCTAGCTGAACTTATTCACCAGAGAAGGACTCTGCTCTTGAGGGTGTGCCACTGTACAATACAAGACAATCCATATATCTTCAAAGACAACACAACTCTCAGAAGCTCCTCGATGACAAGGAAGAGGCGATGGTGGATATCTTCAGTCTTAAAGAGACTAGCATGAAACACAATCACCAAACTCTACCTGACTTGAATCTCCAGTCCTAGCAAAGGTGCTCTGATCTCTGTGGTGTACCACTGCACCTTCATTAATCTCTATGTTCATGATCTTACTGGTCCTCTACCGGTACACAATACTGCATAATTGTTGGCGAAGAGAAATATGTGATGAACAATACAGACCAGTATGTGCAATTAAACTTGGATAATAAAAGTTTGTTCCGCTTACTTGGAATAGGGCATACTTCCTATACAGTTTGAGCTGACGAATACTCAAACCAGTCATCCTATAAACCATTTAATGTATTCGGCTATGAGATCGTATTGTTCTAGTTGTTAATTTCTGTCACAGTTGGGTAAGAGAAGATCTTAGCAATGCATTGCCCTGCCCTAAAAAAAGAATATGAAGGAGATCACGGGGATAGTTTCCTATCAAGTAGATAAGCACCATTGCACTCAAGTGGTTAAATGTTCTGTTTCCCTGGAGGAACAGTTCTTCCTCCTATCGCCATTCCTGTTAGCTATTTTGGGGGGAGGGTGGGTGCAGGGGGGATTGTAGGGGGAAGGTACTGCATACCTTTTTTCTTTTGCTGTATTTGTATTTTTTTAGCTGCTCTTCTGATGTTTCTGTTTATATATAATTTGTCAGCACTCCTATGAGAAGGTTGAGACACCCAAATATTGATATTACGTACCTGCACGCTATTCAGACACTTTACAAATGCCGGAACCATAGAACCTGTAATACACTCCAAACTGGGGGATGCCTGACCTTAGATCTGTGTATTAAATTATCCAGATAACTTGTGAACCACAAAATATTAAAGTAATCTCCCTGAATGTAAAGGGAATTAATCACCTCATTAAGAAAAGAAAAATCTTTGACTATATATACAAACAAAAATGGGGACATCATCCTTCTGCATGAAACCAAGGTTGACTCTCCACAAATCACCTCACTTAGAAACAAACAATTTCTGATGTAGCATGCTCTGTGGCAATAGGTAAGAAAATGGGGTCCTAACTCTGATCTCTAAGGAATCCAGGATAGAATTAATGTCAAGTCCCTCGGACACACAGGGGAGATGGATTATCTCAAAACTATCCACAAATAACACAGTTATTTGTGGTCAACGTATATGCTCCCACTAAGGATGATCCCTCATTCTGGGACGAGCTTTCCATGCAACTTAAGAAGATACCAGACTCGGCCACACTCATACTAGCGGGTGATTTCAACTTGCCTATTGACCCTATATTAGACAGGAACTCACAGTTTTCATTCCGCCCTAATAAATTGCATAAATCACTTAAGAACTCATGTGCAAAGTTTAATCAATAGACGCTTGGAGAACACAGAATCGAATATATACTTATACAACGCTGTTTTTACACCGCAATACAATCACAACGCGGTCGTTACAACCGCGTTGTGACCACGCAGTTCCATTACAACACAAGTCGGTACAACAACTTGGGCTCGATGGTGCTCTGGACTTAGGAATAGTATGATTTACTATTCCAACTCCAGTGTGTGCAACACTGTTGGATGGGACCTGTTAGTGATACCAAGAAAGCGGACCCCTTACCTCTAATTACGGAAGAGATCACCTGGGTCAGGGAACCACCAATCAACCACCCGGGTTACTGTTGGTCCGGGACCTCTATTGTTGCAGGAAACCGGAGGCGGACCTAAAGAAGTCGACCAATCAGTACGGGAGCGGCAAGAGGAAAAGGCGGAGCAGAACAAAGGATGCGTCGTCATCACGGAGACGGGAACAAGAAAGGAAGCGGAGTCGCAAGGAGCCGGGAAGACGCGGAGAATAGACGCCGAGACCGAGAAATCCACAGAAGAGGCCGGAGAAACAGACGAGTGGTGTGAGGAGTGGTGGACTCCCCCCAGGAGGGCGCAAACGCCACCGTAACTCAGGAGAGTTACGGCTTGGACGGTGAGTGACACCGCACACGAGACATAGCCTACTCAGTACGGGAAGCGGGAGGGACGTGGAGGGAGAACGGGTTGGAAGATACGGGACCGGGGGAACTTGGGGCACTGTATATAGACTTCTTTTTTTAGCACCATCCCGTTTAGGTTTCTTTTCCCCCATTGTTTTCTCTTTTCCCTGCCATTGTTTTCTCACGCTACTTAAAAGTGTTGTTATACACCCTTCATATCAGTATTACGTATGGTCATAGGACAAAAGAGGGTAGTATCCACTCTATTTCTCATTGAAACCTATCTAAAACAAAATTTATGGTTTTCAGCTCCAAGTCAATCAACTGTCCCCACCCCAAGATGGGAGATGTAGAGTTAGATAGGGTCTCTACCTTTGATTACTTGGGGGTGACCCTCAATGACAAAATGAAATGGGGGTCTCATATGGCGAAGGCAAACCTGAAGTTAGCACAATCAGTGGGGGGTTTACTGAAGGTATTCAATAACACTTCTTCCAAACCTCTGGGCCCCCCCATGGAAATCTACAAATCCCAAGCAAGAGGGGGCGCGCTATATGGCGCTGAGCTTTGGGGGCATTCTACTCCTGCTTCTTTATCGGTAATTGAGAATTCCTTTATCAGGCGACTGCTGAAATTACCTGCAAGCACCCCCTTAATTCCCTTGAGATGGGATTTAGGTTTAGTTCCTATAGAAGAAATTGCCCTGAATCGCCCTCTCCTGTTCTGGAGACGACTCTGGTCAACACCCGAGCTTGCAAGCTATAGGCACGACCTGGGTGACATACTGGCAAGGGGAAAACTGGAAAAAATCCCTTGGTTAACTTATGTTAAGACCCTTTGTTATTCCATAGGGAAGGGGGACCTTTGGTCCGCCCCGGAAGAGACAAGCCGCACACTATCTAAGAAATCTTTGAGTGAGGCCCTGTATTTGTATCGGAAGGAAATTCTATTACATTCTTCTCTGGGTAGGCTCACTGACACCTTTCTGGACATTAAGTTCAGCCCCCAGTATGAAACCTTCTTGGATGTTATCCAACCCCCCTTGGCAAAGAAACTCTACATTCAGTTTCGACATAGCTCGCTACCTCTGAGGGCTTTTACATGCAGATGGTCTAACGTATCTGATCGATCAAGCATGTGTCCTATATGTACTGATACTCGTGAAACAGAGATGCATGTCGTTCTTTTTTGCCCCCTTTATATCATGGCTAGGAAGAAGTGGATTATTCAGCTATGTAAGTCGAGGGGCCTTAGGGACTACCAGGTAGTGTTTAGAATTTTGAAGTACGATACCACCCCATTGATAGTGTTTGCGATGGCCAAATATCTTCTCTCTATGTGGTTCACCAGGTCCAAAAAAATGCCTTCTGCCCCACAACCCACTTGATTCCAGTATTACTATCATTGTCACTATAGAATCTTGTGGTGTAGTGAGATCACTTTGGGCTTTGGTCACAGCTCTAACAAATTTGCTTTCTGTTCTCATTTTTCTGCGCAATTTTTTTAGTATAAAAATTTTAATGTTTTTATGGATTACACTCTACTTAATGTTGATTTAATCATGTTTTATTGTACAGAATTATTTATGTCTTTTTATGGTATTATACCGAAATAAAAGCTTTTGACTGACTGACTGAAATAGGATACTAGAGATCCTTCCTGCCATTCCTGACCATCTTTTGCTTCATATACACCGGGTGTGGTGACAGTCTTCAAACTTCACCCTCATAAAACAGAGTGCTTACCGTCCTCTTTTGTTTCTTTTCTTGAGCAACCTGGGGGACGTCAGACATACCAGATAATTCATGCTCACCCCACGGAAGAAAAGAAGAAGGAGACGCGGCTCCCTATCAAGCAAACGTCAGGATCACTATAGTGTTACCAATTACCACAATAAAACCTAACCATTGACAAACTACTAAAGCCTCCTAGCTTCTATTTCCGCCCATCCCTCCCACAAACACTAGGGAAGGTGTTCTGATAGTAAATAATACTATTACTTAGTCTAGAGCACCATCTAGCGCAAGTTGTTGTAACGACTTGCGTTGTAATGGCTCTGCATGGTCACAACGCGGTTGTTGTAACAACCGTGTTGTGATTGTATTTCGGTGTAAAAACCGTGTAGTAAAGGTTGTTCCCCCACTGAATCCTACAGAGAGGGATTACACATTCCTCTCATTACCCCATAACTCCTACTCGCGCATCGATTATGTACTAATATCGGGTAATTCCCTAAGTAAGGTGGATCAAACCACAATTGAACCGAGAGTGATTTCAGATCACTCCTGTATTACCCTCTCTATCACCGATCCTCCCCCTAATCGAAATCAACCCTTATGGAGATTTAATGCAAAATCCTGTCAAATCAAAGCAACAAGCGGCTTATTGAAGCCTCAATCAAGAACTTCCTCACAGAGAATAAAGAAAATGACTCATCAGACCTAGTAAGATGGGAAGCCTTAAAGGCAACAGTAAGGGGAGTGATTCTCAAGATAAGGTGCAACATGAACAAAGATACTAACAACAAACTTATAAATTTAGAAAAATAAATATTAGATTTAGAAAAATATCACATCTCTAACAGAGACAGTCTAGTCCCTTAACAAAACAGTGAACAAGGAATATTAATTCAACAAAATCGTTAGTACTAGAGCGGGCATCTGGGTTAAAAAACAAAAAACTATCAGATTATGTGACTCTAACAAATCCTTCAAAACCTTAGCATCCTACCTAAACTTTAAACTTTAAAAGTACACCATCAACACAATCAAAGATAGGGACAGTACTGCCATCACTAATCTGAACAAAATAGCCGACATATTTAAAGATTTCTACAAAAAAATATATGAGAATAACACTACTCTAGACCATACAAAATGCAAACAATATCTAGATGAGGCAAGCCTTTCCTCACTAACAGAACAAGAAAAAAATCCATTAATAGTCCAATCACTACAGAGGAAATTGAGGATTCTATTAGAAAGCTTTACATTGGGAAAGCCCTAGTCCCTGATGGCTATGCTGCTAAATTTCTCAAGACATTTTCCACTTGTTTGGTCCCACCTCTCTTGAAACTTTACACGTACTTCGCTAATACTGGCCAAGTTATGGGCACCCCGGCGGAAGCTATTATAACTGTATTACCTAAAGAAGGCAAAGATCCCCTATTACCAAAGAACTATAGGCCTATTTTATTGATGTATCTGGACTGTAAAATCTATGGCATGATATTATCCACACCCCTGCAAAAGTACATTTCTAAATGTATCCACCCCTCTCCAGTGGGCTTTCTAAAACACAGACTATCTAGTGACAACACTAGAATACTATGTCATGCCATAGAGAAAGCCAAAATGAAAAAATCTTCCACAGTTGCGATTACATTAGACGTGGAAAAAGTGTTTGATAAAGTTGACTAGATGTACCTGCATTCAGTCCTACAGAAATTCAACCTAGGCGAAACTCTCATTCAGATGATTATGGCCCTCTTTCAAAAATCAAGCGCTAAGGTCAGTGCAGGGGGCATTATCTCCCCCTCCCTCGAGCTGAAACAGGGCACAAGACAAAGTTGTCCCCTCTCGCCACCTCTATTTCTATTAGCGTTAGAACCCTTGCTTTACCACCTCAGGGAAGATCAGATCATACCAGGTATCACATTCAGGAATACCATACTCAAAATTGCTGCATACTCAGACGATATCTATGAATATCTCTGAAAAAGCATGCTCCGCCATATTGGCCTTAATGACATCAATCCAAAAATGATCTGAGATCTCTGGCCATTCACTTATTAAAGATAAATCCAAAGTTAAACTTATAAACAACCAGGGCAACAAAGAAATAATAGGGACTTCTGTTTTGGCATGGCAGCCGGGCTGCATTAAATATTTAGGACCAGAATTCACCAATGATCTTATCACCGCCTTACAAACTAATGAAAAAACCTTATTCAATAAAATTAATTATCTGCTAGAAGGATTGTCACCTAAATGTATTTCCTGGTGGGGAAGAGTCAAGACCTTAAAAATGATGGTTACACCTCTGGCTAATTACCTCATCAGTATGCTACCCATTACCCTGTCTGAAGGATTTTTAAAAATGATAGATAACTTTCTCTGGCAAGGGAAGAAACCAAGAATCTCACTTAAAAAACTTAGATTGGCCAAAGACAGACAGAGACCAGGCCTCCCCATCTTCAGAAACTATCTTTGTAAACAGGTCACCAACTGGTTTGCTAATAACCCAGCATACCAACAGCTCTGGGTAACAAATGTAAAATCACTCATAAATAATATACCCCTCCCTGCATTACTAACAATGCACACCTCCCGCATTCCAAGTATATCATACAGAATACTAAAAAAGCTCTCCTACAATTAGACTATCAATCACAGATCAAAATATGTAACTCCAACTTCGCTTCCATATGGCATAGCACTACATTTAAAATTGATGGCCAACTAGGCATCAATCTGATCAAAGACATCTATGAGGACAATATACCTCAGCCCTTCCCCACCCTGGACCACGATTCTGTCTAAACAATATGGACTTTTATAAATTCCTAAAACTGGCAGTACAGATCACAAAACACATGATATTACCTGTCAACCCCTCTTTACCCTCTCTGCTATGACGATTGACTAAGGCAGGACATACTGTATCTCGAATATATAAAGTTCTCCTTCCAATTCCTCGTAAGGCCCACACCCGGAACAAGCTCAAATGAGAAAAGGAGCTGAATACCAATAATATTGTTGTTGACTGGAGATGCACACACAAGACTCCTTTTACAAACAAGATCTCACCAACGCATTCACACAAAAAATGTATGACCATCAACAGAGCTTACTGGCCCCGTCTAGACTCCACATACTTAATCTTATTCAAAACCCTAGTTGCTGGAATTGTGGCCTTCGTTAAAGTAACCTGGCTGATATGTTATTTTACTGTCACATCCTGCAAACCTACGGGGACAGGATCTTCAAGTGCATAAAATAGACTTTCAACATTGTCCCCACTAAAGAATTCTCTTACGTAATCCTGGGCTAACTGGACTTTCAACTAAAACATGAAAATGGCTGATGCTTAATGATCCTTATGCTCACACTAACTTGCAAACTGCTTCTCACCATTTGGAAACATTTTACGATTATCTCATACTGAATGTGGCAGGAATGGCTCACCTTCCTTAGAAGTGCTGACAACGTCTCTCTCTTTAGCTCTGACCATGGCGTCCACCCCTCAGACCAATGTGGGGCTCACCTGATGTCACCTCTTTTAAATTCGAACCCCCTTGATTACAGTGGCTCTCACATCAGGTTGACGCCCTCATACTACACCCATAGCTTCCCGCCCCTCCAAATCGCCTCTTTTCACCACCAGGCCCCCCCCCCCCCCCACAGGGTTCTCGCTCGACCCAGACATCTAACTCATTGCCAGTTTGCCTCTCATATCTAGTGCTAACAGTTGTTTTTCTTACTGTTCATTTGACCTTAAAATATTAACAGCCACCCTACATAAGATAATATACATTTTACAAAAAGAATTGCAATGATATGTAGATGTACTATTTTCTGTTCAAGGTATGTACCTATACAACAGATAATAGAAATGTTACTGATGTAAACATATGTACAGCTTTACCCGCTCATATCTCTTCTGTAGCCCCTATATACTGGTGCAATGATTATTGCACCCCTTTTGAGTATTTTATTTCTACCACTGACTTTATGGTTGTCCTTGCAAAACCTAATAAAAACTTTTGTTAAATCAAATATAGCTATCCACATAATCCATCGATCACCAATGTTTTGCTTCTTGGCAGTATCAAATGATGATGGTGGTTTCAAGAAAGCGGCAGCATTGTAAACCAGTGCGAAACTTAATGAGGCAGGACGTGGTGGTCTTTCGGCTACTGCTTCTAGCTCCTTCTCTCTGATCTGACTCCTGGTGATATACTGGCCTCTGGATCATCCTTGATGATAACAGGCAACATGATTTTCTTCTTGGTCTGCATCAGAACAACAACCTGCCACTATTCTGGACTCCTCACTGACTTTCACTCTTCAAAGGTATGTGGAGTAGTTCAGAGCCCCACCCAGCCGCTTTGGTGGCTTACCTCTTCATTTGTAGCATCTTCCCAGCCAGTGTACCTGCAAATGACTATGCGACACACAAAGTTTAGTAATACACATCTTTTTTCTTCTGCGATTAACTGCAAACTCAACATTCCAAAGCAGCTTTCACTGCAATACACTCTATTCATTACGTCATAGCTCTACAGAGTTCACCAGGAGCCAAAAGGGTTCTGTCATTGTTAATTCAGAAGACACTACATCCATTTTTTATACTTTAATGGTCTGTCATTTTAGTTAGGTATAGTATGCTATATTACATTTTTTTAAACTCAAATATTCACTGAAAAAATAAAGTTTAAAGTGGTGCTATAGTTAAGTAAAAATGTCAGTTAAAATGTAACATTTTAATGTTAATGTTATTGGCATTTATAGAGCGCTAACTGTTACCTAAAGGTGTCCTGGCGCTATGTGAAGGCCTACTGTAGACTAAAGCGAAATTGGTATTAACAAGATTAATTTGAAAAAAGCCATGTTTTAGTGCCTTCCTAAAGGCCAGAAGATTGGTCATGCTTCTCAAGTTTAATGGAAGGGCATGCCATAATTTGGCCGCATTGGCTATAAAGCTTCTGCCACCCCAGTTGGCTTTTTTCACCAAGGGCACCATCACACATTTTGCATCTGATGACCGCAGTGCTCTTTTTGGTATATACCAGCAAAGTCGCTGTTTTAAAAAGTCGGGCCCGGTTCCCTGAAGGGCTTTGAAGACCAAACAAATAAGCCTTGAACTGAGTGCGCTTCTTGACCGGCAGCCAGTGAAGTTTTTTCATTGTGGCTGAGATTGATTCAAACTTTGGTGTGCCAGTGAGAAGTCTGGCCACAGCATTCTGCAGGATCTGTAGTTTGTTCATCGATCCTTCGTGAATCTTGAGCAATAGTCTAATCTGGACATTAATAACGCGGTAACAACTGTTTGTTGCGTGTCTTTGGGTAGTAGTGACATTCTTTTTTTGCAGGATCTTTACCTTCCTAATAGGAGTGGGGATTGGGCCCGAAGCCTCCGGCCAACAATCAGGGGTCCAGAAGTTGGGATTATTACCGAACATCACAACCTCCGTTTTACCGGAGTTGAGTTTTTAGCAGTTTTGGGCCATCCATACACCCACGGCGTTCATCCAGTTCTGCAACATGGACGCAGTTTCCTGGATCACTTCTGGCTGTATGGTCACCACAATTTGGGTGTCATCCACGTAGGAAGTCAAAGTAAAGCCAAAGAATTCAATTAGTGGAGCCAATGAGGACACAAACTTTAAAAAGTGTCTGGCTTATTGCTGACCCATGCCGCACCCAACAGGTTAGAGAAAAAGATTCTGCTTTAAATTCGTCCAGAGCTACCGATTGCATTCTGTCAGAGAGAAAGGATTTGAGAAGTTTCCAGGCAGTGCCCTTGACTCCTATCTCATGCAATCGGTACATCAGCAAAGCATGATGGACCGTATCGAATGCTGCCGACAGATCTAACATGATCAATACGGCCTTCCCTCCCTGGTCAAGAATGGACCTAATCTCTTCTGTGGACTTGAGGAGCGCAGTTTCCGTACAGTGGCCCTCTCTAAAACCATATTGGGTTGGGTTCAGCGCCTGAGATTCTTGCAGAAACTGGTTAAATTGAGCGTTCATGTTTCTTTCAATAATTTTTGACGGGAGTGGTAGTCTGGATATAGGTTAAAATGATTTGGATCATTACCGTCCAGACTGGGTTTCTTCAGCAGGGGCAGAATTGATGCATGTTTCCAGTCTCTAGGGAAGTATCCTTCCAACTACATTGTGTTAATGATGGAAGTCAGTTTTCGTGACACTGGCTCTGCAGCTAGTTTTACTACAGAAATCGGGCAAGGATCATACGGGGAGCCTGACTTCACTTTCGCACGTAGATTGAAAGTGTCTGATTCCGTTAAAAGGGCAAATCTGTCCAATCGTGGGGCATCATTTTTTACTCTCATCTGACCAGTTGTAAAATCGATCGTTGTTTTGGATGTGGAGTCTGAAAAAGTTAAGAAAATACCATTAACTTTATCAAAGAAGAATTTAGCAACTTTATTGCACAACTCTTGACTAGCTGGGATGGTAGGAGAGCTTGAGTGGGCTAAGGTATTTACTATTTTAAAAAGCTCTTAGGCGAGTATTTAGTGGATTTAATTTTATTAGTGAAATACTCTTGTTTCGTTCTTTGAAGCAGCTGTTTGTAATACGCAAGACTTAATTTATATTCCTTTTATCTTTTTCCTTTTCCTTGTATTCCTTCCTCCAGTTTCTTTCCAGGTGCTTACAGGCCAACTTAATATCAAAACACCACTGAATTCACCAGTTATT
The DNA here is from genome assembly GCF_964204655.1 of Triturus cristatus. Taxonomy (NCBI): domain Eukaryota; kingdom Metazoa; phylum Chordata; class Amphibia; order Caudata; family Salamandridae; genus Triturus; species Triturus cristatus. Next base: position 1,235,214,875 of record NC_140585.1, on the reverse strand, counting down.
GTATTGCATTGATATTGCATTTATATAGTGCTTACTACCTCTGACGAAGCGTCAAAGCGCTTTTTTGGCGAGTAGCACGCTACTCCGGGACTCATAATGGATTAGTGTTGAATTAGTATAGTGAAATACGAAAGTAATTGAAGTGGTGGATAGATTAGTCAGTTATTTGGATCGGGAAGGATAGCGGAAGGATAGAAGAGGAAAAAAGGTTTGTATTTATATAGCGCTTGTTACCCCTGATGGGGTTTTGAAGCGCCTTTTTTGGGGGAAGGGGGGGGCAGTGGCACGCTACTCCGGAAACCAATAAAGGATTAGTGGTGAATTAGTATGGTGAAAGATGAAAGTAATTTGAGTGGTGGATATTAGTCAGTTATTTGGATTGAGAAGGATAGCGGAGGGATACAAGCAGAGAAACGTTTGCATTCATATAGCGCTTGTTACCCCTTCAGGGGTGTTGAAGCGCTTTTCTGGCGAGTAGCACGCTACTCCAGAACCCATAAAGGATTAGTGTAGTGAAATATGAAGTAATTTGAGTGGTGGCTATGTTATTCAGTTATTTGGATAGGGAAGGGTAGCGGCAGGATAGACGAGGGAAAGAGGATTGTATTCATATAGCGCTTGCTACCCCTGATAGGGTTGGATGCGATTTTTTGGGTGAGTAGCATGCTACTCAAGTACCCATAAGGATTAGTGCTGAATAACTATAGTGAAATATGAAAGTAATTTGAGTGGTGGATATGTTAGTCAGTTATTTGGATTGAGAAGGGTTGGGGAGGGGTAGAAAGTTATAGTTTAATGAAGTAACTATAAATTGCACCTCTATCAAGCACAGTGATGTCATCAATGATGTAAATTCAGATGTTATCAGTGATGTCATCAATGATGTCATAGAACATATCATGAGTGTTGTAATATGTGAGGTCATAAGCACTACATGGCGTGAGTGAAAGTTATTGTTACTTCAGTAAACTATAGCTGGTGAATTTCAGTGTTTTTTTTAGATTAAAATAGTATGTTTTAACTGATAATTTAATCTATTTTATTGCTTCAACTTTCATTTTTTTAAGTGAATTGTGTAGGTTTTATTTTTATGTAAAGTAAGATATTATAACCATGCCTAACTATAATGTCACTTTAACCTTCGTTTTTAGCAGTGAATTTCTATGGGATTTTTTAACATAAAAATGTTATTACCATACCTAACTATGCCAACCTCCCCCGCCACATATGGTCTTTGGCGTATTCAGTGTGTGGTTGGCCATAGTGCCTAACCCCTCGTAGGCTGCCAATCTTCCCAGAGACAGACAACACCCCACAAATTCCTATCCCACGTTAGCTCCCATGAGATCATGAGGACCCCAAAAAAGTCCCTATGGGAATCCTTCCTCCCTCCCTCCCTCCCTCCCTCCCCCACACACACACAAAAGCCAAGAGGTCATGATATCCCTCCCCTGCCCCTTATATTTTTTTCTACAACATTCCAGTGCAGGGCACAAATTCCCAGAGTCCTGCAATGGCCACCACACCATTTCTGTTCATGTTGCACTCACTCCCAAAAAGCCCACTCAGTCAATCAGAAGGCTTGCCTTTTTTTAATTTTAACTCAAATGTCAATCTATCTATACATTTTTAACCTTAATTTCTCCAAAACTACTGCACAAATTTACACCGGATCACAAAAAGTGCACTTTCTGCGTAAAAAGACTAGCTTTCTGCCAAATTTGGTGTTATTCCTTTGAGCCGGTTTAGCTGTAGTGCTGCCTAAAATATCCTAAAGAAAGTGCTTAGGAAAATGGTGTTTTGTGAGTCCCTTCCGCTTGATGGATCCAGGAAATGATTAGATACGGATCAATCGAAAGATTTGAAATTAAACAAACAACTTAGAGTGTTACAGAAACAAAAGGCTATAGAGTAAAGCAAAGCACTGAAGACAGCAAGAAAGAACAAACGAAAAGAAGCAGGCCGGCACAATTTTAAATAGCTTGATGCATTCCACTTTTTGATCCCAGTCATCACCCACTGCAGTTTCGCGTTATTTTTTTTATTATCATTTTGGACTGGGGTATACAGTACTTTTGTGCTGACGAGCACTGCCCCCCTCCTTTAAAGCAGGAAGAGCAGTGGGTGTTGAGGAGGGCTGCTGGAGACAGACATCCCAGCTATGTGCCCCGCTGAGGATATGGTGGAGGCCTGGAATGCTCTCACATCTGGGAGAGATCCAGTCTCCGTATTTACTTCTGACCTGCAGTGGAGGGAGGGGTCGAGTAAGTCACTCCAGAGACATTCCTTCAGGAAAATGTTCCAGATGTGACGAGAAGGGAGGAGGGGCAGCTGCTCCATTTTTTTCCATGCAGAATGGCGCAAAAGCTTCAGATTTCGTCATATCCGAAGTTATTCGGCGGGATTCAGAGCGGAAACACCGCGTTTCAGGAAAGGAGAAAAACATGGGTGGATGCATACACCGTTGGATAAGGCCAGTAAAAGTGGGTGGTTAGGTTGCTTTTGGCGAAGGAGTGTATTGCCCCTTCAGAGAAGCCCATCTAAGTGACACAGCAGTAATTATTTTAAGCCCGTCAGACGTCATCCAGCAAATCGACATTCTGGAGTTGTTATTGGTGGTGTCTTTCAGTGGCGCAGCATTGAGTACAGGGAGCCGGATTTCGTTTTATTTTCGGTGGATGGCACTTTACCACAAGACGCTGAAGGTCGGGGAAGCTAGACTAGACGAGTTGTGAATATCCCTTTCGATTGACACGCACTGCACTTTGGGTGCAAGGCGCGAGGCTAGGACGGCTGACTGAGTGCAATGGCCGTGGGCTGAAATAGAAAGAGTCCAGATTGGGGCGTGCAGCGCCTCCAGTCTCTCAGTGCAAAGAATGAGGCGCTTGGAGTGCAGTTCCCAAGTTCTGCAAAGACGGGTCGGCCTGCAAATGGAATGGCTCCGCTTAAAGCGCGCTCTGTGTCCCGCCACGTTGAACGAGTGCGCTGCTGTGGGAGGATGGGCAGGTCTGCAGGGTACAGGGTCAACTGCGGTGTATTGTTTACACAGCAGAGCTCGCGCTGAGCTGTGTCCTCGAAGACCCGTGACCTTGGTAGGATAGTCAAAACACAAATTTCAAAAAGAACACTACGTGTTCCCTTGGATGAAGTTCACCATTCAGTTCCATCTGTAATTGCTGTATAATCAATTCACCAATGCATATTTGAAAATAATACCAACCCTTCTTCGGGATATGTGCGAAAAATAGTACATTCTGAAAATGCTGCAGAAATGGAAAGCAAAAACATTACCTTCTTGTGGATGCTGCATATCGAACTCGGAGGATATAATAAAACTTATAGCATTATATGCAGCCACACCTCAGCTTGCAGCTACTAGCGCAAACTCTGTGGAGTTGTCATCACACGAGTGAATGTTCACTCTAAGTACATATCAGCGGTAACGTAACATGAAGGTAAATATTTCTAGATTCAAGCTTCCAGTTAGTGTAACAACCATCTAGCTACTCTAAGATGGCGTTCCCTTGCTGCATATCCTCATTAGTGTCTGGGTATGAGCCACATTTATGGGTATGGCTTCAAGCAAACCACGCCTCAGCGTCTCCTCCGCACTGAGTGAGTATCAATGGATGGGCAGGTCTGTAAGTAGATCTGCTTAAAGGGTACAGCACCTCTGACGCCTTCTGTTCACTAATGTGAGGAGCCGTAAGTGAACTCACCAGTGCTCTGTGAGGATACTAGGACTGTAAGCAGCCTGGCGTAGAGTGTGATCCCATACAGGTCACAGAGAGTACAGAGTACTGTATGCAAAACAATTTCGAAGAGAAGACTTGGTGCACTTGTATTTGAGAAAGTGGATACTGCAATAGGTAGAAATGGTGAGGATAATGGGGAGTGAATACGAATGTGTAGGTAGAGACCATAAAGGAGAGAGACCCTGAAGGGTGGTTGATGCAGGCCATCTCCTTCTTTTTGACTTTGACATACTCTAGGTACCTGTTGCATGTACCAGTTTTTCCATGGCCTTCTGGGCCTGTGGCTTCTTGAATGATGAGTGCAGTGGAATGATGGAAGTCAGTAGCCATCTGGTCGCTAGGTCCAGCATAACAACATGAACACACTTGGTGACTTGGGTTGCCAGTCATAGACCTGGCTGAGTAGCTTTCACATACTGAACATGATCATGTCTGCATTGTATGTTTTTTAAGGTACTGGTAGACAACAGACCTATCTTCAAAGCAAAAATGTGCAATACATGAATAGCACAGGGTAAAGCTAACCAAGGGGGGCAGCTCTTACAGTGTAGTTCGGTTTTAGGCATACACAGGTTACTACTTCTTGCTAGATGTGGATTTCCAAGTGGAGGACCTCTGTAATAGGGCCTGGTTGTGTACCTTCCACCAAACCCAAGTAAGTGTGGTCAGGTACTCAGGTGTTTGAGTTACTGTTTTGGCGTCACAGTACGATTATCTTTGTGCAAGTTGGTGTCTCCTTTTCCTCAGTATATGCATCTATGACTCCTTGTTTCAATGAAGGTGCATGTATCCTTTGTCTCATTGTGTCGGCCACCATCTCCCTGCCCCATTGTGCTTCTTCGAGTCTCTCTGTCCTGATGTCAGTATCAAGTTATCAGCTTCCCAATGGGTGCAGGGGGATGTTATGCTCTCTTTCGTCTTGCTACGGTAAGTGCAATAGTCCAAGACAAAACAACACTGGACAACAACATCAGTGGAGACTGAAGAAGATAATTGGTCTGGGCAGGAGAAGAAGCTAACTTCTGAAAGCAATCTTGAGATTCTCAGTTACTTTGTGTTTTGTGCTGGCTTCCCTACTCCCATTTCACCAGTGTGTGGGCCTTTTGCTGTAATGATGACTGTAGGCAGTCCCTAGAAATTGACACCGAGGTATTGTTGGGACAATGTTGCGCTCAAGTGTAAAGTGAAGTACATCTGATCAGACGGACATAGCAGTTAAGAAAACCCACAAACTATTCTGCGCCTAGGAAGTGATCTGTTCTCATATCGGGGGTGCTAAATCTAGGTACGCTCTGTGAACAGAAGTTCAGTGCAATTGTAGTAGAGTACTATGTGTGTAGTTGATTACTTTCCTGTCCAACAGTCCCATTCATTTTGGTCACACAAAAGTTGACAATAAATGATTTATGACTCACACAGTTTGTGCACTGATCATGTCTGCTGGGACTCTTGCCCAAGAAGGGGTTACTCCATATGCCCACTTCTCAGAGCCCTCCATTTTCCGCCATTCTCCCATTCCAATTGAAGAAGACAACATAGTCACTCAGCCTTGAGTGGATCTTTGGCTAGAATGTTTTGGGAGCTACTTCAGCACCAAAAACGAAGAGGCTAAAATTGTGAGATGGTCCATTCTGTTCCTTACACTGGCAGTGGGGTGGGCAGTATTTTCAAATCACACCCAAACACAAGCTACATCTTTGATTATGAAGCACTTCAGGCTTTAATTCAGTGTTAATTTTAAAACCTGTAACTTAAGAAGAGCTTTGGGGGGAAAGTGGTGAGTGCGTTCCATGCATATTTGAGGAACTTAGCACATTTAACCTCCCACCAGGCCCGGACTGGCCGTAGCGGGCACCGGGCAATCCCCCGGTGCGCCGCACGGGTGGGGGCCGGTTTTGGGCCCCTGGGGACCGTTTTTGTTACAGGACCGTTTTTGCAGCATAGCTGCAAAATCGGCCCTGTAACAAAATCGGCCGAATACCGGCCCAGGCAAAGAGCTCGGCGGCACCCCCAAGCCCCGGGGGGCTGGCCGAGCACTTTGCCAGAGCCGGTTTTGGTTCCCAGTCCGGCCCTGCCTCCCACATGCAGAAAGTGAGTAGTGAGACCTTCTTGTGCAAAGGTACTATCCAGCAAAACTGCAAAGACAAATCTTCCACGAACCTGGCCTGTCCCACACGAAGACCTCTGAGATGGCAAGGGTAGTTGAACATGCAAACTGTCCCACGTTATGCTTGTGCTGCCCTGTGCACACAGCAGTCTTTAGGACAGCACTTGCATATTGATATGTCTACCAATCCAGAGTAGATAGGAAGCCAGTGCAAGCTTAATTGGCTTGTGACACTGCAAACAGCATTTCCCACTGTGGATGCCAGCAACAACGATGGACACTGCAGCAATTTTGGGGTACCACTCCAGGGAGGCTGAAAGACCCCCTGAAAAGAGATGAAAGTTGACTCTCCAGGATATGTCTTCCTTGGAGACACTGACGCATCTGTCAACATCATTGTCAAATAACAATTTTCAAGCCTGAATCCAAGATCCAAACACCACTTGTTGAAAACAATGAAATATTCCTGAGGAGAGCTCCTCCACTCAAGCTTCCTGGCCTCTTGAACGCCGCAGTCTTTGTCTCCGAGACTGCCGCAAATGCTGCAAAACAGCAAAAGTGCTTGGAGTTAAACATTTTGGGGCATTTTCACAAAGGGATTTTGAAGTACATAAAATAGTATTCCTCTAGTACTATTTTATGTAATCTTACGTCCCTTCATGATTTGGGCAACACATAAAAAAATGGGAATATCCAGGAAATACCCATAAACAATTTATACAAATAAACAGCACTGTGCCCTCTTTGCACTTTTACTGATAGGGAGTTGGACGTTTCAGGGCCGATTCACAGAGGCATGTAAGAGTACATAAAAGGGTGCTCCTGTAGTACTACTTCCCATACTTATAAATACTTTGTATATGCGAATCGGCCCGTTTGCGTTCTACCATCAGACTAGAGCTCATGACATTCTTGATAACTTTAAAAACTATTCCAGTGGGGTAGGCTGCCTTAAAATGTGGTAACTCACGTCACATAAATGGCAGAGTTCAACCTATATCACTGCATAATTCCTAGAAACTCTTTCTCATCTGCACAAAGGTAGAAGAGAATGGAAGAAGCTCATTGCAAAAGGCGTTATCAATATGAGAGGGCTTAGCTGAGTGGGCAGCGCTGGTTATGATGGTAAAGAAGTCAAAACAAACAGACAAGGTCAGGACTTGCATTTAGATACACATGCCCAAAAACATCTGTGCAGTTGGAGTGCCAGTGGGCACCCAGGAAAAGCAGAGCGAGCCTGATTTGTACCTGCATTTAATCCAAGGTAGTCTTGAAGGCAGGCTACTACCAGGTGGAATAGAAATCCCCGTCCTTATGAATCAAAGCCTTTTCCACAAATGTGGCCTTTTCTAACACAAATGAGTGGCCGTGGCACCTGAGGCAGAACCAGAACAACATAAGGAAAGTACTTGCAGTATTATACAGTATAATATACCTCAGTGATTTTGTCCTTGGGACCTGCATTGAACATCCCTCAAAATATTGCATGCCCTGAAGCTGTGCTACAAATCATCCAGAACAGTGCTCAGGGAGTCAATGTGAGTATCTACAGCCCACTCTGAATTTGTTTGGCTTCAGTTCTGACCTCAATAAACCTCATCCCAAGAAGACAGGTAAAACTAAAATACTGTTTAAACTACTTCATTAGTACTGGGCCGCCTCAGCTTCTTGAGAATGGTGACTTCCTATGGCCACTTTATTCTGCTATTGTGTTCACTCTTCAATTCCCAAAAGTATGGTTGTGGAGCAAATCTCAAGAGAAAGCATAATAGGAAGAAAGGCTGCACACAAAGCTGATACCATACAATCTTATTTGAACTCAGTCGTAAGCTTCACCCTTGTGACAGAACCAAGCTTGCTTTGGATGGGAGAGCTGTTGTTGCAGGTAGACTGATCACAGCTACTTTCAATTTGATTTTGAAGCCCATTGCAAAATTGAGGGCTTGCTGTCGGAATCAATCAATAAATCAATTAACCAGTTTAAATTTCATTGTCAGTCAGTATTTATGTAGTTATACTTTTACTGTGGTCACCCTGATTCAAATATTTGCATGGTCGGCTCCACACCCACCGGCCTATATCAAAAATGGTGCAGCTCCAGTATATGAATAGTGTACCTGCTGGCTTTGGGGAATCCGACAGATTTCCTTTTATGTAATGTCAGGTTTGTGAAAAAAGCTGCTGGACCAACCACAATAGAGTGGCTGATCTTTCTGGATTCCATGTTCATGTAATTATTGATGAGCTAAGCCTGGGACAGGGACTCTCTCAGAGCTGGTAGACACTTATAGTGTTGATGCCTGCATGCAAACCCCCCAAGATGCTGTATCTGAAACTGCTGGCGAACTATGACTAAAGAAAATAGTAACCACACGACACAAGGTGCTACTACTCTGAGCATTCTTGTCTGATAGAGACATCTAGCCGCAGATTCCTTAATTTAGAATATCCCCAGGCGTCAGACTGGATCTGCAAAACTTTCCGCAGCAGCACCTCTACGCACTGGAGGGCAGCGCCGCATGGCCCCGCCCTCACGTCGTCCACGGCCGTGACGTCATCGGAGCCATATATGCTCCTCACGGCGCGCTGACATCAGTTTTCTTCTTTTCCGCGTCCCAATGCGGATCCTGGAAAACCAGAGGTTCCTTGGCCTGCTTTTCTGGCATTTTCGACGTCTTTGACGTCCCGGAACAGTGTGCGATGCCTTCGGGCTTCAAGGCGTATGAGACCTGCACGCGGCAAATGTCTGTCACAGATCCGCATGCGATATGTATGTAGTGCCTGGGGGTGCACCAGGACTCCGAAGAGTGTGACGCCTGTCAACAGATGAAACCAAAGTCCCTCAGGGAGCGTCGTATGAAGCTGCTGGCCGCATGGATGTCCGGTCCTGCTCCTTCACGCCGCCGTTCTTCCTCTTGGGATCGGGCCCGCTCAAGGGGTCGTTCCCGCGGATGTCGTTCGGAGACAGGTAAGGACAAACGGAAGTCACGGAGGTCATCCTCCAGTAAACATGATGCTGGGGCCCGCTGCTCTCGATCTTTGCCGAGCACAGGCGCCCAGGAGTCGTCTCCCTCATACCCAGCCTTTCCTGGTGTCGAAACGACAAGTGCCCAAATGGAGGCCTATTCAAAGGCTCTCCAGGCTTTCTTTGGGTCACCCCCTCTCCCTGGTGTGCCTTCGGGTCTCACAGAGGTGGAAGGCACTCATGTCGGATCCTCGCCGGCGGATTCGTCCTCGGCGCCAGCTGCGTGTGTCGATTCCGGTTCCGGAGTCGATACGACGTCGACAGGATATGGCCCAGGGGAGCATCCCAGATGTCCGTCCAGCCTGCCTGTCCAGCCAACGCATAGCCCGGTGCGGCTTCCTTCGTTGACGTCGGTTGCGGTGCCGAGTTCGACGCCCTGTCGATCTCCTTCCTCCCCACAGGTGGAGGTCGAGTCGCTGTCCAGACGCGCCTGGATCGTCTTCCTTCTGGAGGTTCTCGACGCCGAGTCGACGCCGTCTCGGTGTCGGTCGACGCCGGTGCTGGCCCCTGCGGCTCCTCTGTTACAGGAGGATGAGCTCCCTCTGGGCTCACCGTGCCCAGGGTCGTTTCAGAGCCCCTTGGTGTCCCTTGGCCTTTGGATTTACCCCAGGATGCTCCACCTTTATTCTCTAGTGGACGAGTTAGCCTCCAACCGTCCCCTACCGATGGGTTGTTGTCACCTCCCAGAATGGCGACAGAGGCTAGCGCGGCCTTTGTGAGGGCTATTTGCAGGGCTGCGGATATTCTCAGTTTGCAGCCTCCTGGGGTTTCCCTACCCACTGATCCTTTACTGGATCTCCTCCACATGGAGCCTGTGGACGTAGGGCCTTTGCTGCCCCTTGTTGGGTCTTTGTTTGATATCATGCTTGGCACCTGGGCACGGCCTTCCTCTAGTGACCCTGTTGATCAAGCCATTGCTCGCTGGCATCGCCTGGCCCCAAGCGATCCAGTCTGCCTGTCCCTTCACCCTAGAGCTCAGGGTCTGGTTATCCAGGTGGCTTTTGCCTTGCAGCCTACTTTCGCTCTGCCATTGCTCCCTCCCACTAGGGAGTCTCGGTGGCTGGAGACATGTGGGTGCCACATTTTTGCCACTGCCAGTGAGGGTATCCGTGCTTTAAACACGTCTTGCGTGTTCGCACGTGCTTCCTCTGCCCTTTGGGACATGGTTGAACTCCTTCTTCCTTCTCTCCCAGAAGGGCCCCGAGCTGACTTGCATCATCTTATTCTCGATGGCCGGGAAATGGCACAATTTTCCATTTGATCGGCCCTGGACGTTACCTACTCTGTTGGTAGAGCAATGGCCCGGTCGGTTGCTTTACGTCGCCATGTATGGCTGTGAGATAGTCGTTTTCCCGACAACGTTTGGGATGCTCTTCGAGACCTGTCATTCAATGGTGTGGACCTTTTTGACTGTCATGCTGATTCAGCAGTCTCCCGCCTCATGTCTGGTCTGCCGTGATTTGCTGGCCCTTGCGGCCTGGTTTTCTCCACCTAGTGGCCTGTCTTTGTCACATGTTGTGTGACTTTATGTTGCTTTTACTTGATAAGGCAGTTACCTTCTATGTTTTGGACCCTGGGTTCATAACGTAATTCCCAGGTGGTCTGGGCGGTTGCTCCGCCATGTTTGCCTTTGGTCGGTACAGCTGGTCAGCTGGTTCTGCCTTCTTTTCAGTCCCCTGTCTGTGAGCCTGGCTCTGGAGGAAGCCCCCTTGCCCGGGTTACGACTTACCCTATGTGGGGTATTTGATGGGTTGTGTAGCTACTTCCTCCTGTGGAGTATTCCTAACAGAGGTTCTTCTGTGGATCACTCTGTCTTCTCTTTCTGCTGTATGCGTCCCACAGGTTGACGTCGCTATAGCATTTTCACCTGCGGTTGGGATCTACGGTTGTCTGTAGTACATCGAAGCATCGGTATTGGTTCCTACAGTGTGGCTTCTGCCTCGCCTGCCTTTCAAAGGGGCATTTTCCACCATCGCTGTGCTCCTCTTTGTCTATGTTGGCTGCTCTTCTTTTTGCCGGCCACTGTCCCTTGGGGCCCCTTGTTCTGTTCCATTCAGGCACAGTTCTTCCACGGCTGACGCCCTGCCATCGCATAGTGCCAGGGCACAGCCGCTGCGTGGCACGCTTCTTTAGAATTTGCACGTACCTGTAGTGCACCCTGGTTCTTTCACTATCATAGGGTGTTTGGGTTCTTTTTCCCACTTCTGCGGTGCTGGTTCTATCCTCCCCTCTTCGGGATGGGTAATGATTTCCGTAATTCAGCCCTGTCTGAACTTGTCTTTCGGCAGTGGCGTCTTCACAATGTATGTCTATGCTGTACATTGCCTTGTGCCCTCGCTTTCTGGGCACTTTTCCCAACATGAGTTTATTCCTCTCTCCCTGCTGTGTCTGCACAGGTGTTTTCCTCAATTCTGCATTGGGTTCCTGCTGTAACACTCTCATGGGGAGTGTTTTCTTCAGGATACTCGCTTCTTGGGTCGCTACACCATTATGTTGGTCCTGACTGTTTCCATTTCGTGTCTGGCTCCATCTCCTCATCTGTGTAGCGGGTGACCATGGATCCTCCCGGGTAGGTAGCTGATGTTGCTTCCGGATCTGGACATTGTCCTGTCCGATTCTACTTCAACATGCCTGTTGGTGCTTTTGGGATACCCTAGTCTTGTATTATGCCACACATCGTTTCTAGATGTGCTTCTTTCTTGATATATATCTGCTCTGTGCTCTTCCCGCAGCAGGGTCGCACAGGCACCGTTCCTTCATGCGGTGTCTGTGGTTTTCGCCCCGGTCTGTTCATGGTACGAGTTCTTGTGTGTGTGTCCGGCTTGCTGATGCCCCTTTTTACCGGTTGCCTATCTGGTGATGCGTCCTTCACATCTGGACTGCTCACGCTTCCCTGCAGGGGGATTTCACTATACTTAGTGTGGTTTTGTTGTCCACACTGTAGGCTTATGTGTATTCCTGTCTTCCACATGACTGACATTATTACTGTGGTCCTGTTCTGGGCGCTTCTGCTTGTTGCCGTCCACCCTCTCACATGTCCTTGTGGAGGGGTGACTGCGTGCTAGAGTGTCTTGTGTTTCTGGTAATGCCGGCACTTTCTGGCCATGGGTCGGCAACCTGCCACTGCTGCCACACGTATCTTTGTTGGGGCAGGTTCAACAGTGCTTTTTTCACTGTTGAGCATATTCGATCGGTATGCGCTGCCTCTGTCATACCGTTTTCTCCTCTCTCTGGGTCTTGCTTCCTTTCGACACATCGGATCCTGCAGTTCTGTCGGACCCCGGGCTCAGTTCATTTTCTTTTACGAAGCCATGAACTCTCACTTCCGCACCGGCATTTCTGGTTCTGTGCTTTCTTATTCTCAACCCGGTATACACACAGGGGTTTTTGTGCTGTTCTTTAACGGCTTGTGGTGCCTTTGCCTCCCATTGTTTTCAGCTCTTTTCAGAGCTTCGTGGTCTGCTGTTGGCTGCGCTGGCATTGCGGTCCCCACTGTGTTTCGTCACCTTGTTGACGGCTAAGTTCTTCTGGAACTTGGTGGGATTCAGTCGCAGACCCGCCTCCTCTATGGGTATGGCTTTGGTATCTATTCTAAGTTAAGGAATCTGTGGCTAGATGTCTCTATCAGATGGACGAGTTACTTACCTTCAGTAACAATGTATCTGGTAGAGACACAGTCTAGCCGCAGCTTCCTTAACGCCCGCCCATCCTCCCCGTTCTGCGAGGACCTTTTCAGGTTGGGTTTCCTGCATTCGCCTCCCTCCGGGTGGCTTTGTCTGTCTGCGGGGTGACGTCTTTCACATTAACTCCTAGACGGAATGCTTCATTCTGTTTTGCTTCCATGTGTCCTTTTACATCCCTACGCCCTGGGTTGCCCAGTGTGGGATCTACTCATTTTTCCCACCCCCCGCTCTCCCTTTCTCAGTCGCCTTAGGGTCTCTTACATCCCCTGCAGTCCATTGGTTTCAAGTCTATTGGCTCTGCCTCAGTCTATAGGTCTCTTACTGGGGATACGACGTCCCTTCTCGTGCCGTCTTGTGGTGGATTGTCTTTGCTCATGTGTTCCAGACTTGTTGTCCTTCACGGTTCTATATTGTGGTTGCAGATGTTTCTTCACATCTTCTTCTGCCTCCGGAGGAGGTTTAGCCTTCGCTTTTGCAGGGTTGCTTCTCAGAGCGGTACTCTGCTCTTTACCATCACTGGTTTTCAAAATACAGTGCCTGGCACTGTCCTTTATGGTGCTGCTTTTCACCATTCAACTTCTTTTTCTTTTTCATCTTTTTCGCACACTATTCCCATATTCTCACAGTTTTTGGTGGTGGCTCCGCGTTGCGGCACGAAAAAGTTTCTCCGACGAAAACTAACGTCAGCGCGCTGGGAGGGGCATATATGGCTCCGCTGACGTCACGTCCGTGGACGACGTCAGGGCGGAGCTGTGCGGCGCCGCCCCCTGATGCATAGAGTTGCTGCTGCAGAAAGTTTTCCGGATCCAGTCTGACGCCTGGGGATATTCTAAGTTAAGGAATCTGCGGCTAGACTGTGTCTCTACCAGATACATCATTACCGAAGGTAAGTAATTTGTCCAGTAACCACACACCACAAGGTGCTACTACTCTGAGCATTCTTGTCAGTATTGCATCAGAATTACCAAGATCTGATGATTTCTTGCTGCTGAGTGCCTGTAGTTTTAATTCGAAGCAGTATAGACTTGCCAGCTCGTAGATTCCAGACATGATTTCCACCAGGGAGTAGTAAAAAAGAGTATAGCTATTGTTCCCTGGTAAGGGCACCCTGATCAAGTCAGTAATAACCTCTTGCATCTCATGACAACCAACTGGCCTATCAGAAAAAATAACTCCTCTCTATCGTCCAGAGTCAGGGTTGAAGGCATCAAAAAGACCCAATGGCCTTCTGTTCTCTTCTAAATGACCAACCCGTCTTTGTTGTGGTGTCAAGCTACTCAGAAGAAACCGTTTTACTATTGTTGCCAAAATCATTGCTAATCTGGAGGAACTGGTGCAGATAAGTTTCAAACTGACTAAACTCCCATTTTATGGGAGAGATGCTGATTCTCTTAGGTTTCATGCATAGAGAATCATGATTTTATTAAAAACAAAGAGGCTAATATTATGCACAAACCTTATTTCACTACTTCTGAGCAGCAAATACTTCAGAGTTGCAAGAATTAGAACACTACATGAACACACTATCAAATAGAACTCTGCAATCCCACATATGCTCCTTGACACCCATCTTCCTACTCTTTGGTGCTCTACCTTTAACCACAACATTCCACATACACCTATACTATGACGAGATATCTGTATTAAACAAAGGCAAATTATTGATGTCCTTCTTTCCTAAATAAATATCTGTTAGACTGTTCATAAAAAAGTAAAACTGTACATATATATATATATATATATATATATATATATTCACTTAAAAAACCATAGGTTTCACACATGTTATAGTTAGCTGTACATTTCACTCGTAAAAAACCAATGAAATTCCACGTTATAGTTAGATCAGGTAACTATAACTCGCGCGCCCACAATAAACTGCTGATGACGTCACAAAATACATAATTCATGACATGGTCAGTGACATCACTCATGACATCAATGATGACATCTGAAATTACACATTGTGGATTGCGGTCGCGCAAGTTATAGTTACCTGATCTAACTATAACGTGGAATTTCATTGGTTTTTTACGAGTGAAATGTACAGCTAACTATAACATGTGTGAAACCTATGGTTTTTTAAGTGAATTTGCAAGGTTTTGTAAATGATAATTCCTAACTATAACGTGTGTGAAACCTATGGTTTTTTCAGTGAATTTGCAAGGTTTTTTAAATGCTAAGTTATGTATTTATTTTTTATTTTTTTTTCTGGTTTTTCACTATGCGCTCACCCTGCGCGCACGGTGCGCTTCACGCACCATGCGCGCGCTGTGGGCGCTCGGTGCGCTTCGCGCACCGAGCGCCCACGTTGCGCAGTCCATGCCGTGCGCGCCTCACCTTTTTTTACGCAGTAACATTTGTTTTTTTCTCCCTTGTGGGTCCTTTAATTTATTTAATAAATGTGATTGTTACTTCTTTATTTTTTTTTTATTTTTTTTTGCCGTGCGCGTACGGTAAGCTTACCGTACGCGTATCCCGCAATTTTTTTAAAAAAATTATTAAATTTATTTTTCGTACTTTTGGGTCCTTCTTGGACCCCCTGACAAACACTAGGGGGTCTGCAACTCTCTTCGTTGCCCCCGTTTCACGTTCCCCACCTTTGTTTCTCAGTGCGAGAGACAGAAAATGGCGGCCGACACTTCCTGATTTCGACCGATTCGAATGTTTACAGTCATGTAACCACCAATCAGAATTGAGCTCGCGCACGGCACCGTACGCGTACGGTAAGCTTACGGTAAGCGCACGGAGCGCGCTTACAGATACATATATTGATTTAAATGCTATTTTCTCAGGACCTACTGAACAGATTTACACCAGACCTACAAAAGGCACATCCTTGACCTGAGGACTACCTCTCTGCCAAATTTCAAGTAATTCTGTTCAGCCGTTCGGGCTGTAGCTGTGTCTAAAGGTCCTATGGAAAAATGCATGGGGAAAACGCGTTTTGGGACCCCCCTTTTTTCTCAGCCCCCGCTTGACGAATCCCCCCGAGACTTTCAGGGTAGGAGCGCCCCATTAGTTTTGAAAATTTCGCGAGGATTCGTCGACCGGCGACAAAGTTATTCCAAATAGAATGTTGCGGATTTCCGATGGAAACACGGTCCTAACTATAACTATCTACTGGCGACCGCCAGTAGATAATATATATGTATATATATATATTATCTACTGGTGGTCGCCAGTAGATAGTTATAGTTAGGACCGTGTTTCCATAGGAAATCTGAAAATTCTATTTTGAATAACTTTGGCGCCGGTTGACGAATCCTCGCGAAATTTTCAAAACTAATGGGGCGCTCCGCTCAGCTCCTACCCTGAAAGTCTCGGGGCGATTTGTCAAGTGGGGGCCGAGAAAAAAGGGGGGTCCCAAAACGCATTTTCCCCATGCATTTTCCCATAGGACCTTTAGTCGAAGGTACAGCCCGAACGGCTGAACAGAATTATTTGAAATTTGGCAGAGAGGTAGTCCTCAGGTCAGGGAAGTGCCTTTTGCAGGTCTGGTGTCAATCTGTTCAGTAGTTCCTGAGAAAATAGCATTTAAAAGCATATAAATATCTATAGGCGCGTACCGGGCGCGCACCGTGCGCGCACCGTGCGAGCACCCTAACGTGCGCGAGCGTAATTCTGATTGGTGGTTACATGTTAGTCAACGTTCGAATCGGTCGAAATCAGGAAGTGTCGGCCGCCATTTTGTTTGTTTTCAGTGCGAGAGTAAAAAAGGAAGGTGGCGAACGTGAAAAGGGGGCAGGGTAGAGAGTTCCTGACCCCCTAGCCTTTGTCAGGGGGTCCCTGAAGGACCTCGAAGGCAGAAAAAAAAAAGGATTTTTTTTCAAAAAAAAATCGCGGGGGTGCGCGCACTGTGCGCGCACGGTGAAAAACCCCCCCAAAAATTTTTTATACGTAGTTTATTGTAAAATAAATATATAAAAAAAAATAATAATACATACATAACTTAGCATTTAAAAAACCGTACAAATTTACTGAAAAAACCATAGGTTTCATACACGTTATAGTTAGGAATTAGCATTTAAAAAACCTTGCAAATTCACTTAAAAAACCATAGGTTTCACACATGTTATAGTTAGGTGGATATTTCACTCGTAAAAAACTAATGAAATTCCCCCGTTATAGTTAGTTGAGATAACTATAACTCGCGCGACCGCCACTCTATCACAAGGATGATGTCACGAGTGATGCCACTGACCATGTCATGAGTGATGTAATATGTGACATCATCAGCAGTGGATTGCGGGCGCGCGAGTTATAGTTATCTGAACTAACTATAACGGGGGAATTTCCTTGGTTTTTTACGAGTGAAATATCCACCTAACTATAACATGTGTGAAACCCATGGTTTTTTAAGTGAATATATATATATATATATATATATATATATATATATATATATATATATCCAAAAGCAAGCTTTGATCAAACAAAGACGCCGCACTCTTCCTGAATCTTTGAAGTTAGAGTTAGAGTTTTATTTTTCTCTTCACCTACGCGTTTCGAACTATGGCAGTTCTTGGTCACGGTAGTATACATGAGTCCCTTTTCACTTTCAATATTTATACCAATTCACCACTATTACCCGCAATGAGGCATTATGGGTATGGTAGTTTGTTATACAAAAAATGTATAAAATACATTTAGGTTTTGCGTCGAGTCTGAGTGACTATGTGGGCACTGATGTCATGATATAATTGAGGGTCCAAAATTGCATATCACTATGTTCTATGCATTAGGTTGACACTTATAAACACTTCAAGTAAGTGTCTAAGTTTTGCGTTTAGTCGCAATTTATATACACGAATCCTACGTGTATGTTGTCAACGAACTGGTACTTTGGATCTAATATAATGGCTAAGTGCCCTCTATACCTCTATTTACCTTGTTATGACAAACAATAACCACACAGCGTTTCAGACAACGACAGCAATCCATTTCTATATACAAAAATACCAGTCTTAGTGACCAAATGTACATTCAAAATATCGCTCTATCAATTCTAATATGTTGCAAAGAAACTGTTTTGATAAAGTTTTTAGTCTGAAATATATCACCAATTGAACTTAAAGTTCTTATAAGTGTACGTAAAGTTCATCATCTCCGTTCAATCCTCCCGGGATTTTTGTTTTGAAACGGATTATTCGTTTTGATTCTAATCGTCTCAATTTTTGAGTCCTGATACCACCTCTTTCATGTTCTTTAATGCATGCAATGCCTGAGTACTTGATATCTTGCCAAGTTTTTCCAGTGTGACTCTGTAGGTGTTTTGTCATTGCATATGTCATGTCATTGTTTTGGATTGCGCGTATGTGTTCTAAAATGCGCTTTTTCAGTGGGCAGGTTGTGGAACCAATATATCTTTTCCCACAGAAACATTCAATCAAGTAGACTACAAATTGGGTTTCACAAGTGATCTTGTTTTGAATTACAAATGTTCGATCTCGTGAATCTTTGATGGATTTTAGATTTTTGCCTATTTTACACGCTTTGCATGTCATGCATTTTGTAAATCCTTGTTGTCTTGATTCAAGCCAAGTCTTGGTTGTTCTGTTTTCAAAGTGGCTATTCACCAATGTGTCTTGAAGTGATGGTGCCTTCCTGTATGATATTAATGGCTGACTCCCAATTGTCGGTCCAATATCTGGATCCTTTTTGATGACGTTCCAATATTTCAATAGGATTTTCCGAATTTTGTAACTTTCCTTTGAGTATGTTAAAATTAGGCGTGGTCTTTCTTCAGTGGTTCCTGTATCTTTCTTTCTTACAGTGAGAGTCTGAGCTCTTGTTATTTGTCTGGCTTTCTTTTCTCCACGTGTAATATCACTGTGTTTGTATCCTCGTGAGGCAAATCTTTGTTTAGTGTCCAGAAACTTTCTCTCCATCTCTTCTGGCTCAGAACAATTCCTTTTCATCCGTAGGAATTCACCATACGGAATGCTTTGCTTCAAGGATTGTGGGTGAAAGCTAGATCCATGCAGGACACTGTTAGTAGATGTTTTCTTCCTAAAAACTGTTGAATGAATCTTGTTGGATTTAATGTAGATTTTTGTGTCCAGAAACTCAATCTCAGTTGATTGTATATTGAAAGTGAATTTTAGGCCTACCTCATTTTGATTCAGTATTGTGATGAACTCCACCAGTTTTTCTTTCTTCCCCCTCCATAATAGGAAGAGGTCGTCAATGAAGCGTAGCCATAGTACTACATCCGCAGTATATGGGTCATTTTCCTCCCTCCAAGCTATGTGTCTCTCCCACCAACCCATGGTGAGATTCGCATAGCTTGGAGAAAAGGAAACTCCCATAGCTGTACCGCACTTTTGAGAGTACATTTGTTTGTCAAATAGGAATACATTATTTCTTAGGCAAAGTTGGATCATTTCCATCAACATATTAGTGTGTTGCAGTTCCCCAATAGGTCTTTGTTTCAGGAAGTATGCTGTGGCTGTCAAACCTATCTCATGATCAATAGATGTATATAACGAGACAACATCAATTGTTGCCAATAAGTAGTCAGGTTGCCATTCTGTTTCCATTAAAATTCTCAAAAAGTCACCAGTGTCTCTGATGTATGAGTTTAAGGTTGGAACAATTGGTATCAGGAAATGGTCAACATAGTCAGCTATCTTCTCATATAATGACCCACAGCTGGAAATTATAGGTCGGCCTGGAGGTTTGTGCAGAGTTTTATGGACTTTAGGTAAGAAGTATATCATGGGTGTTACCGGATTAGTTACCGTTAGAAAGTTCTTTTCTTCTGCGCTCAGTAGGCCATCTTCATACCACTCATTTAGTCGATTGTGTATGTCTCTAGTCATCATTAGAATGGGATTGGAGGTTAAAAGTGTATAGTTGTTTTCATTTTTCAATTGACGGTTTGCTTCCTCTATGTATGCTTGTCTGTCGAGGATAACAATATTTCCGCCCTTATCCGCAGGCTTTATTTCTATCGCATTGTTGGTTCTTAATGCTTGTAGTGCTTGACGCTCTTCTGGGGACAGATTTTCCTTTTTGGAGTTGATTGTGTTTTCCAAGGCTTCTAGCTCTGCCACAACTAGATCTTGGAATGTGTCAATTCGGTTTCCTGGATGTAGTGAATTTACGAATGTACTTGTACATGTCAAAACGCGAATTGACATGTACAAGTACATTCGTAAATTAAAATTAAAAAAATTCTTTGCAAAAATACCTCCAAAACATCAAGATTGTGAAATGGAGACAAGTTCAAATTCAACTGCACCACAAGAAGGATATATTATTGCCGAAACATTGGCTCTAAGGACTGCATATGATCTTGCCCATGAAATTACTGAGTCAGAAATAACAGACATACAAGCATTAGAAGAAATGGGCATAAATACAGACAATCATCCACGAACTGAATTTAAGAACAAATCAAAATTCTGTCCATCACTACATCCAGGAAACCGAATTGACACATTCCAAGATCTAGTTGTGGCAGAGCTAGAAGCCTTGGAAAACACAATCAACTGCAAAAAGGAATTGTTCCAACCTTAAACTCATACATCAGAGACACTGGTGACTTTTTGAGAATTTTAATGGAAACAGAATGGCAACCTGACTACTTATTGGCAACAATTGATGTTGTCTCGTTATATACATCTATTGATCATGAGATAGGTTTGACAGCCACAGCATACTTCCTGAAACAAAGACCTATTGGGGAACTGCAACACACTAATATGTTGATGGAAATGATCCAACTTTGCCTAAGAAATAATGTATTCCTATTTGACAAACAAATGTACTCTCAAAAGTGCGGTACAGCTATGGGAGTTTCCTTTTCTCCAAGCTATGCGAATCTCACCATGGGTTGGTGGGAGAGACATATAGCTTGGAGGGAGGAAAATGACCCATATACTGCGGATGTAGTACTATGGCTACGCTTCATTGACGACCTCTTCCTATTATGGAGGGGGAAGAAAGAAAAACTGGTGGAGTTCATCACAATACTGAATCAAAATGAGGTAGGCCTAAAATTCACTTTCAATATACAATCAACTGAGATTGAGTTTCTGGACACAAAAATCTACATTAAATCCAACAAGATTCATTCAACAGTTTTTAGGAAGAAAACATCTACTAACAGTGTCCTGCATGGATCTAGCTTTCACCCACAATCCTTGAAGCAAAGCATTCCGTATGGTGAATTCCTACGGATGAAAAGGAATTGTTCTGAGCCAGAAGACATGGAGAGATAGTTTCTGGACACTAAACAAAGATTTGCCTCACGAGGATACAAACACAGTGATATTACACGTGGAGAAAAGAAAGCCAGACAAATAACAAGAGCTCAGACTCTCACTGTAAGAAAGAAAGATACAGGAACCACTGAAGAAAGACCACGCCTAATTTTAACATACTCAAAGGAAAGTTACAAAATTCGGAAAATCCTATTGAAATATTGGAACGTCATCAAAAAGGATCCAGATATTGGACCGACAATTGAGAGTCAGCCATTAATATCATACAGGAAGGCACCGTCACTTCAAGACACATTGGTGAATAGCCACTTTGAAAACAGAACAACCAAGACTTGGCTTGAATCAAGACAACAAGGATTTACAAAATGCATGACATGCAAAGCGTGTAAAATAGGCAAAAATCTAAAATCCATCAAAGATTCACGAGATCGAACATTTGTAATTCAAAACAAGATCACTTGTGAAACCCAATTTGTAGTCTACTTGATTGAATGTTTCTGTGGGAAAAGATATATTGATTCCACAATCTGCCCACTGAAAAAGCGCATTTTAGAACACATACGCGCAATCCAAAACAATGACATGACATATGCAATGACAAAACACCTACAGAGTCACACTGGAAAAACTTGGCAAGATATCAAGTACTCAGGCATTGCATGCATTAAAGAACATGAAAGAGGTGGTAACAGGACTCAAAAATTGAGACGATTAGAATCAAAACTAATAATCCGTTTCAAAACAAAAATCCCGGGAGGATTGAACGGAGATGATGAACTTTACGTACACTTATAAGAACTTTAAGTTCAATTGGTGATATATTTCAGACTAAAAACTTTATCAAAACAGTTTCTTTGCAACATATTAGAATTGATAGAGCGATATTTTGAATGTACATTTGGTCACTAAGACTGTTATTTTTGTATATAGAAATGGATTGCTGTCGTTGTCTGAAACGCTGTGTGGTTATTGTTTGTCATAACAAGGTAAATAGAGGTATAGAGGGCACTTAGCCATTATATTAGATCCAAAGTACCAGTTCGTTGACAACATACACGTAGGATTCGTGTATATAAATTGCGACTAAACGCAAAACTTAGACACTTACTTGAAGTGTTTATAAGTTTCAACCTAATGCATAGAACATAGTGATATGCAATTTTGGACCCTCAATTATATCATGACATCAGTGCCCACATAGTCACTCAGACTCGACGCAAAACCTAAATGTATTTTATACATTTTTTGTATAACAAACTACCATACCCATAATGCCTCATTGCGGGTAATAGTGGTGAATTGGTATAAATATTGAAAGTGAAAAGGGACTCATGTATACTACCGTGACCAAGAACTGCCATAGTTCGAAACGCGTAGGTGAAGAGAAAAATAAAACTCTAACTTCAAAGATTCAGGAAGAGTGCGGCGTCTTTGTTTGATCAAAGCTTGCTTTTGGATACATTTGCGAGGTTGTCCTTACCCCGCCGCCGGCACCAGCTATTCAGTGCTCCTCCTGCAGGGACAATTTGTTGGACTCATATATATATATATATATATATATATATATATATATATATATATATATATATATATATATATATATATATATATATATATATATATATATATATATATATATATATATATATATATATATATATATATATATAGATATATATTACCTACTGACGGTCGCCAGCAGGTAGTTATAGTTAGGACCTATTTTCCATAGGAAATCCGCAACATTCTATTCCCAATAACTTTGGCGCCGGTTGACGAATCTTCACAAAATTTTCAAAACGTTTGGCCAGCTCCAGTCCACTCCTAATCTGAAAGTCTCGGGGTGATTCGTCAAGCGGGGGCCGAGAAAAAAGGGGGGGTCCCAAAACATGTTTTCCCCATGCAATTTTCCATAGGAACCTTTAGTCGCAGCTACAGCCCGAACTGCTGAACGGATTTACACCAAATTTGGCAAAAAGGTAGCCCTTCATTCAGAGTCGTGCCTTTTGGTTAAATGGTGTAAATCCGTTCAGTAGTTCCTGAGAAAATCAAAAGTAAAATCACATATATATCTATGGGAGCGGTGGATCCGCGCACCCTTAGCGCACCCTGTGTGCACCCTCCCGATCACGAGCTGCATGTTAATTGGCTGTCAACTTGCTGTCAACACTCCAAACCAGGAAGTGTTGGCAGCCATTTTGTGCCTCGGTAGAACCGAGGCACAAGAAATCCTTGAAAAAAGTGCCCCCTGGGCCACAAAAATTTATTTAGAGTGGCGGTCGCGCGGGTTATAGTTATCTGAACTAACTATAACGGGGGAATTTCATTGGTTTTTTACAAGTGAAATATCCACCTAACTATAAGATGTGTGAAACCTATGGTTTTTTAAGTGAATTTGCAAGGTTTTTTAAATGCTAATTCCTAACTATAACGTGTGTGAAACCTATGGTTTTTTCAGTGAATTTGTACGTTTTTTTAAATGCGAATTTATTTATGTATTATTATTTTTTTTATATATTTATTTTACAATAAACTACGTATTAACATTTTATTTATTTATTTTTTTTGGTTTTTCACCGTGCGCGCACGGTGCGCGCAACCCCGCAATTTTTTATTAAAAAAAAAATTCTGCCTTCAGGGACCCCCTGACAAAGGCTAGGGGGTCAGGAACTCTCTACCCTGCCCCCTTTTCACGTTCGCCACCTTCCTTTTTCACTCTCGTACTGAAAACAAACGAAATGGCGGCCAACACTTCCTGATTTCGACCGATTCAAACGTTGTCTAACATGTAACCACCAATCAGAATTGCGCTCGCGCACTGCGCACACGGTGCGCGCACGGTGCGCGCTTCTAGATATGTATATGCTTTTAAATGCTATTTTCTCAGGAAATACTGAACAGATTGACACCAGACCTGCAAAAGGCACTTCCCTGACCTGAGGACTACCTCTCTGCCAAATTTCAAGTAATTCTGTTCAGCCATTCGGGCTGTACCTTCGACTAAAGGTCCTATGGAAAAATGCATGGGGAAAACGCGTTTTGGGACCCCCCTTTTTTCTCGGCCCCCGCTTGACGAATCACCCCGAGACTTATAGGGTAGGAGCTGGGCGGAGCGCCCCATTAGTTTTGAAAATTTCGCGAGGATTCGTCAACCGGCGCCAAAGTTATTCAAAATAGAATTTTCAGATTTCCTATGGAAACACGGTCCTAACTATAACTATCTACTGGCGACCGCCAGTAGATAATATATATATATATCGGAGAATTCCAACTCCCGCTACTTCCAACCTCCTTACGGCGGCGGCGAAGAAGGAGACTCAGACCCCGCAGAACTTCTGGCAAGATGTTTATTCTTAGATCACAAACCATGCATGACGCGTTTCGGGCCTCAGGAGCCCTTGATCACATACATATATATATATATATATATATATACACACACACACACAAGAAGAAGCAGAGTGTAGGAGAGTAGGGTCTGCTTTCTATGTTCACCCCCACTTTTTGCTTTTGCTTTACTGGTTTTCGACTTAGATGTGGCTGTGGGCCTGCTAATCAGACCCACAGCCCTGCTGTTCTCTCTCTAAATTAATACTATGTACTTTAGGTGCATAACCCATTTGGATAGGGTCACCTTATTGGCCCCTGTACAGTGTACCTTAGGTACCCAGGGCATAGGTGTATCCTAGGCCTACCAGGGGCTGCAGCATGTATTATGCCACCCCTGGCCTGGCCTTCCATTCTGACACAACTGGCTGATCACTCAGCTGGGGCAAGGTCGTGTAATCACCCCTTGCTTAGGTGTAGTATTCCTATACCTACCTTATATATAGACACATGTGTACCTATCAGCCACTCCTATGGCAGGCCTTAACAATCCTGGAGGCAGAGTGCTTGGTAACATGTGAGATGGTGCTCTAGCATGAGCTGAGCCTGTCTGCAGCTTTCGGAACCATGTCCTTATAGCTGTTCTATGATATAGCCTACCATATACTCTTAAAGTGCCTTATAATCTTAAACGGTTATGGTAACTATGGTTTGGCTTTATCAAAACATGTCGTGTAAGGTGTCTAACACTTTGGAATAATACCCCCATCCCATTACTGGGGATGAGGATATTATCCCTCCCTTCTAGAGGGAGAAGACATGTTGAAACCTACTTACCCGGTTAAAGTTAACCAGAGCCCCAGCATCACAAAATGGATGGTGCTGCCATGACACAAGTCTGACCTCCTGCTGCTGGGAGTGATCCCGGCACGGGAGGCTTGGACAATAGGTTTCCTGCCTTGGGAGGTGCGAACACCACCCCAGACAGGCCTTAGTGTATTGGGGCAGGGAGGGATGAAAGAAACGAGACACTGCCTGGGGCACACAAGGTGTCCCATGCATAGTCCAGTTCAAACCGGTGCTGGGGTACTCCAGCCCCAGTCCTGGCGTGAAACTGGACAAAGGGAAGGGGGTGTAACCACCCCCCTCCCAGGTCCCACCCATAAGGCGTGACCTAGCAGGCAACCCAGCCCCCCAGATTAGTATAAGTGTGGTAGCTGGGTCCCAGGAGATTAGATTATCCTGAACCTGCAACTTGAACAGAAACTCTGGACCTTCGACATTCGACGAAAGAAGAAGACTGAAGAATCTCCCTTGTGGCCAAGGAGTGGCTACCCTGTGCAAACAGGCACCATCAAGAGACTTACCCTTTGCTTTGCTGAAGTTCTACGAGGGACCGACTGCAGAGCCCGACCAGAGCCTTGACTTCCAGACTTCTCCGACCCTGATCCACATCCACAGCCGAGCTGAGATCCGTGGAGGCGACGAGAGACGTGGGACCGGCTACCTGGGAAAAGTGGCGAGTATCTTCCAGCGCAGCTTCTGAGGTACCCTCGAAGTTGTGCACCGGGGATTGAGAAGCCCCAACCCCAAGCACCATCTGCACCGAAGATCAGCCCCCCACACTCCACGAGTCCTGCGTGGGGCCCTTCTGCATTTTCCTGCTTGCCGCGTCTGTCCGGTTGCTTGCCCGTTGGTTAGCGGCCTTTGCGACGACACACCTTTGAATCTTCACTGCTGGTTTGGCTCCTCCAGACTGGCTCCCACTCCTCTGCAAAAGAGAAGCACCCCAGACCTTCCTGGTCTGCACCAGAAGCAAGTCCTCCATTCTTCGTGGGTTCCGCTTGCCAAGGCTTGGTGAGTCCTAGTTCGACTTCGACGCCGCCGACAGCTAGAGCCTTCGTGGGACAGCTCGCCTCCTGGTCCTGGTCGTCCTCGACATCTCCTGGTACCCGTGGCTGCTGCGACAAGCTTCACCTCTTCACCTGCAATCTTCACGACATCGCCTGGTTCCTTCCTGGTTCCACGTGGTCACTGGCTAGTGACCCAGACTCTGTCCCTTCTGCTTGCAGGTATCCTCTCTTCTTGATCCCAGCCTTGGGATCCACCGGACACTCTTCACTGACTGCCTGTCAGCAACTTTCCTTCAGGCATCCATAGAAGTCCATGACGAAACCCGACGCAAGTTCACACCTATGCACCCACAGCCCGTGGGCTAGGTAACTTGGGTACTTCGGTGCTCACAAGGGTATTGACTATCCTAGGGTCTAGTTTCCGAGTCTCGACTTTCTAGCTATACCAGAAGTGTCCTAAAACTGCGTATTTCTAACTGCTAGTGATTCTATTGACTTTTACGCATTACGCATGAGTGTTTCCACTCTGCACCTGAATCCCGTGGGCCTCCCACTTCCTAACTGTTGTTAGTGTAGTGTAGCCCCAGCGATTCCCTAGGCCTAGGCCTATTCTATTTCCGTGACAGTGGTCCTTATACCACTTCTTTAGTATATGGTTTGCGTGGCCCCTAGGGCCTAACTGTATTACTTACCTGTGTGACTTAATGTATGCTTAAATAAGACTGTGTTGTACTTACCTCGAATCTCATAAAGAGTGCTGAGGGTTTGACTAGAATAAATACACTATATTTTATATGTATATCTGTTGTGGTGTCCTTTCATTTGGTATTCAAGGGATTATATATGGTATCACAGCTGGCTTCACATGCCATTCAGAGTTTAGCCTAAGACTGCTCTTGTCCATGCTACCACTAGGATAGCTGGTCTATAAGGTTGACTTTACAACCAATCACCATAAGGGTTGTTTGGACTGATATAAGGTGTACACTAGAACTAGTGACATCATACATCAGGCCAACTTCTCACATTGGTGAGCAGCGGTTGGGATCTGAGCTTGCTGTTGTAATACCATTGTAATCTTGAGATACTAAATTGAAAGATCACACAGATATTGTTTAGGTACATATAACATAGATTATAATACTTAAGTCCTACTGGACTTAGTGGTTGTAGGTTGAAGGGCCTAGCACACCCTGACTACAACTACTAGAGAGGTTTAGTAGAAACAACTAGTGTAGGTAGGTGCACGCACCACACCCTCACTAGATCATGTCTCTGGGAGGAGATCAAGGAGATTCTCTCTCAGGAGGGGCAGGTCTGAGAAAGATCCCCTCTAGATATGATACCCTACCTTTTCAGGAGATGAGACAATTGTATACCTCCAGAAAGTTAAAACAGGGTGCAACCCCTACCCTCCTTCAGCTAGTACAGATCCTAGAGGAATATGATGCTCTTAGGGCCTCACAGGCTGGTACCCTAGGTACAGGGGAGGGTCTACCCACTACAGATGAGTCAGATGGGACTTCAGATGAGGAGGTAGACAGCCAGGGCCAAGTAGGAAGACTTAGCCAGGCTAACCTAAGCTTACATGGGAGTTTGCATGGGGTCCCCCCATACAGACCCCCAAGTGGGCTTAAACAGAGAAGCAGGAGAGACAGATCCCCTTCAAGGGAATCCATCCACTCCCATGTCTCTAGCATCTCTAATGCCTCTTCTCACAGGGGAATGACTTCCCCCCAGAGAAAAGAGCATGAAGCCAGAATGAGGGAAGCTAATCTAAGGATTGAGAGGGAAGAACTTGCCCTTGCCAAGGAGAAGCTTGCTCTGGCTAGAGAGCAAAAGTTAAGTGGGTTAGAACCCACTGGTGGCAGCAATATCCCTAAGGATAGAGACAGGAACTATGATAATAGAAACCGGAGCAAGATTGTCCCTCCCTACAAGTGTGGGGATGACATCCACAAATGGATAACTACTTTGGAGAGGGCTTGCAAAGTACAGCAGGTACCCCAAAGTCTGTGGGCAGCTATCTTGTGGCTCTCCTTCTCTGAGAAAGGTAGAGACAAGCTCCTCACAGTTAGTGATGAGGATGCAGACAATGATGGGTTTGGCCTAACCACTGAACAATACAGGTTGTTGTTCAGGGATACCCAGAAGACACAGACTCAGGACTGGACTGACTTTGTAGATTGTGCCACTAAGGCTCTGGAAGGCTGGCTAGTGGGAAGTAAGGTTAAGGACTATACAGGATTGTATAATTTGATCATGAGAGAACAAATCCTTAACAACTGTCAAAACCAGCTACTGCATCAACACCTGATTGATTCTGATCTGACTTCTCCCCAAGAATTGGGAAAGAAGGCAGATAGATGGGTCAGGACTAGAGTTAAGCAGAAAAACCAGAACCAGGGCGGTGATCAGAAAAAGGCAGACCAGAAGGGTAATGATCAGAAACAAAAAGACCAGAAGTCTTCACCAGGCCCCCAAAAGGCTCAGGGGGAGGGTGGTCCCAAAAAGGATAAAAAGAAAGATGGCCAAAAGAAACCATGGTGCAACTATTGTAAGTCCAACTCACATTGGTTTAGTGAGTGCACCAAAAAGGATAAGCCCCCAGCCACCATTGCCCCTAAGGCAACTGTACCCCCTAGTTCAGCTGTAAGTGGTGGTTCCCAGCAAAAGGGTGTAGTAGGGTTAACCCTGGGAACTGAGGAGTATTCTTACCTAGTCAGGATACCTACTCAGGCTGTTCTGATCTGTGATGGGGACATAGCTTTGTCCTCTACTGTAGTCCCCAGTAACCTGGGCAAGTACAGACAGACTCCTTTTATCAATGATAGGATGGCTCAGGCCTACAGGGACACCGGGGCTAGTGTCACAATGGTGACACCTACCTTTGTGGACCCTGGACAGATCATACTAGGTGAGAACTACCTAGTGACCAACGCTAGCAATGCCACTACCTCCCATAGTGTGGCAATTGTTAACTTCTCCTGGGGAGGGGTAACTGGCCTCAAGAAAGTTGTTGTTAGTTCAGACCTTCCTGTGGAGTGTTTACTGGGCAATGATCTTGAAACTTCAGTTTGGTCTGAAGTGGAGTATAGGACCCATGCAGAAATGCTAGGGATAGATGCACATGTCCTTGCTGAGACCAGGTCACAGGCCAAAAAGTGCACCACTGAACAAGTGCTGGATCCTGGAACTATGGACCAGTCACAAACCAAGAGAAAGAGCAGTAGGGTAAAGGCTGTGCCTTCCCCCCTGCCTCAGGCACTGGATCAGCCCTCACAGGAGGATGATTCTGAGAGCCCTGAAGGAACTGTCCTAGAAGAACTTGAACCTGATCAGGTTGAGTTTCTTGGGACAGGGGGACCTTCAAGGGCAGATCTGAGGCAGGCACAATTAGACTGCCTCTCTCTTGAACCCCTCAGACAGCAGGCTGCTGCTGAGGCTGCAGGGAATGCTCAAGGTACCCATAGAGTGTATTGGGATGAAGGGCTGCTGTATTCAGAGGCTAGAGACCCCAAGCCTAGTGCATCCAGGAGGTTGGTCATACCACTGAAGTTCAGAGGCTTCCTTCTTACCTTGGCCCATGATATTCCCCTTGCAGAACACTTAGGCCAGAACAAGACTTGGGACAGGCTTGTCCCTCACTTTCACTGGCCCCATATGTCAGAAGATACCAAGGAGTTTTGTCGCTCCTGTGTCACCTGCCAAGCCAGTGGCAAATCAGGTGGCACCACAAAGGCCCCCCTCATACCACTACCTGTGGTGGGGGTTCCCTTTGAAAGAGTGGGCATAGATATTGTAGGACCAATGGACCCACAAACAGCATCTGGGCACAGATTCATACTGGTGATAGTGGACCATGCCACCAGGTATCCAGAAGCTATTCCCCTGAGGACCACAACAGCTCCTGTTGTGGCAAGGGCCCTACTTGGAGTATTCTCCAGAGTGGGCTTTCCAAAGGAGGTCATTTCTGACAGAGGTGCCAACTTCATGTCAGGATATTTGACTGCAATGTGGAAGGAGTGTGGTGTGAACTACAAGTTCACCACACCCTATCACCCACAGTGCAATGGGCTTGTTGAGAGATTCAACAATACCCTAAAGGGAATGATAAAAGGTTTACCAGACAAGCTTAGGCGAAGATGGGACATCCTTTTACCCTGCCTTCTGTTTGCTTACAGAGAGGTCCCACAAAAGGGGGTTGCTACAGCCCTTTTGAGCTTTTGTTTGGGCATCCTGTAAGAGGACCCCTATGTTTAGTAAGGGAAGGATGGGAGAGACCTCTCAGACAACCCAAACTTGATATAGTGGATTATGTACTTGGTCTCCGCTCCAGGATGGCAGAGTATATGAAGAAGGCTTCTAAAAACCTTGAGGCAAGCCAAGAACTCCAAAAAGCTTGGCATGACCAAAAGGCTGTGCTGACTGTTTACCAGCCAGGGCAGAAAGTGTGGGTGTTGGAGCCAGTGGCCCCAGCAGCACTCCAAGACAAATGGTCTGGACCCCACACTATTGTTGAGAAAAAGGGAGAAGTCACCTACTTGGTGGACCTTGGGACTCCCAGAAGCCCCCACAGGGTGCTTCATGTCAACAGATTGAAGGCATATGTTGACAGGGCAGACATGGGCTTACTCATGGCTACAGATGAGGGGCAGGAGGAAGAGAGTGACCCTCTCCCAGACCTGTTGACTCAGAACCCTGATGATGGCTCAGTTGATGGTGTGGTCTTTTCTGACAGCCTCACTGTCCATCAGCAACAGGACTGCAGACAAGTTCTGCAATCCTACAGACATATGTTCTCTCTGACCCCAAGTCAGACAAACTGGTGCACCCATGAGGTGGACACTGGTGACAGTCTGCCCGTGAAGAGTAAAATCTACAGGCAACCTGACCATGTCAGGGACTGCATAAAAGTTGAGGTACAAAAGATGTTGGAGCTGGGAGTCATTGAACCTTCAGAGAGCCCTTGGGCTAGTCCTGTAGTTCTTGTGCCAAAACCTCACACCCAAGATGGTAAGAGAGAGATGAGGTTTTGCGTGGACTACAGAGGTCTCAATGCTGTCACTAGGACAGATGCCCACCCAATACCTAGGGCAGATGAGCTCATTGACAGACTGGCAGCTGCTAAGTTTTTGAGCACATTTGACCTGACAGCAGGCTACTGGCAAATCAGACTAGCTGAGGATGCAAAGGCCAAAACTGCTTTCTCGACCCCAGGAGGACATTTTCAATTTGTGGTAATGCCCTTTGGTTTGAAGAATGCACCTGCCACTTTCCAAAGGTTGGTGAATCAAGTCCTTACTGGGTTGGATGATTACTGTGCAGCTTATCTTGATGATATTGCTGTCTTTAGCTCCACCTGGGAGGATCACCTGGTCCACCTGAGGAATGTTTTAGAGGCCCTGCAAAAGGCAGGCCTCACTATCAAGGCCACTGAGTGCCAGATAGGGCAGAGTAAGGTTGTATACCTGGGCCACCTAGTTGGTGGGGGTCAGGTTCAACCACTGGAGAGCAAGATCCAGACCATAAATGACTGGACTCCTCCAACTACCCAGACTCAGGTCAGAGCTTTCTTGGGCCTGACTGGGTACTACAGAAAGTTTGTTAAGAACTATGGGTCCATTGTGACACCACTTAATGACTTGACTTCCAAGAAAATGCCAAAGAAAGTTCAGTGGGCTATAAGCTGTCAAAAAGCATTTGATGACCTGAAGCAGGCAATGTGCAGTGCACCTATTCTGAAAAGTCCAGACTACTCCAAAGAGTTCATTGTCCAGACAGATGCTTCTGAGTTGGGTGTGGGAGCTGTTCTTTCACAACTTAATATAGATGGTCAAGACCAGCCCATTGCTTTTATAAGTAGAAGGCTGACCCCTAGAGAGAAACGTTGGTCAGCTATTGAGAGGGAGGCCTTTGCTGTGGTTTGGGCCCGGAAGAAGCTGAAGCCATACTTGTTTGGCACTCACTTCAACATTCAGACAGATCATAAGCCCCTCTTGTGGCTAAATCAGATGAAGGGTGAAAATCCCAAACTTCTTAGGTGGTCCATTTCCCTACAGGGGATGGACTTCACAGTGGAACATAAACCTGGGACTGACCATGCCAATGCAGATGGACTCTCCCGATATTTCCACTTAGAACATGAAGACTCAACTGGTCAAGGTTAGTTTAATGTCCCTAAGTTTGGGGGGAATTGTGTGGGAGAGTAGGGTCTGCTTTCTATGTTCACCCCCACTTTTTGCTTTTGCTTTACTGGTTTTCGACTTAGATGTGGCCGTGGGCCTGCTAATCAGACCCACAGCCCTGCTGTTCTCTCTCTAAATTAATACTATGTACTTTAGGTGCATAACCCATTTGGATAGGGTCACCTTATTGGCCCCTGTACAGTGTACCTTAGGTACCCAGGGCATAGGTGTATCCTAGGCCTACCAGGGGCTGCAGCATGTATTATGCCACCCCTGGCCTGGCCTTCCATTCTGACACAACTGGCTGATCACTCAGCTGGGGCAAGGTCGTGTAATCACCCCTTGCTTAGGTGTAGTATTCCTATACCTACCTTATATATAGACTCATGTGTACCTATCAGCCACTCCTATGGCAGGCCTTAACAATCCTGGAGGCAGAGTGCTTGGTAACATGTGAGATGGTGCTCTAGCATGAGCTGAGCCTGTCTGCAGCTTTCGGAACCATGTCCTTATAGCTGTTCTATGATATAGCCTACCATATACTCTTAAAGTGCCTTATAATCTTAAACGGTTATGGTAACTATGGTTTGGCTTTATCAAAACATGTCGTGTAAGGTGTCTAACACTTTGGAATAATACCCCATCCCATTACTGGGGATGAGGATATTATCCCTCCCTTCTAGAGGGAGAAGACATGTTGAAACCTACTTACCCGGTTAAAGTTAACCAGAGCCCCAGCATCACAAAATGGATGCTGCTGCCACGACACAACACAAGTCTGACCTCCTGCTGCTGGGAGTGATCCCGGCACGGGAGGCTTGGACAATAGGTTTCCTGCCTTGGGAGGTGCGAGCACCACCCCAGACAGGCCTTAGTGTATTGGGGCAGGGAGGGATGAAAGAAACGAGACACTGCCTGGGGCACACAAGGTGTCCCATGCATAGTCCAGTTCAAACCGGTGATGGGGCACTCCAGCCCCAGTCCTGGCGCGAAACTGGACAAAGGGAAGGGGGTGTAACCACCCCCTTCCCAGGTCCCACCCATAAGGCGTGACCTAGCAGGCAACCCAGCCCCCCAGATTAGTATAAGTGTGGTAGCTGGGCCCCAGGAGATTAGATTATCCTGAACCTGCAACTTGAACAGAAACTCTGGACCTTCGACATTCGACGAAAGAAGAAGACTGAAGAATCTCCCTTGTGGCCAAGGAGTGGCTACCCTGTGCAAACAGGCACCATCAAGAGACTTACCCTTTGCTTTGCTGAAGTTCTACGAGGGACCGACTGCAGAGCCCGACCAGAGCCTTGACTTCCAGACTTCTCCGACCCTGATCCACATCCACAGCCGAGCTGAGATCCGTGGAGGCGACGAGAGACGTGGGATCGACTACCTGGGAAAAGTGGCGAGTATCTTCCAGCGCAGCTTCTGAGGTACCCTCGAAGTTGTGCACCGGGGATTGAGAAGCCCCAACCCCAAGCACCATCTGCACCGAAGATCAGCCCCCCACACTCCAAGAGTCCTACGTGGGGCCCTTCTGCATTTTCCTGCTTGCCGTGTCTGTCCGGTTGCTTGCCCGTTGGCTAGCGGCCTTTGCGACGACACGCCTTTGAATCTTCACTGCTGGTTTGGCTTCTCCAGACTGGCTCCCACTCCTCTGCAAAAGAGAAGCACCCCAGACCTTCCTGGTCTGCATCAGAAGCAAGTCCTCCATTCTTCGTGGGTTCCGCTTGCCAAGGCTTGGTGAGTCCTAGTTCGACTTCGACACCGCCGACAGCAAGAGCCTTCGTGGGACAGCTCGCCCTCTGGTCCTGGTCGTCCTCGACGTCTCCTGGTACCCGTGGCTGCTGCGACAAGCTTCACCTCTTCACCTGCAATCTTCACGACATCGCCTGGTTCCTTCCTGGTTCCACGTGGTCACTGGCTAGTGACCCAGACTCTGTCCCTTCTGCTTGCAGGTATCCTCTCTTCTTGATCCCAGCCTTGGGATCCACCGGACACTCTTCACTGACTGCCTGTCAGCAACTTTCCTTCAGGCATCCATAGAAGTCCACGACGAAACCCGACGCAAGTTCACACCTATGCACCCGCAGCCCGTGGGCTAGGTAACTTGGGTACTTCGGTGCTCACAAGGGTATTGACTATCCTAGGGTCTAGTTTCCGAGTCTCGACTTTCTAGCTATACCAGAAGTGTCCTAAAACTGCTTATTTCTAACTGCTAGTGATTCTATTGACTTTTACGCATTACGCGTGAGTGTTTCCACTCTGCACCTGAATCCCGTGGGCCTCCCACTTCCTAACTGTTGGTAGTGTAGTGTAGCCCCAGCGATTCCCTAGGCCTAGGCCTATTCTATTTCCGTGACAGTGGTCCTTATACCACTTCTTTAGTATATGGTTTGCGTGGCCCCTAGGGCCTAACTGTATTACTTACCTGTGTGACTTAATGTATGCTTAAATAAGACTGTGTTGTACTTACCTCGAATCTCATAAAGAGTGCTGAGGGTTTGACTAGAATAAATACACTTTATTTTATATATATATATGTTGTGGTGTCCTTTCATTTGGTATTCAAGGGATTATATATGGTATCACAGCTGGCTTCACATGCCATTCAGAGTTTAGCCTAAGACTGCTCTTGTCCATGCTACCACTAAGATAGCTGGTCTATAAGGTTGACTTTACAACCAATCACCATAAGGGTTGTTTGGACTGATATAAGGTGTACACTAGAACTAGTGACATCATACATCAGGCCAACTTCTCACACAGAGGACTCACCAGCAGCATTGGCTCACCTCAAATGTCTGCCTTTCTAGCAACTTTTTCAAGCATAGGATTAGCACATTACTGTCCAGGCAGAGATAGAAAGGGACAACGTCTTTTCCCATTTCTACAGCAAAGTCTTTAAGCATAGGATTAGC
This sequence comes from Triturus cristatus, assembly GCF_964204655.1. NCBI lineage: Eukaryota > Metazoa > Chordata > Amphibia > Caudata > Salamandridae > Triturus > Triturus cristatus. The sequence goes on along the minus strand of NC_140585.1, from coordinate 1,235,179,791 downwards.
CCAGAGCTATCCACGCCAAGCTGTAAAATGACAAAAGCCTTTTATCACTCCAGGCACAGTATTACCACTTTGGATTGGCAAAATACCATCCAAGCCAACCTGGAATGAATAAAAGCAACCTCTGATGTGTTTTACTATCGTTATATCTCTTCAGAGAGCTTTAGCTTGTTCAGACACAAGGGAGCACCGAGTGTAAGTAAAAACTATACCCTTTAGGCATAGAGTGCTGCATAAGTTATGCAAAAAAGAAGCAGAGAATTCTAGGTAGCTCCCAAGCTTACTCACACAGTCTACTCATGCATTATGTCCTAGCCTCTTATCAGAAAGTAGGGATCCACAGAGCTGGTAGTCCCTACCAGATAACATATTGACCTTTGTTCCTGAGGTCCACTAGAGCTACTAACATTTCCCTATATGCGGCCTGATAAACTGAGGGTTATAACCCTTTATGTGAAAGGTCTCAACAATCAGACTAAACAGTGGCCATTCTCTCCTATTTGGAAAGGGCAGATGCTCATATGCCTTCTCCAGGAGACTCACTTGGTCTTGAGTGATTGACGCATTTCCGGGCCTTCCCGCAACAGTACTTCTCTTCCGCAACAAATAAAACAGCAGGGGTAGCCATTCTAGTTTCACGCACCTTCCGGGTGAAAATTGTTCCCAATCTCACCGAAATTAGTGGCAGGTTACTTGCACATCACATCCAGGTAGGAGGACACACCATTGTCTAAGGCTTTTTGTTTGCCCCCATGATGGCCAGGAAAGTTTTCTTTGCAGGGCAGTGGCGGAGATCATGGCTCCGCAGGGTATATTTGTGCTGATCGGGGTTGACCTCAACCTAGTCTTCCACACTAACCTAGACCACTCTGCACATAGACACGTGAGCTGTATCCACGGTATGTGCCCAATGGCTTCATGAGATGGGGCTGCGGGACTTGTGGAGAGACCAACATCCGCAGACGCGAGGCTATACTGTTATCCCCACTCCCATAAGACCTATACACAGCTTGATCATTTTTTGGGCACTAACGAGCTTCCTCCATAGACATTGGACCACACTCATTCTCAGACCATGCCATGATATCATTAGACCATGCCCTACCTCCGATAGGACTTATCTCCCAGCCATGGCGTATAGGGATATCCTCCTTCAGAGACCCACGATGGACAAGCACATCACGCAGGCAATCACTAACTATTTGACCGTAAACGAGACAGCTGACACCTCTGCCTCACTCTTATGGGACATCCTAAAAGCAGTCATACGGGGGGTATTTATTGTGATCCCTGCAGCAGATAACAGATTGTGTCGAGACAAATGGGAGCAGCTACAACAGCAGGTGCGGTAACTAGAACGCATACATCATCGTACTGGTGCCCTAGAGCCTGTTAGATTCGGCCAGAAAACAACTGGGTTGCTAGATCTTGATAGAGCTGAATACTCATTACTTCGCCACAAACACTCCTTCTATGTAGGTGGGAACAAATGTGGGAGACTATTGGCTAACAGGTTGCAAGCACAACAGCAGGCAGCTGGAGTTGAGTCCTTTTTAGCAGAAGACGGCTCCGAAATCATGAGCGATGGTTCCATAACCTCCTGATTCCATGACTTCAACAAAGATTTATACTCAGAGCAGCCCCTGCCCTCAGACAACCCAACCCTCTATCTCCAGAGCTCCCACACACCTCGCCTCACGGAGGATCAGGCGACAGGGCTAGACAGCCCTATTCTTATAGAGTAAGTTGTCTCTGCTAATACCCTCCAAAAACTTCTTAAATCGCTGGGACTGGGTGGCTTCCTGGCGTTGTTCTACAAGACTTTTTGTAAGGAGCTCACCCCAACACTCACTAGACCTTTTAACTCGATCACAGGCCACCTTCAATGGTGGGCGCATCTATTGTGGTCATCTGTAAGCACCCAACCTTTTTCCCTTATCAACTTGGATGCTAAGCTGTTTACCAGCATTCTCATGGCCCATCTGAACCCTCTGATGCCTGGCCTAGTAGCCACAGACCAAGCAGGCGTTGTTCTGCAGCGGCATTGCATCAACAACACAAAGAGAATCCTCCAATTGGTTGACAAGGACAAACACTCCAATAGAGACATGATGCTACAGGCCATAGATGCAGAGAAAGTGTTTGACTGCATCCACTGGCCGTACCTGATGGCTACACTTGCTCATTTTGGCTTCGGTGCACCTGTTTCGCGCCTGGATTTTGAGCAACTATGGCCACCCAAGAGCAACAGTTAGGGTTAATGGCTAGACCTCAGCTCCCTTCCCCATCTGCAGAGGCACACAACAGGGGGGCCCATTGTCACCCCTGTTGCTTGCACTCTACATGGAGCCATTTGCTCAGAGAGTGCAAGATAATCCGAGCATCACTGGAGTGTGTTTTGGTAAGGAAGATCGTATGATCAGTCTCTATGCAGGCAACATCATTGTGGCATTATATAATCTGCTAGATGCTGTAGGAAAGTGCCCCTTTTTTGCATGGTTAGCACCCACTTTCTGCCTTGCATCTTATGTAACCTGACTTGATGTGCCCCGGATCTGTGCCCAATCAGGTTCCCAGGGCCTGTGTTCTTTCCCAAGACTGTACCTTTGTACCCACAATTGGCACATCTCTGGCCACAGGTAAGCCCCTTGTAAAAGGTACCATGGGTACCAAGGGCACTGTGGCCAGGGAAGGCCTCTAAAGGCTGTAGTACCTATTGTGCCACACTCAGAGGCCCTATACCATAACACCCACACACTGCCATTGCAGGCTGCGTGTTTTGGTGCAGAGAAAGTGAAGAGTCGACATGGCACACATCCCCTGTGTGCCATGCCTGCACACTCTAGCAGGGTGCACTAGCCCTCAGGTGAGGGTATAGTGGCATGGGCCCTGCATCCCTACAATGTCTAAGTCAATTCTTAGACATTGTAAGAGTAGTAAAGCCATAAGGAGTATATGATCTGGGAATCGGTCATTATGAACTCCTTAGCTCCATTATGGCTTTACTAAAAACTGGGAAGTTTGGTAGCAAACCTCTCAGCACATTAAACCCCCGCTAATGCCAGTGTAGGTTTTAGTGTTAGAGATGCCCCCTGAAAAATGACCAGTCCTGTTGTGGTTCTTGAATGGCTGCCCGCCATTTGCCACCACCAAACAGGTTTCTGGACCCCTGGGTAGAGAGCCTCTGCTAGAGGCGGTCGGGAGGAGGGTAGGTTGAGTGGCAATGCCCTGTGTCAACCAAAGTGTCCCGTAGTATAACCTGGACCCTCCGCCTTGCCTAAGAGGCTATTTCCTGCTCACCTTTGGGTGGAATCATTTTGCTGCAATAATTCAGGTACAGTATTGTACTTGTTGAGTGGCTACACTTTACTTGATAGGGGGTCCCATGCCCCCATCCCCCCCAAAAAGGGGGGTAGGAATTATCTGTTATTTTTGGTCCTGATGAAATGCCGACTGACCCTTAGGGCAATTTAGGCATGAAACATGTCAACCTCACTTTAACTATAGCTGTCAAGGTACATAGTTACTGAAGGATAGCACCACAGTTTTTATTTAGTTCTGGTACCCCTACCCCATAAATAATAAAAAATAGTTGGGATACCTCAATCTATTTTAGACACACTTCACTCTCCACTAGACACACTTCTGCTCAGTCCCCTCTCATGCATTCACCTAAACGGCATATACGGAGCAAAAGATCTCTGATAAAGAGCCTCCAGGCTTGTCAGGCATTGCAGCGCCGGTCAGACAAGGACCACCTAATGATGAAGCATGACACCCCAAGAGGTGTGTGACGGCATTAGGATCTGACCTTCTGGTCCTCTTGTGACCGAATTGGCCAGTTTTGTGCTTTCACCACCTTGCGATCCCTTGGCTTATGAGGAACTACTCCTAGCCTATTAAGTCCATTCTTAGACATCGTAAGTGTAGTAAAGCCATTAGGAGTATATGATCTGGGAATTGTAATTATGAACTCCAAAGTTCCATAATGGCTTTAAATATAACTGGGAAGTTTGGTAGCAAACTTCTCAGCACAGTAAGCCCACATTGATGCCAGTGTAGGATTTAATCATAGAGATGCCCCCTGAAAAACGGCCAGCCCTGGTGTGGTTCCTGAATGGCTTCCCGTAATTTGCCACCACCAGACAGGTTTCTGGACCCCTGGGTAGAGAGCCTCCGCTCTCTGGGTCCAGAAACAAAGCCCATCCTGGGCAGAGGTGTTATTCCTCCTCCCCCAGAATGGGCTGGGTACACGAAGAGGAAGCTTTAAAGGCCTGCCGCCTGTGGAAGCTGTCCCTGCCTCTTGCTTACCCCAGCAACAGGCTCCCACCGGTTCTGTCCCCCACTTTGGGCGGGAGAATCGGCAGGTAAACCAAGCTAGGAATATCCACCCCAAGGCAGGGACCCATTAGTACTGACCTACACGCCCCTTTAATGTACCTACATTTAGTATTTCAGGGCAATCCTGAACCTTGCTTCCTCAGATTCAAGGAAGAAAGAAGAACGACAACAACTGCCTAGGCCCCAGCCCTACCGGCCTGTCCCGTCTATGACCTGCCTACAGCAAGAACCCTGGCTCGTCCAGCTGCCAGCAACCCCCAGAGCCCGAGGACCTGCCCTGAAACCATCTTACAAACTCTGTCTCCTGGGAGCACCGGATTTGCTCACATGGCGACCATGAACTATTAGAACCTCCTTCAACAAATTAAGGGATACTTGGCCCGATGGAAATTGTATGGATTGTCATTACTCTGCTGGGTTTTGGCTGGGAAAATGACGGCTCTCCCAAAGATTCTTTTCCTTTTTCAGGCTCTTACAATAGACCCTCCTACCAGGATGATTCAATGTTTGCAAGCAGCTATGCATGGTTTTGGTTGGGCAGCTAGGCGCTCACGTATGAGCCAGGAGCAGAGCTAATGACTTCCTACTGAAGGGGGACTGGGACTTCTGAATCTGATGCAATATTACCAGGTGGCCCAGCTCCGCTATATGGTGGAATGGTCCTAAGAGGAGTTGGAGAAGCATTGGTTATTCATGGACCGCACAGAAGAGGGAACCCTCCTGTGGAAGGTACCATTTCTCTCGCTCACAACTAGCCTGGGGCCTTTATTCCTCCCCGGTGATCAGATCTGTCCTGAAAATGAGGGACAGGTTGGCAGTATGTGAGGGCCTGTCAACATTTCCTTCTCCTTCCAATCCCATAGTTGGTAACACAGACCTCACACCGGGCCTTGACCAGGCCACTTTTCAATGATGGCAGCATGTTGGCTGTCGATCCATCGGCCACTTCTTCGACGAGGATGGCCCTTTATCCTCTGGGAAGCTACAGGAAGATTTTGCACTCCCTGAACAGGAGAGATTATACTACTTACAGATTAGGCACTGGCTTCTCCATCCTACTGTATGTGCCAGGGCACAACAACCCCTCACAAGGTTCGAGAAATGGCTGATAATATGAAAACTACTGACAAACGCCTGGTCACTGAGTTGTACGACCTCCTTCCTGTATTCCTCCCCCTTGCATAAGACCCTGGTGCAGAAATGCTAGGAACCTGAGCTAGGCAAGCAGGTGGCCCTCAAGGAGTGGGAGGAGTTTAATTATAGAGCCTGTCACATAGCACACAGCACAGCTAGTATTGAGACAGCCACCAAGATTATCACATACTGGTACCTTACACCCTCTCGCTTACAAAAAGGCCACCTGGCACAAAGTGCTGACTGTTGGCGACACTGCGGCTCTCCCGGGACTCTACTTCATATACTTTGGGAATGCCCCAAGATAGCTCAATTATGGGATGTTGTCTAGGATGAAATAGACACACATTTAAATAACCAATTGCCCAGGTTTCCTGCCTATACAATTCTGTAACTTCCCAGTGCACTTACCTACCCACTTAAATCCCGCAGAGGCCGTCACATTAGCTTGGCTTTAGGGGAAGCTAATCAGACCATTGGGGCACAGATAAATCCCCAACACAATTAGAGTGGCTTCACTGCTATGGCACATGCTAGGTATGGAGAAACTTACGCTAGCCTGATGTCGCAAGGTGGCTCCTACAGGGACCTCTGGCAACCATACATCACTCTCCTATCTCAGGAAGGAATTTAGGGAATTGACGTGACCCAAATATTTATGATTGTTATGCTTAACTAAGACAGACTACTCTACATAGTTAGGGAAATACCTAGCCAGACTTTTACACCTGATGATTACCACGCTATTTCACATTTGCATAGGTAGTAAGTACCCCGGGGGATGGGGAGAAGTTTGGTAAAAGTATGAACCTTATTGCACTACTCTCTTTCGAATCCTATGATAAGTGCTGTGACCCCTTCTAATTGTTGGCTAAGTTTGGCTCAAATCCTGCAACAATAAAAACAAATTTGAACCACAAAATCTTCGTAAAACATTAAGGGGCTGCCGAAAATCCAGATGGAAGACACCTGAAGTGGTGTAACTGCCCCTTCGATCTGGACTGAAGATTACTCTGACTTTCCAAAGCTATTGAAACAGTTAAATAAGCATCCTTTAAATCCTTTTTTACCAACCAATCCAATTTGTGCAAAATACCCCTCAATAGATGAATCCTTTCCTTCTTGAAATGCCTGTATGCTACATAATAATTTAAATGCTTCACGTTAATCACTGATCTCCAACCCTTTTCCTTCTTTTTCACTAAAAATAGAGTACTTACAAGCCAGATCTGATCTTCGTTTTCTTTTACTATTACACCTTTTTCTAATAATAGATCTATTTCTCCTGACACAATTATTCCCTCCCTTACTGGAAACTTAACTCACATGGTTCTTTTTAAAAAAAAATTATCGGACTTGAATTGAATATTATCACAAACCCTGATATTGTTGCAATGGCCCAAGGAGCCTTTGTAAAAAATTAATCGATTCTTGCATTTTGTTTTTGTCTTGCTCCTATTTTTCCCTGGTTAAAACCCGTAACACTCCTCATACTCACATTGTTTTGAAAAATTCCTTTGAACACTTCCACTTGTAAATTTACTTCTCTTCCAGGGGATCCTCATCAATAATCATAAGCACTAGAATATTTCTGCCCATGCGCGGAACCCCGGAAACACAATCATATATGTGACAAACATATATGTATCTCCATATATATATACATTTATATATATATAATAAAAAAGCAACTGCAGCCTTTCATAACTAGAGCTGAATAATGCTGTAAGGACTCCCGTGTATATCATAAACAATGCATAAAAACCAGGGAAAAACCAACAGCAAAGCATGTTTGAAAACTGTTTTAATGCTTAGCACTTAGCACAATCTCTCAGATAGGACTGAAAGCATTGACAGCTCACAGGCTGCATTGCAGAAAAAAACATAGCCTAGAAAGGCTGAAAAGCTAACTCATAGCAACATAGACATAAACTGGCACCGTGCCTTTAAGGCAGCCATGACCCCCAGCTTCCCATCATGCCTCAGGGGTGACAGTTAGGTCAGTTGTTCTTTCCGGCTCCTTCAGGCAGGACCCTGGTTACACAGCTCCACTTTTTTCTGATTTTACTCAGAAATAATCTTCAATTTTTAGGAAAAATGTATCTTACTTTGACGTTTTACATCTTGTCAAGTAAGGAGCTCTCTTTTTCTGACTGATTTTGGCATTTTTTAATACTTAAAATGCCATCTCTTTTTGACCCCTGCCCTTCTTGTGGAAAATAGAAGGCCAGGTCAGACTCTCATGCAGTCTGTATTCTCTGTCTACCTAAGGATCATGTCCCCAAGACTTGTTCTCATTGCCAGTCTCTCTCTAATAGGACTTTAAAAGACAGGTATCCGTCTTTATGGGCTGGCAGAAAAGGCTTCCAGAGACAGGTCACCGGTGAGAAAGGGCTCTAAGAGGGCCAGATCCTCTTCTAGAAGCAAGATTCCATCAGCGTTGGGCTCGGCGCTGAGAAAACAGCCACCGGTGGGACATGCGTCCAAGAAAAGACCTTCGACGGCGGGCTCGCCGTCGAGAGAACGCCGACATACAGGTACGTCGCTGCATTCATCGTCGACGTTGAAGAATCGTGAACCTTCGCTGTTGTCAAACCGGCGGTGAACGGCGTCGAGGAGCTCAAGTCTACAGCTGATGTCAACTCGGTGACGATCGGCGTCGAAGAGCAGTAGTCCTCCGCCATCGTCAACCCGGCGACAATCGGCATCGAGGATCAGCAGCCCTCTGCCGTCGTCATCTCGATGTTCGGCGTCGAAAGCTGGCAACCCTCCGCCGTCGTCAATCCAACGACGATCGGCGTCGAGGGGCGAGAGTCCTCCACCTTCGTCAACCCGGCGACGATCGGCGTCGAGGACCAGAAGCTCTCCGCCGTCGACAACCCGGCGACGATCGGCGTCGAGGATCAGAAGCCCTCCGCCGTCGTCAACCCAGCGACGATCGGCGTCGAGGAGCGGCAGCCATCCGCCGTCGTCATCCCACCGATGATCGGCATCGAGGCGTGGAAGACCTTCGCCGTCGTCGACCCAACGACGTTCGACGTCGAGGCGCAGAAGTACCCTGGCGTCGTCGACGAGACATTCGACGTCGAAGAACAGAGAGTCAACGTAGAAATCGATCCCAACACCTGGTCGAATTTCGACGTCTAGAAGGAGGTCAAGGTCGACGTTGAGAAGGGCTACGTCAGAGCAGGTTATACGCTCGACGTCGAGACCCACATCAGTGAGGTCTGGGGAAGGTTCAGTTGTTTTGGTGACAAAATCAGCATCACAGCACTCATCTTCTCATTCCTCGAGACGACCTTCGACGCATTCACCATCTGCGTCCCCCGAACGACATTCGAGGAGGTCGCATCAAAGATCTCTGTCACATCACAGAAGGGCTTCCCCTTCTGTTCACTTATCTCCAAGGTGGCTTCTACCAACCCATCACTGGAATAAGAATCCGGCAGGAGCATCACGAAGAGAGGAGGAATATACCAGTCCGATCCACAGATCTCCTCTACAAAGGTTGGTGCAAGAGGTGGATAGATCACCTTCAGCTACACGTCAGCATCGTACAGGAAGATCGCGGGAGTGCAGACCTTCTACTTCCCATCACAAAAGAAGAAGGTCTCCTACATGGTCATCCTCCTCCACCCGCTCCTCTAAAAGAGACTATTCACCTACCCTATCGGATAGCGCTCAGTCGAGTGTGTCTCCGATAGATGATATTAACACGTATCATGAGGTGCTTCAAAGAGGGGCTCAGAAGCTGAACATTGAGATGTCGACTCCTCAAGGTGCAACAACAGTGATTTTTGAGACACTACATCAGAGATCTGCGTCTCGTCCATTGCTGCCTCTGGTTCTTGGACTTCTGGAACCAGTAATGGATATTTTCCTAGCCCCCTCTACAATTAAAGCTGCACCTGGTAGGATTCAGAAAAAATACAAACCAGCTGAGACGGACCCGTATTTTTAAAAATCAGATCCACCTGCAGATTCTGTTATCGTCGCGGTGGCACGAAAAACGCACGCAGTGTCTGCACATTCGTTGGTCCCCCCTGACAAAGAGAGTAAGTCCCAGGATTCTTGGGGGCGGAAGGTTTGCGGGTCTGCAGCGTCATCACTAAAAGTCTCCAGCGCAGCAGCCTTATTAGGACGCTACGACAGAGCCTTATGGGACTCCTTGGACCGTTTCAAGGAAAAGCTGCCAAAGGAGGATCAAAGGGACTTTGAGGAGTTCATCAAGGAAGGATCCCTTGTAGCTAACCAAATGATTAGCACGGCAGCGGATGGTGCCACACTGTCGGCGCATTCTTATGCGCATGGGATTTGCGCTAGAAGGTCTGCCTGGTTAAGGCTAACAGCTCTCAAGACAGATGCACAACAGAGGATTCTTAACCTTCCTTTCTCTGGCTCCTCACTGTTTGACCCATACAGATGAGGAGATGGCTAGAATGAAAGCCGAATTAGACACTCTGAAGGCGGTGGGATTAGAGCGAAAAAAGGCCATAGAAGAGGTTCCTCCTTCTCAGCGGGGGAAGGGAGTTTATTCCAGGTACTTTCTTGTGCCAAAAAGAGATGAAGAGCACAAATTCAGACCTATCCTGGACCTTCGATCGCTGAACAAGGTCATCTTGAAGGAGAAATTTAGCATGTTGGCACTTCATCAAATATGTCCACATCTGCAAACAGGAGATTGGATGTGTTCAGTGGACCTCCAAGATGCGTACTTCCACATACCTATAATTCCCCGTCATCGCAAATATCTGCGATTCGTGGTCGGCAGCAAACACTACCAGTTCAAGGTGTTGCCCTTCAGACTGAAATCTGCCCCACGGGTCTTTACCAAGTGCATGGCGGTGGTGGCGGCGGCTATACACAGAAGGAGTCTGTTTGTTTATCCGTACTTGGACGATTGGCTCCTGAAAGGGCCATCCCCTCAGCAAGTAAGGAACGATTTCCAAATATGTCTAACTCTACTCCGCAGGCTAGGTCTGCATGTGAACATGGAGAAATCAGTTCACCGGCCTACCCAGGCGATCCAATATTTGGGCTCCACTCTGGATACAAACGTAGGAGAAGCTTTTCCTTCGGAGGAGAGACTTTCTTCAATGCAACAGAAGTGCAAAACTCTTCTCCAGGCAGCTCGTCCAACGGTCCGGCAAATGGCTTCTCTGCTAGGATCGATGGCTTCTTGCATATTTCTCATTCCCAACGCCAGACTGAGAATGAGGCCTTTGCAACAGGACCTAGAAGACAAGTGGGACCAAGCATCGGGTCGCTGGGAAGACCGAATTGTGCTTTCGCAAGCAGCAAAGTCATCCATTGTATGGTGAACTCGACCAAAGAACCTCGTAGTGGGAGTCCCCTTCCATCAACCAGTTCCAACACAGTCCTTAGTAACGGATGCGTCTCTGCAAGGGTTGGGAGCGCATATGGATTGCCTGCAGATGCAGGGACGATGGTCCATCAAGGAACAATCCTACCATATAAACATGTTGGAACTGCGGGCAGTCCACCTAGCTCTGAAAGCTTTTCAGCCCTCAATCACATCCAACTCGATCCTGATCCAAACAGACAACACGACCACCATGTATTACCTCAACAAACAGGGTGGTACGCGCTCTCGCCCGCTCTCCCTGGAAGCTCAAGCGATATGGCACTGACTTCTAGCCCGAGGCCTTTCCATCACAGCGGTGCATCTTCCAGGGGAGCGAAACCTGCGAGCGGACGCACTCAGTCGGCACTTCGAAGATCAGCCAGACTGGGTGCTAAACGACAAGGTTGTGGCAGATATTTTCCATCAGTGGGGGCAACCTTCCATAGATTTGTTTGCATACGATCAAAACAAAAAATGCCATGCCTTCGCATCCAGGTTCCACCATCCAGGGATGAGGGGGAATGCTCTTTTGATGGATTGGTCCGGAATATTTGCATAAGCCTTTCCTCCCCTGTCTCTGATCCCGAAGGTGGTATCCAAACTCATCCGATCCAACATGTCGATGATTTTGATACCTCCGGACTGGTCTCATCAGTGGTGGTACCCAGACCTGTTACAGTTGTCGGTGCTTCCCCACAGGAGACTCCCTTACAGATCAGACCTGCTGACCAAGATGGACGGGAAGATTCTACATCCCAACCTTCCCTCACTGAACTTGGCAGCATGGCACCTGAGATCCTGCAATATGGACATTTGAATTTACCGCAGGACTGTATGCATATACTAAAGGAGGCAAAGAGACCTTCCACAAGGGCGTCATACTCCTTTAAGTGGAAAAGATTCTACTTATGGTGCACTCGTAATCATTTTAATCCTACCACAGGGCAGGAGGAGGTAATTCTTCCTTACCTACTGTACTTGGCCAAATTAGGTTTAAAGTATTCCTCGATCAGAGTACACTTAGCGGCCATTACGGCCTACAGAAAGTCTCCAAACCAGCCTTCCTTTTTTCATCTACAGGTGGTCAAGGATTTCCTACAGGGGTTGAAGAAAGTGTGTCCCCCTGTTTGGCCTCCTTCTCCTCCTTGGGAGTTGAATCTAGTCCTCTCTAGATTGATGGGTCCTCCTTTTGAGCCCATCCATAAAGCCACATTGCAGCTTTTGACATGGAAGACCGCTTTCTTAGTCGCGATAACATCAGCACGCAGAGTAAGTGAAATCCAAGCGCTGTCTGCCAAAGAGCCATACACTATCTTTCACCACAACAGGGTAGTGTTAAGGATTCACCCTGCTTTTCTTCCAAAAGTTGTATCTGATTTTCATGTTAACCGGCCAATCTCCCTATCATCCTTTTTTCCCAATCCCGCAACTTCTGCGGAGAGATCGCGCCACTCCTTAGACCTTAAGCGAGTGCTCAAGTTCTATTTGGAGGTATAAGAAAATCAGATCAATTGTTTTTAAATTATGGTTCCAGGCTTTCCAGCTTCCAAAAGGTCCATTTCGAGATGGATAGTGTCCTGTATAAAATTGGCCTACCATTTAGAGAATAAACCCTTATTGTTGTCGCCTAAAGCACACTCCACTAGGGGGAAAGCGGCTACAATAGCTTTCTTGCATGATGTTCCAATGGCAGTGATTTGCAAGGCAGCAACTTGGAGATCAGTACACACGTTCATAAGGCATTATTGTCTTGAATCCGATTCCAGAGCGGATACTCAAGTAGGCCAAGCCTCCTTAAGGAATCTATTCAGATAATAAGATATCTGGGTTTTTCAATTTTGGTTATCTGAGCTTGATTATTATTATTTGTTTTCCTTTGCCCGCAGGTGGAAGAGGTGAGGCTCGCTATTCAATTCTAGTGCTTATGACTATTGATGAGGATCCCCTGGAAGAGAAGGCTTAGTTACTTACCTGTAATCCTAGTTCTCTTCCAGGGGTATCCTCATCAAAGTCATAAGCAAACCTCCCGCTTCCCCGGGCAAAGGACCCTTGTTTTTAAGGAATTGTCAACTCTTTGTGTCATGGCTTTTGAGTCACCGCAAAGAACAACTGACCTAACTGTCACCCCTGAGGCATGATGGGAAGCTGGGGGTCATGGCTGCCTTAAAGGCACGGTGCCAGTTTATGTCTATGTTGCTATGAGTTAGCTTTTCAGCCTTTCTAGGCTAAGTTTTTTCTACAATGCAGCCTGTGAGCTGTCAATGCTTTCAGTCCTATCTGAGAGATTGTGCTAAGTGCTAAGCATTAAAACAGTTTTCAAACATGCTTTGCTGTTGGTTATTCCCTGGTTTTTAATTTATTGTTTATGATATACAGGGGAATCCTTACAGCATTATTCAGCTCTAGTTATGAAAGGCTGCAGTTGCTTTTTTATTATATATATATAAATGTATATATATATGAAGATACATATATGTTTGTCACATATATGATTGTGTTTCCGGGGTCCCGCGCATGGGCCGGAATATTTTAGTGCTTATGACTTTGATGAGGATACCCCTGGAAGAGAACTAGGATTACAGGTAAGTAACTAATCCTTATGCCTTCCCTGCCCCTTCTAATACTGAACTCTGTATATTCTGATACATGGTTAAAGGGCCACAAAACAGGACTTTGTAGGTGCCTAATACAAAATGATTCTGACTCATTGCATCTTTTACCACCTTATTAATATTATTAATATTTACTTCCACAGTCTCACTGTCTGCAAACTCGTTACCTAAGTAATCTTCGTAACATATCTAGAATAGATTCTTCCACATCCCTCTGTCTGTCTTTCGGATACGTTGAAATTCCCTCTCTTTCGCCAAAATATCCTGCTCTCTTTGTGTGCCACTTAGGACACCATTGTCTTTCTTGTGCGTCACTAAGGACCTCCTTTCTCCTTTCTTCAGTCACCCCTGAAACATATGGCTCAATCATACATTAGCATTTTGATACACTTTCCTCCTGGGCCTCTATTCACACTTTCCTCCTCTGGATTCTGTTTTCTACTATAGTCAGTTCCTCCTCACAGCAATGTAGAGAAGAGAGGCCAAGAAGAGCTGGCAAGCATAATTGGACAGACCAGGCTTTCGGTGGGAATACCTAGCAGTGTGTAATGACATAAGACATCTAAACCTCCAGGAAAAGAAAGACTGAAACTACCTTGACCATAAAACTATTGGACAATGCTGTGATCTACACCTCAAGGAATCAGTGATACCTCTTTCTTTCTTCCTTGTAGTACAAAATATAAAAATTGTATCACCATTTTAAACATGCAAAGATTTTAGTGATGGATTTTTGTGCTGAAGGACATTGCAATTTGTTTTATTCTACTGTGATATACATTTGTCCATTGTTCGGCTTCAAGTGGTTGATCGGTTTTGAGCTACCTTTCCTAATTAAGTGGCTTTGATGCCATTCTAAATGTTTGTCGATTTGGTAAGTTGAATATGATTTGTGCAAAATCGCTGTGTAAATTGATGAGATGACATTATTTGTCAATATAAGTTCAAAAGATGTGTCACTGACGAAGCAAACATTTAGACAACTGTATGGCTATGATCTGTATTGTGCATATGATGGTGGCAGTAATTGTGTCTAATATGTACTATTGTTATAGAATGATGTGTAAGTGTGGTTTGATCTAGCAAACACTGAACCATCTAGATGGCTTTAGCTAATTGATTGCCTCAGGAGGTTTCTCCTCTCCCATTGGTATGTGACATGACTCTGCAACGCAGGCAGTGACTTAAAGAGTGATAACAATAGAAAGAGTGGCTGGAACCAGACTGAGGTAGGAAGAGGATGCGAGACACGGGGTCCAAGTCAACAGCCCCACCACCATCTCGCAGGTAACTGATGATGAGGAGCCTTTAGGTAGATGCAAAATGAAAAGGGCCAAATATAATATATTAGAATATAAAATGCTTCAATTCTGAAGATTTGAGACTGAATAAGCATTACTAAGATCTGTGGAAGGGTAGGTGTCTCAATCACTTCTGACCTGCTTCATGCCGCTTTCTTCTGTTGTCTATCACTGTGTAAGACACTCCCTTTCCCCCCTACGTCTTTCTGCAGTCCTCCATCTACATAACTCACACATCATAATTTTCTTCTTCCCACTCTCTAGTCACTCTCTTCTTCTGCACATACTAGTATTCATCATGTCATGTTATCAACTCCCCACACAGCCAACCACCAACTCTGCATTAAGCACTGCATTTTATTTTCCCTTGGTGCTGTCAATGATTAATTAATCATTGGATTTGACCGGCCATTGGCCAAATTCCTCATTGGAGAGTTAAATCCTCTCCACGACAAAACCACTAATCTGCTCTTTGGATTTCAGCTGATCTCCTTATCGGAAAACGTAACTTTAAAAGATTTGAAAGAGCATGGAGAAGAAATTATAATTACATTGACAAAGCCATCTACAATGCTGCTCTACAAAAATAACATGGAGCCATACGGAAATCTCCAGCTGACTTTTCCTCTCAGAAAATTCTTTCAGCAACTAATGCTCCAAGTTTACAAAACAGTCAAGTCTTTTCTTGCTCCTAGGGCTTGCAATCGGGTGATTACCCCTACTGCAGAACTATGTGAGAATCTTGCTCTGTTCTTTCAAAATAAAATTGAGAAAATCCACCACTAATATCAGGCATCTGCAGACAATCCCAAATCCATAATTCTACCTTTGTATGTTAACTTTGCTTTGGGTTTCTCTCTAGTTGAGTTTAGTCTCATCTCACTGGAAGAGTCGGCGCAAGCTATACCTAATTGTCATTCTGGCTCTTCATTAGACCCTTGGGTACATCACATGTCAGCTAAAGCTTTTCTGGTAGTCAATCCAATACTGAATAAACTATTCAACCTATCTCTTATTTCAGCAATGTTCCCAAAAAGTTGTAAACATGCGCAGGCATTTCCCTTGCTAACAAAATGCCCACAGCTGATCATACTAACATGGCCAATTATAGGCCTGTATCATTACTTCCAACTGCCTCCAGAGTGCCGGAGAAAATGGTAAGCAGTCAGCCCTCCCATTATTTAGAAGTGCATGACTTACGGCATCAGACCCAGTTATAGCATGGCATCAGCACTTCTTGAGGTGTCCGAGTTATCAAAATTAGGTTGGACCACTAACAATCTGCTGCTATGGTGTTGCTTGTCCTTTCAACAGCATTTGATACCATGTCTCAGTCAATTCTGCTGGAGGGCCTAGTTCATATTGGGGTATGCTGTCTAGCAGTGCAATGGCTTGAATCATTTTTATTGGACAGATGCCAAACAGTCTTTCTTTTTCTTCATCCACTAAGCCGCTGAGCCACGGTGTCCCGCGGGGCTTTTCTTTGAGCCCTATCTTGTTTAATGCTTATATGGCCCCACTTGCAGCAGCTATTCAGTTGTTTGGTATAAAGGTTGTCTCCTATGCTGATGACACACAATTCAAGGTTTCCTTACAAATATCTTCTGATGACAAGCAAGAAGCTTTTTAAGTATGTCTCATCAGAGTTGCAGACTGGATGAAGAATAGCTGCTTGAAGTTTAACTCGGAGAAATTCAAAATCTTGTTTTTTGGAGGCTACCATTCTGTATCATCCATTGCCGATGGAATTAGGAGGCCAAGTGTTCCCTCTAATTTTGCTAGGAATGTGGGTGTTAAATTTGATAGTGACCTCTCCTTTCGTGCTCACATTCTGACTGTGACTGCTACTTGTTTCTTCCTTTTACACTCTTTAAAAAACAATCTGAAAATTGTAACAAGCTAGACCATTGATCATTTGTTAATCACCACCAGGCTTGACTATGCTAATACTTTATACCTGGGATCGCCCCATTACTCGGTCTGCCGGCTCCAGGTAGTACAGAATTGCAGCATTCAGGCTGTTACTTGGGATCCCACGTCAGCAGTCAATCTCACCTCATCTGAAAATGCTACACTTCCTCCTAACGCATAAGAGGATCTGTTTCAAAAGGCTGATGCTGGCACATAGAGCTTTCTATAAGAAAGGATCCAAATACCTGGGGGACAGATTCAGCTGCTATCACCCTAATTAGTCACTTAGAAGTCCTAACTTGCTTGCCTCAAGACCCCGAAGATGCTAAGAACCAAAAAAGGAGGTTGTTTCTTCTCTTTTCTTGCAGCCAAGTGTGGAATGAGCTAGCATTTTCTCTTTTCGCTATTTCTTCTGAATTTTACGTGAAAATCTGGTTATTTCAAAATATCAGACATTGTTCTGACTTTTCTTGGTCTCTGCTCTACTTCTTACACAGTGCCGGGACGTCCTTGTTGGGGCATCTGTAGCCCACTGCAAATCTTCATTCATTCCAATTGTTGACAGTTATGTACTTTGTTCATACCATCACTCTGTGCTTTGCAGAAAGGCCAAGGATTGCATGTGCATGAAGTTGAACACAAATGCATGAGGTTAAATACCTATATGACTCATTGAAAGGAACTGTGAGATATTCACACTACCTTCAGACTCGTTTCCAGAGCACTCATTCATGCTGTATCATGAACTCTCACCCACAACCGGAATTCACCCAGACGTCTATGGGTGACTCAGTTCAGATTAAAGAGTCATATGTGGCATGAAAAAAACTACAGAAACAAAACATTTGGGGAAAAAATACTCTTAAGGCAATGCACATTTTTTTAAATTTAAATGAGGATGGCATAGTTGATATAGAATAGGGAGGGTAAGGTTGTGTACGGTTGCTGGGAATTCAAGCATTGTTTTTGCAGGTAAAGAACATGATTTTAGGACCCGAGACCCTTTTTACCGGCCAGCGTGACATGCGTAGTTTACACCTCTGAAATTGGGCTCTGTGGAAGCCTGGGGAGTGCAGAGACCTCATCCCCTCAATCTCCAGTGGACTGTTTGGTTATCCTGCCCTCGCCAGTCATGGACCTTTTCTCATGCTCTTTTCTGTAGTAAACATCATGAGAACAACAATGGGATTCACTGGGATAAGGTCTGCGGCGCACTCAGCATGTCCATGCACGCACAATGGACACAGCAGCGGAGGGACCTGTCCTGTGTGCTCATTCCTCCAGAGGGAGTTCCAAAGGGATGTGGAGCGGTGAGGAGCTCCGACCTATCCTTGTGTGCTTGTGTCTGCAGTCGGCCCCTGAGCAGGTGTTGAGGCCTTGGCTGCCACTGCCAAGTCAGGCAGTGGAGACTGCTGCCCTTTCTAAATGGTGTGGCAGTGCGGGGACAGCTCGGGGAAAAATAAATAAAAAGTAGACATACACTTACCTTCTGCTCCTGCGCCGCTCCTCTGCTACCAGAACTGCAGTTGTTCCCTTGAGCACAGTCTCCCAGCTCCCCATGCAATCCCAGCGCTTCTCTCATGCTATTACTCCCAGCATGAGAGGAGCGCTGGGATTGGGGGGAGCAGGACGGTTTCACGCTCCAGCAGGGACTGGGAGCCTGTGCCCTTGAGCCCTGCAAATATCTCCAAGGACTAACCTGGAGATATCCAAATGCGCATGTCGGTTTGGCCGGAAATGGATGGCCAGCTAAACGACATGCGCACTTTCAGTGCCCACTACTCCTCCTCACCCTGCTGGTTACAGCGACCTGGTCCCACCCAACCCAGACTCGCCAACTCCGCAGACTCGGCCAAGTCAATGAAAAATAAAATGATAATAAAAGTGTGTTAATATCATTTTATTTCTCATTTTCTTCTTTTAAGCAGTGGGGCGATGCTCCTCCGCCATAGCGGAGGACACTCCGAGTAAATGTTTTTTTGCATCAAGAAACAAGTGCGTTTTAATTGTTTATTTAGAGACGATCTACCTACCAGATGGCTGTCAACGTTGGTGTATACATGACACCTTCAAATAAGAAATGCTTCTCTACATACACATTGAAAGAAGCACATCTTCACTCTTGGTTGTTGTTAACTGCTGATGGCATCTGTTTCCTATAATTTCATACAATTATTTAATTTGCTTCAGCCCCAAAATGTTAATTCCAGGCATTTTTGTAAACTGAAAAGGACATGAAAGTCCTCTAATTCAATAGTTTGAAAGTGGAAGACATGGCCAAGTATAAAAAGAAAGACCAAGCAAGAGAAAACATGGAGCATGTTTGTTTCTTGAAAGAGTGCTATGTGCAGAGGGTTATAGGATGTAGAACAGTAGTGTGGCAGAGACAATTAGTGTTTTGTGAGATGTGTTCTTTGAAACAGAAGGGGTAATGTGTAACAGAAATAGCAGTCATTTAACGCTAGAGCATAGGTTTTGAAATAAGGGAAACTCCAGTTCTTATTTGCCTATCTTCAAATAACTTGGTTTTATGAAGTCTGGGGCAGGGAACACAAATATAGTTATGGCCCATTGCAACTGTGAAAGTTATAAACCAGATTATAAGCAAGAGCCCATAGTGTGGATGACATGCAAGGTGCCAGGAATCCAAATACACATGATGAGGCCAAAGTGGCTGCTGGATCCGGGTACCGATGGTGTAACCGGCAGATTGTGGCTTCCTTAAACAACAGGAATGTGGTACCCTTAAACAAAAGGAATCCTATACCCTTAAACAACAGGAATACTGTATAAACAACAGAAGAAGATAGTGCGCAAATTAGGTGCAGGTATGTTTTATATAAAGCACCCAACAGGAAATCTTTAAGCCTCACATCAAGACACTACTGTCTCCAAAAGTTGTAATGTTCTTAAAAGGTTTGGCTGAAATCAAGTAACAGCGGAACATGAGCATTTTCTGTAATGTGTACAGAATAAGGCATCTGCAAAAATGGTGTCCATTAAGCAAATTCCCATTCCCTATTGCTTTTTAAAAAATCAGGGTTAAATAACCCTTTTATGATGTTCTGCTTTTTAGGTTGAAGCCTGCCAGACAGCACAGCCTGTCAGGTTTGCTAACATCTTGGGGGAATTCAGAAAGCTTCCCTGGGAATGCATTCTGCCCACTGCTTACTATTGGCTTTGTGGTTTTTAACTCACATTGTCTTGCTTTCTATTTTCTTGCTTTATTGTTTTAGGCTGCCCAGCTTGAGTCCGACCCTTCTGTTGCCCAAACCTTATTTACAGTATCCTTCTGAGTTCTCCCTTTCTGTAAAAAACCCTTTACATCTTGTTCTTATCTTGTCACATTTTCTGTGCATCCAAAGGCTGAAGTCGTATGTCAGGGTTTGTCTTCCAGGGAGTTTGGTGTTTACTTTTCTTTCTCTGACTTCAGTGAGGGGATTTCTGTGACAATCATGGTTGCTCCAAGAGGTAATTCTGAAGTGTGTTGGAAACAAATGTTTTAATTCCATCAAAACAAATCAATACATTAGATGATGACATTTCCACATATTATCGTCAGTGCGCTGTATACTTTTATCAGTAAAACTATATGTCTGGCAAAGTAATGGTCATTTCAACTAAAGTTGTGTTGTCTGGAATGGCAGTGCGCTACCACACCATGTATAATCTTCTTTACCCCACCCCACTTCACTCTGCTCTGCACCACTGCACACCACTCTACACCACTCCTCACCACTCCACACTATGCCACTTTGGCACTGCTTCACTGCTTCACTGTACTCTACGCCACTTCATTCTACGCCTCTGTACTCTGAATCACTCTACTCTATGCCAATGCACACACCCCACTCTTCGGCACTGCACTCTTCACCACTCCATTCTATGGCACTTCACTCTCTGCAACCCTGCACTCTATATGTCACTGCATTCCATGCCACTGCACTCTGCAACCCTGCACTCTGCAACCTTGCACTCTGTGCCACTGCACTCTACTTTGTACCACTCCACTCTACACCACTGGACTCTATGCCATCCATCCTACGCCACTCTAATCTACTCTGCACCACTGCACTCTACGCCACTGCCCTCTATTCCACCACACTCTACTGTGCAGCATTCCACTCTACGCCAATTCACTCTATTTCGAAACAGTATACTCTGCGCCACTCCACTGTACTCTACGCCAGTGCAATCTACGCAGCACCACCACAATCTGTGCCTCTCTACTCTACTCTATACCACTCTACTGTATGCCACTGCACTCTACTCCAACCACTGCACTCTACACCACTTTACTCAAAACCAATACACTCTATGCCACCATACTCTACTCTGCAACACTCTCTGCCACTGCACTCTATGCCACTGCACTCTATGCCATTGTACTCTATGCCACTGCGCTCTACGTCACTTTGTTCTACTCTGTGCCACTTCTCTTTACGCCACACTGCTCTGCACCACTCTACTCTGTATCACTGCACTCTCATACAATCACTCTATGACACTCTTCTGTACACCACTGCACTCTACGTCAGTCTATTCTGCAACACTGCACTCTCTGCCACTGAACTTTATGCCACGCTACTATGCACCACTCCACTCCATGCCACAGCACTCTGCAATCTCTACTGCACACTATGCCAATGCACTGTATGCCACTGCGCTCTACACCACTTCAGTATAGGCCACTCCACTATATGCCACTGCACTCTATGCCACTAGTCTATGCCACTCAAATAAACCCTGCACCACTCCGCTCTACACCACTTCACTCCACTCTGAAACTGTCTGCTCTATGCCACTGCACTCTATTCCACTGCACTCTACGCCACTGCACTCTACGCCACTCTACTCTACTCTGCACCACTCTACACCACTGTACTCTACACCACTGTACTCTCCTGTGCTCTACACCACTATTCTCTTAATGCCCTTCACTCTGCTCAATGTACTCTACACCACTTTACTCAAAACCAATGCACTCTATGGCAACTACCCTGCACCACTGCACTCTATGCCACTCAACTGTGCAATGCTCTAGTCTATGCACCTCTGTTCTACTCTGCACCACTATACTGTACACCACTGCACTCTACGCCACCGTACCCTACACCACTCTACTTTACATAATTTCACTCTACACCTAATCTACTCTGCACCACTGCACTCCATGCCAATGCACTCCACGTCACAGCACTCTAACCCACTCTACTCTACACCTCCGCACTGTATCCTGCACCGCTTCACTCTACTCTGAAATAATTCACTCCATGCCACTGCACACTATGCCTTTCTGCTCCACCCTGCGCCACTCCACTCTACATCATTGCACTCTGTGCCACTGCAATCTACGTTGCACCACTCCACTCTACTCTACTTTGTACCACTCTACTGTTCACCAAAGCATTCTACACCACTTTACTCAAAACCAATGCACTCTATGCCACAGCACTCCATGCCAATCTACTCTGCAACTCTGTACTTTACACCACTTCATTCTAGGCCACTCTACAACACTCCACCCTAACGTCCTGTTCCATTAAACTCTACTCCAGTACAAGACTCTACTCCACTCTATGCCACTCCACTGTACAACACTCAACTTCACTCTATGCAACTCTACAACACTACTCCACAACGCTCTACACAACTCCCTACTCCACTTCATGCCACTTTACTCCACTCAATTCTATAACTCACTACTCCACTCTACTCTACTACTCCACTCTACGCTACACCACTCCACTCTATGCCACTCCACTCTATGACACTATACTCCAATCCACTTTATGCCATTCCACTCTACTCCACTACTCCATTCTATGCCACTCCTCTCTGACAATCCACTCCGCTTTACACCACTCTACTCAACCACGCTCTACTCCACTCTACACAACACCCTCAACGCCACTCCACTCTGCTCTATTCGACTCCACAACACACTATACGACTCCACTGTACGACACTCTACTCCACCTTACACCCTTCCACTTTGACACTATGCTTCCTCCATGACCCTCCACAACACTATATATCATTCAACTCAATGCCACTCAATGTTACTCAACTCTACTCTACACCACTCCACGCCACTGCACGACTCTCTTCATCAGTCCATAACACTCCGCTCTACTCCACGCCACTCTACTTTATGATACTCCACGCCACTCTCCTTTACTCCACTATGTTTCAGCCTTGCTAAACAGCCGGCAAGCTGGTATACAACATGGCTAAAACATATTGGCAAATGCAAATAGGTCTTGCATAGGCGAGACCTATTGGCTTTGCCAATGCTTTTTTTAAGTAGCAGTAGTAAAATTATATACAATGTGGTTCTCATGAACCCCTGCCTAATATGTTTCTGAATGGAGGCTGTAGTAGCAGCTTCTGTCCGCCATATAATGAGGGCCACTGAACTAATGCGATTTTGTGGCAGCAGTGTTTTCTGCAGCGTTATGGATTTGCCATATAATCATCAGCTGCTGCATAATCTGCAGATTTTAACAAAGAAATTAGTTTGTAGCTCAAACGGATCAAAAATTATTAAAAATGCAGCAACACATGTTGATGAACAGTGAAAGGCCCTTTGCAAAAACTGACTGCTGCCTATTTCTATATTTGGATGTCAGACTGGTACTAATGGGGTGAAACTCTGCCCAAATAGTGTTAACGTGTAAAAAGCACAAAACAGTGAGGTAATACTATCACAAAATCTGCTGCATGACATAGCATAAGTTGACTTTCCTTTCCGCATCATTTAGTAAACCCTGCTGCATAATTTAGTTCTACCCTGCTACATTATTCCAGTGGCATTGTATATAATGTAAAAATCAGCAATATAGTAGATCTACAGTTCTTCCTACCTGCAAGGTACCGCATAGACCACTGTCTGGCCATGCTACCGTGAGCAGCCACAAGGGCATAGTGGTGAAGAGTGCAGCAGGCACATTGGCGTTGGCCCTCAATCAATCAAAACATTTGTAAAGCGCACTACTTACCCGTGAGGGTCTCAAGGCACGGGGGGAGGGGGAATGCTGCTACTGCTCGAAAAGCCAGGTCTTGAGGAGTCTTCTGAAGGTCAGTAGGTCTTGGGTCTGCCATACGGGGATGGGGAGGGTGTTCCAGGTCTTGGCCGCGAGGTGGGAGAACGATCTGCCACCCGAGGTCGCTCTTCGGATGTGGGGGACTGTGGCGAGGACGAGGTTGGCGGGTGGGGGTGTAGAAGCTGAGTCGTCTGTTGAGGTACGCTGGTCCGGTGTTGTAGAGTGCCTTGTGTGCGTGGGTGAGGAGCTTGAAGGTTATCCTCTTGTTGACGGGGAGCCAGTGCAGGTCTCTTAGGTGGGGTGTTATTTGGCTACGGCGAGGGATGTCGAGGATCAGGCATGCAGAGGCGTTCTGAATGCGTTGAAGTCGTTTCAGGAGTTTGGCCGAGGCTCCTGCGTAGAGGGCATTACCGTAGTCCAGCCTGCTGCTGACGAGGGCCTGGGTGACTGTTCTTCTCGTTTCGGTGGGGATCCACTTGTAGATCTTACGGAGCATGCGGAGGGTGTTTAAGCTGGAGGATGAGACGGCGTTGACCTGCTTAGTCATGGAGAGGGTGGAGTCGAGGATGAACCCTAGGTTGCATGCGTCGTCGGTGGGTGTTGGAGATGATCCCAGTGCGGTCGGACACCAGGAGTCATCCTGGGCCGAGGGGGTGGATCCGAGGATGAGGACTTCCATCTTGTCCGAGTTTAGCTTCAGTCGGGTGTTCATCATCCACTCGGCGACGGCTTTCATTCCTTCGTGGAGGTTGGTTTTGGCGGTGTGGGGGTCCTTGGTGAGGGAGAGGATCAGCTGGGTGTCGTCGACGTAGGAGATAATGTTGAGGTCATGCAGTCGGGTGACGTGGGCGAGCGGTGCCATGTAGATGTTAAACAGTGTTAGGCTGAGGGATGAGCCTTGGGGTACGCCGCAGATGATCTTGGTGGCTTCGGAGCGGAAAGGGGGGTGGCGGACGCTCTGGGTTCTGCCGGAGAGGAAGGAGGTGGTCCAGTTGAGGGCCTTCTCTTGGATCCCAGCGTCGTGGAGGTGTGTGCGCAGGGTGTGGTGGCAGACTGTGTCGAAGGCGGCAGACAGGTCCAGAAGGATGAGGGCTGCGGTTTCTCCATTGTCTAGCGGGGCCCTGATGTCATCGGTGGTGGAGATGAGGGCAGTTTCGGTGCTATGGTTGCTGCGGAACCCAGACTGGGACAGGTCCCGGATGCTGTTCTTCCCGAGGTAGCGGGACAGTTGTTTGTTGACGGTCTTCTCGATGACCTTCACCGGGAACGGGAGCAGGGAGATGGGCCGGAAGTTCTTGAGGTCCTTGGGGTCCGCCTTGGGTTTTTTGAGTAAGGCGTTGATCTCGGCGTGCTTCCAGCTCTCTGGGAAGATCGCTGTCTCGAAGGAGATGTTGATGGCTTTACGGAGATGGGGTGCGATGGTGGTGCTGGCTTTGTTGTAGATGTGGTGTGGGCATGGGTCTGACGGAGATCCGGAGTGGATGGTGTTTATGATTTGATGGTGTCGTCGTTGTTTATGTTGGTCCAGGAGAGCAGGCGGTTGGTGCGGATGGTGGTCGTGAGGGTGGAGGTCTCCGTGGTTGTCGGGGCGGTCGTGGCGTTGAATTCTGTCGTGGATGTCTGCGATCTTGCGATGGAAGAAGGTGGCAAGGGAGTCGCACAGGTCCTGCGAGGGTGGGATGTCGTTGGTGTTGGAGAGTTCCTTCACGATGCTGAAGAGCTCTTTGCTGTTGTTTGCGTTGTTGTCTAGGCGGTCTTTGAAGGAGGCCCTTTTGGCGGATCTGATGAGGTGATGGTGTCTGCGGGTGGCATTCTTGTGGGCTGCGTCGCTGTCCGGTGTCCGTTCACAGTGCCATTTCTTCTCTAGCTTTCGCCAGGAGTGTTTGGAGGCCTGCAGGTCTTCAGTGAACCAGCTGGCTTTCTTGCTGGTATGACTGTTGGATGGTTTCTTGATCGGGGCGACGGTGTTGGCGCAGTCGTCGATCCACTGTCTGAGGTTGCGGGCGGCGGTGTCGGGTTTGGTGGGATCGGCGGGTGGTCTCCGAGCGAGGGTGGTGGTTAGCTGGTCTTCGGTGACTTTGCTCCAGCAGCGGCGGGGGATCTGTAGGGTGCGGTGGTGCATGGTGGGTTTCCAGAAGGTGAAGTGGATGCAGCGATGGTCGGTCCAGTGGGGTTCAGTGGTGTGGTTGAAGGAGACGTGGGAGCTTGCAGAGAAGATGGGGTCAAGCGTGTGGCCAGCAGAGTGGGTGGGTGTTGTGACGAGTTGTCTGAGTCCGAGGTTGGCGAGGTTGTCGATCAGGGTGGTGGAGTTGGTGTCGTTGTTGTTCTCGAGGTGGAAGTTCAGGTCTCCGAGGAGGATGTCGTCCGTGGAGGTGAGGGCGTGTGTGCTGACGAAGTCAGCGATGGAGTCGCTGAACTGTGGTCGGGGTCCCGGGTGTCTGTAGATGAGGGTTCCTCTGAGGGGTGGTGTTGGGATCGGTGTGGATCTGGAAGTGCAGGTGTTGAGCGGTGCTGAGGGTGTCGTCGGTGTTGATCGAGACTCTGAGCGTGTTCCTGTGGACGATGGTGATTCCTCCTCCTACTCCGTTGGTGCGGTCCCTGCGGGTGATCTTGTAGCTGTCCGGGATGACTATGGCGATATCGGGTGCTGAGGAGGGGTTCAGCCAGGTCTCTGTCAGGAAGGCGACGTCTGGGGAGGTTGAGTCGAGTAGGTCCCAGAGCTCAACGGCGTGTTTGCGGGCGGAGCGGGTGTTGAGAAGAATGCATCTGAGGTAGTTGGGTTCTTTCCTGGTGGTTGGGTTGGCAGGTCGGATGCTGGTGAAGCTGCAGTTCCGGCAGGAGAAGGGTCCTTGGGTGCGCTTCGGGGCTGCCAGGAAGCAGGTGTGTGGGCGTCCTGTGTTGAGTGCGTGGAGGGTGCTGGCAATCGTAGCGGAGACGGGCGTCGTGTCATTCGCGGGGGCCAGGGGTTCTGACGCTGGGCGCGGTCCAGGAACGGACGGGCGCAGACTGGCTCCCTTAGGCAAGCCCGCTGCTCGGGGCCACGCAGCGGTCGGCATATATGGGGAGGTGGGAGGGAGGAGCAGCTGGGAGGCGGGAGCGGGGCGGCGAATGGGCGAGCAGAGGGGCGGGTCCGCAGGGACACAGTGGCAGGAAAAAACGGGTGAGGAGCGGCGGAGGGAAACAGAGGGCAACAGGGCACAGAATCACAGGGGGGAAAAGAAAATACAGGCAGAAACTAAATACAGGGAACAAAAAACAATATACAGGGTGCAGAAATCACAGGGGATGAAGGAAAATGCAGGTGGCAAAAACAACACAAAACAATACAAAAACCAAGTGCAGCGAGCGAGCCTCGAACTCGCGACCGGCAGCAGTAGCAAGCTGGGGGGGGCGCTCACACCAGGTGGAGCTGTTGCGGCGCTAGGGTGTGAGGGGCATTCTCCACCTCAAGAGGGTGAGGTCCTATTTTCCTTGATTGATTTAGTGCCGAAGACTTCCTTTCTAGGCCACTAGCCACCATGAGCTTATATTTAATCACACTCACTTGCTCCGTGCAAGAACAGAACCATTTTTATACCCCCCACATTCAAATTTCACCAGTCGCCACTGATCACATCACCCCACACACATGGAAATAACCATAACAGCAGCCCCTGTCACCAGCATCAAATTCTAATCCTACTGCTCGATCTACGAGACTGCACATTCAAAAAAATCGATTTTCCTGTTTACAAAATCCAAATCCCTGTAAACTTCACAAACCACAAATTACTTCCATCACGAGGTTAAAAACCCAGAGGGCACAAAAGAAAAAACTAAAAAATCTTCCATCTCCACCTACACCACAGGGGCGTGGAATGAACTACACCGCCATCAGAGATTCCCAACTACCCTGCAGTGCTTTAGTAAAGAACCAGGGGCCTGATGTATTGAGCAATTTTGCAGACCCAAAGCCTGCAGCTCGCAGACTCATAGGGTGCCTGACTCAAAAAGACTTTTGATTTGGGAACATGTTACTGACTCACAAAATAGGCTTAGTAAGCCATAATAAATTACTATTTGGAAGGGGCTGGTTTAGAGCATGCCTTCCAAACTGTGATTTATTGTGGTATGTATCAATGTTTTATTACTGTAATCTGGTCCCGAATGCTGAAAACCTACAAATTCCCAAAATAGATTTATAACACATTTACAAAAAGTAAGGGGTCTCCCTTTGGGAATATAAAAGAAAAGCTTGTTAGAGAGTAGGCAGCGGTCCAGGGGACAAACAAACATTATAAAAATCTTGTGAAATGCACCCCCTTTCCTTTAAAGAAAGGGACTGCCTATAACAAAAGTTTACTTCATTTAAATGTGATCACATTCGGAAAGAGACGTCTGGCCACAGATTCCTCACCTTTTGAATGTTCTGTGGGCTTCATAGTGGATCAAGAAACGTTTCTGCAGTACCTTTACGAGCGTGAAGGTGGCACCTTGCAGCTTCGCACTGACGCTGTTCTGCTCCGGAAAATACGTGCGGGCCTGTATAGGCACCATTCCCACGTGTTGACATCAGTTTCTTTCTTTCATCCCCACCAGAAGTGGATCCAGAACTCCCTCTGACATACTAACCTCGATATTTTCACATTTCTTACAGTGTGCAAGGGATGTCACCCCCTGGGTTTCAAGCCCTGTGAGGAATGTCGTAAAATAAATGTCGGTGACCAAACCCTATCAGGTGTGCCTGTGGTGGTTGAGATCGAGACATGACTCCCCAAGGCCTGCAGCGACTGAAAGATCGAAGAGTTCTGTTCAGCTATGCTCTTTGGATCCCTGCCTACTCACTCTGGCACACCTTTGGGCCCCAAGGAGCTGAGACACCTTCCACCTAGGATACCGCTCGTGGCTTCGCCCTTGGTGCCAGTTGGACCTCCAACTCTGCTGACAGCGCTACAACCCACGCTGGCCCTGGGGACATTGAGGCTGATGCCAACTTTGACACCTCAGTCTGAGTCCAAGATTTTAGTGAGGTTGACTCTGAAACTGCTGGGACTGATGGCCTCCTGCATCCCTGTTGAGCACATCAGGTGGCATATGCGGGCTCTGCAGTGGAATCTGAAGTCTCAGGGGCACAGCTTCAAGGGGACCTCTCATCCATATTTCCAAGGAGACAGAAAGAAATCTGCAGTGGTGATTACTGGACCACAATTGGGTCAGTGGCAGACTCCTCTCCTTTCCCCACCCAATGCTGACAGTGCATCTCTTCTGGGTTGGGACGGCCACCTGAGAGAGGTGGGGATCAAAGTCCTCTGGTCTCTGGTGGAGTCCCAGCTCTACATCAGTCTTCTGGAGCTGAGGGCCATCCTCTTGGCACTGATAGCCTTACTGTTGTTCGTAAAGGGGAGGCTTGTACGGTGCTCATAGACAACACCACAGTTATGTGGTACAGCAACAAACAGGGCGAGTGGCTCATGGACCCTCTCCTTGGATGCCTTGTGCCTCTGTAAATGACTGGACAACCAAGGCATTTTCTTGCAGGATCACTGAATGCCAGGGCGAACGAGCTCAGCCGCCAACACCTAGTGAATCACGAACGGGCGCTACAATGGGAGGTGGCGTATGGTCTTTTCCAGGAATATGGAGAACCTTGGCTCAATCTTTTTGCCACTGCCAAGAACACGCAATGGCAGCTATTTTGCGTGTTGGAGTTTCCAAGACATCTCTTGCTCAGAGATGCGTTCCATCTTGAGTGGAAACTGGGACTCCAGAAAGCATATCCACCAATACCACTAATTTCTGAGCTCTCAAGAAGATTAGAACAGACTGGGCCCAAGACATCCTAGTGGCTCCGTGCTGAGCACAGAGAGTATGGTATTCAGAACTCTTGGGCTTGAGCATATGTCCTCCGATGAGGTTGCCCCTCCGGAAGGACCTGCTGTTGCAGCTACAAGGCAGGGGTCAGAACTTGAGCCTTCGAAGTCTTTAACAATGCTTGGAGATTGAGCAGCTGAACTCCTTCAACCCTCCTCTAGAGCATGTTGATGTCATCTTGACAAGTAGACATCCCTCAATGAAAACTATGTATGCCTGTCGGTGGGACAAATTTGTGGCTTGGTGTGGCACATGCCAAATCGACCACCTTCAGGTTAAGTTATTTGATGTTCTGTTATTTGTTTTGTCTCTTGCCTAGCAGTGCTTTGCTTTGGCCACAGTTAAGGGTTATCTTTCACCTTCTTACGGTTCTCAGATCAGCCCTTGATGTTCAAGTCTCTGGTAGTAATGTGATTTTTTAAAGGGCTGCAACACATGTTTCCCTTTTATCCTTTCGTCCTGCCCAAAGGGACCTTAAACTAGTCCTGAGTTATCTGATTTACACTTAGTTTGAGCTGCTTCACAGTTGCCCTTTATAACTCTTTATTATTAAGACTGTATTCCTCATTGCCATCAACTCGGCACAGCATGTGTGTGACCTTCAGGCTCACACACTTCCTTTTTCCCAGACAAACCAGTTCTGTGGACATGGGCATCCTTCCTGCTGACAGTTGTGACGGCGTTCTGTGTCGCTAAAATCATCACCCCAGCATGCGTTCTATGCTCCACTCTTAGGAGGAGGAGCGACTTCATCACTTGGATCCCAAGAGAGAGCCGAGCTTCTACGTACATTGTACCAAATACAGCGGCGGCTCCTCCGTTAAGGTGGAGGAGCGTCGCCCCGACGGCTGCGAGCACAGCAGGTACACACAGAATCATAAAACGGTCATTACCTTACCATTTTATTATTCTGTGAAGCACAAGTGTGATAGTGGGGGCGGGCAGACAGATTACTGCGTATTGCAGGATGACTGTTTCAAGTGCGCATGACGGATTGGCCGGCTGTCTACAGCCGGCCAAACATTTCATTCGCATTCCACAGCCTGCAATACCAGTGCTGTAAAAAGCCAAGGGATGGCAGGCACAGGCCCCCAGCCTCAAAATGAGTGCTGGGTTAGCCTGCTCCAACCAGCTCAGCAACTCCAGGATTGGCTAGATTCAGAAGCAGGAAGTAAACCACCTTCCTTTCCTTCTCGTCGTCATCGGGAAAGACAATAAGCAACATATCGGTGAGTTTTACGTCGTGCTGCACCCTACCGATTTTTTAAGTTGATAGCTGCCCCTGACCAAAGATCAACAGGTGGATGATCAGCTCTTTGTGGGGGTCCCTTTATCAATAAAGGTCAAGGAAGTGCAGAAGAGAACCATCTCCCATTCGACCGTGCCCTGCATTAGGATCTGCTACACAATGGCCAAAAAAGAGCTTCCAGAAGGATTGCATTCTCATCCTACCAGGACCAAATCTACTACGACCTTATGGGCACATGGAGTCCCTGTCCTAGACACTTGCCAGGTGGCCACGTGGGCGCTCAACCACAAAGCATTGTTGCCCGGGCGGTCAGGTTTGATTGGGGGGTTTACTGGTCGCAAAAATACTTGATCAATATGTGACTAGTATTTTGCAACCGGATTTTCATACTTCTGTCCCATTACCCTCACCTCTACCTTATTCATGCTGCCATCAGCAACACTGTCCCCCCATTATCCTGTGATACACCTCTCGTTCACTGTAATTATACTTAGATGAAATTTAAAAAAAATACACTTTTAAATTAATTAGAAAGTTCTACTTTTCAATTAAAATACTATCCATGCCAAAACTAGTACCTATTAGTAAAATACTTCAAACTGCTTACTAAACACATACATTTTATCTTGCAATCTGTCTTGAATTTGTTCAGATATGCATTACAGTGCAGAAGCATTTGCAGTGTCTGTTCTTTTTGCCTGAACTCTGCTCTGTTTGTAGCCTCAGTCCCCCTCTCTTCCAAATTAGCGTTCTCATCTAATAATGACTAGTGTCGTGTCTAGACAGACTACAACTAAGACACATAATAGCAGGTTCCTGATGTTACCGGTTTGTCAGCGTGTAATACACACTCTAAACCATCATCTTTTGTAATTAGCGATTCTTTCTGGTAAATTTCCCATTGAACCTCTGCACTGTCTAATGATGTCGGCATACTCAGGCAGCAAGCCAGCTTCTTGTAGAGAGAATAATGCCAGTAGGGCGCTGCCTGATCTTAATGGAGGCAAGAGATATTTATGGTGAACCTTCTGCTATGAGGAAAGCAACAGGAATAAATCAATTGCTTCCTCTACCTGGGTAAGTGGGAGAATGTTGCAAATATCTGGGCATTGCCCACTTACTGAGACTGGTTAGCACAGGCTGCTTGTTCAAGCTGGCCTTAGTCATTAAGACTGTGTCATTGTGGTTTGTAATGCTATCCAAGCAGGGCCTAAAGACATCTTTTGTGGTGAGACTGACTTCATCTGATGGGTTTTCCTTAGATCCTTGTCTGTCCTTTATTGAAATCGGTACTCCATCAGTATACTTCAGTATAATTCTGGAGACGCTGGTTTTGAAAACATTCTTCTAGCCCAGTTGTGGCAAGTTATTTGGACAAAGGGCCTAATTTAGGGGCATATTTAGGGTATTGCGCCACAGGAATGTCACTTTTAATGACGTTCCTGTGGCGCAGTGCCCGGCTCCATATTTACAAAGTGGCGTTAAGCAGGTATCTTTTTGAAAGGGGCGTGCAATGGGTGTTGCTGTGGGCGTTTCGCCGCAACACCCATTGCTTTCTGACTCTGCCCCAGATTTACAAGGAGATATAAATCTGAGGCAGCACCAAAAACTGACGCACTGAAAGAGCAGGCATTAGAATGGCGAATGAGGAGAAATGTTTTTATTTCTCCTCGGTTTTGCTTTTTCTATGTGTGCTACATTCTGCTGGCACTCATAGATAGAGCAAACTGCCATTAATGAATATTTATATGCAGGAAGGTGTGCACACTCCTACATTTTGTTGGAAATATACCCCTTAGAATTACATGGCCAGAATTTCCAGTACCATGCTGCACTCGCAGAAAATATGTCATACTTGCCCATCTTTAAATTCTGCTTTATGACAATGGAGATTACACTGAAAAAGGGTCTGCGGAGAGTGGCGCAACTGCGCCAAACTCATAATCATGCCTTATATTTTCATATGATTTGCATTCAAACTAAAAATGGTTTCTAAACTTGTTCTAAGTATATTCATCTACTAGGAAGCATCTCCACTGCTCTATTTAAATGATAGGTGAATATTTTTTATTCAAAAATGTTCTTGCAAGCAAATGGCTGCCTTGCCTTTCTGACACAACAACATGTTGCCATCCTCCAACCTGTTGTATTTGCCAATGCTTGTTATCTTGTGCCAGTTAGTTGACTTTAAAGGGGGAACTCAACAAACCTCTTTGTTAGGCGCCAATACTCTGTAAATACTTTAACCACTACATATAGAAGAGAACAGTTTGCAGGGGCTCACAGGAGCAGATGGCATTAGCAGTTATTGCACAATACTTGTTTTCCGCCTTTTTAGGTCGAGCCTAGAGCAGCGCGCATGCGCTGCTTGCTCGACTTTTAGTAATGGGCTTTAGAAAGCTCACCACACGCTCGTGCGTGTGCTTTCATTTGTCTCCCTGGCTATTGGGCTTTGCGTGTGTCTTTCTAAGAAAGACTGCACGCAATTGGGCAAAGGCGTGTGCATGTCCCGCCTTTGCTCCGTCCACGGCCTATTGCTTACGGTTACCCGCACAGGCCACATCTGTTTTCAATTATCGTGCCCAGACACGGGCGCGATAATTGAAAACAGATCGCTCGCAGTGGCGCACGCACCACTCAAGCTCACCACACGCTCGTGCGTGTGCTTTCGTTTGTCTCCGAGGCTATTGGGCTTTGCGTGTGTCTTTCTAAGAAAGACAGCACCCAATTGGGCAAAAGCGGGTGCATGTCCCACCTTTGCTCAGGCCACGGCCTATTACTTGCGGTTACCCGCACAGGCCACATCTGTTTTCAATTATCGTGCCCAGACACGGGCAGGATAATTGAAAAGAGATCGCTCGCTGTGGCGCACGCGCGCGCACCACTCGCGGGCTTGTTTCTCAAAAGATTTACTATTTTGTCATTCTTGACCTTATGTGAATATATTGAGTAATATTTGGTAATTGTGAACCCTCTGCACCACATAAGTTTATTGTAAAGCGCACTAGGACATTTGGATAATGTTGCCGGTATAAAAAAATAATAATAAATATATAAATACTAGACGTCCTACTGCTACGAGAGGGTTCCTCGTTAAGAAATTCCCACTCATCCCGCAGAGCTCGTGCGTATGTATTCACACACAGCACCGTCCTTACACAGCTCGAGTTACAGCGCTATTCAAAATAAGTAACAGGGCATTTTCCCGTCATGAAACAATTGGCAGCGACGAGTATTGCTTCACCGTCAGTTCCGGGGACGTTTGTAACTTCGCTTCACCTGGGAGTGGGCGGGGCCAGACTAGTGGACCTGCTGAAGGCAGGGGGAGGGGCGGGGCCGAACCAGTGGACCGGCTGACTGCAGGGGGCGGGAGGCACCGGCTGCGATGGAGCCCGGCCCCCGTCAGTAGTAGAGGCCACCTGCCTGCAGCACTTCAGTCTACTCCGGGGCTCCTCTCCCAGTCACCAGTGTGTAAAGCGCCTTCTTCTCACCCCTGGCACCTGACCCCGCGTGCCTCAAGATGACCGGCTACTCCACCAACATGCGGGTCAAGCTGCCTGTGATCTGCACCATCCTGGAGGGCATCACCATCATCCTCGTCGCCATCTTCATGTGCTACGACCACGAGGCCAACTCCCGGGCGTGGCATGAGCACACCAAGGACCTTAGCGCCTCGGACATCGAGAGCAACTTCTACTACCGCTATCCGAGTGAGTGGCACCCACCTGTAGGGAGAGGGCACTGGACGGGGCGGGTGCGGACTAGTAATTGAGATTACAGTTGTAGAACCAGTAAACTTCAATCCTGACTTCTACACAGGACCGCGATGTGTGATCCTGGGCAGATTGCTCGAGGATCTCCGTGTTCACTGGCTCCCTTATCTGCTACAAGTCTGGAGGGAAGCCTGTGTGAAATGCTGGACCTGCACGTGCAGTGTGTGATCTAGTGTTCACAATTCCCACTAGTAAGCAAGAAAGGAAGGTAGGACTATTTCTACTGCACACGAAAAAGTGCACAATGTTAGGAACAAGTGATCCCGAGTTGCACAAGGCTAGGCTACACGGCAGTCAGCGCAGAGTTGTTTTCACCCTGTTGGTAATGTTAATGATTGTAAGTGACATTGAAAGTCCATTTCTTTACCGACACACACTGAATACGCACGTGGCATGTTGCATTATCTTGGCGCGTGGGGCTCTGTTGCACAAGGGATATTCTGTGCTATCCGTAGAAGGTATCAGAGCACGTCTGTCACGGTGACGCATCTGCACAAGTCTTATCCGTCACAGCTCTAGAGGGGCTCGGGCGTGTCTCCTCGTCCACACCTGAGAAGGGATCTGTGTGATCCTCCTCTGTCGCACCTGTAGAGTGATCTCTGAGCATGTCTCTTGAGTGAATCCCCTGTGCATGTTTTCCGACACAGCTGTAGGGGGACCTGTGAATGACTGTTCCTTCACACCTGAAGGGGGACCCGAGCCTGTCACTTGAGTCACATACGTACATGGATCTTTGCATGTCTCGTCAGTCACACCTGCAGAGGGACCTGTGTATTTCTTCTCAGCTACACATGTAGATGGACCTATGCATGTTTCTTCAGTCACACCTGCAGAGGGACCTGTGCATTTGTCTTCAGTGACACCTGTACAGGGACCTCTGCATGTCTCCTCAGTGACCTCTGCAAAGGAGCATGTGTAGGCCTCTTTGGTCACACAGTCCCCCAAGTGGCGTCTACAAATAATTTTGTGTATGTCTCTTTGACCACACATGTAGGGAGACCTGTGCATGTCTCCTCAGTCTAACTCCTATACTGGGACCTGTACATATCTCCTAAGTCACACCTGCAGATGAACATGTGCATGTCTCTTTATTCACACATGTAGAGAGACCTGTGCATGGCTTCTCAGTCACACCTGCAGAGGAACCAGTTGGTCTCCTCAGTCACGTGTGTAGAGGGACTTGTGCACGACGAACAAAGTCTTTTCTGCTTTTCCTGCAATATTGTGTCAAAATAGCCTTGTGCCTCTGTTTGCGAAGCTGGTGTTAGAGACTGGCCGAGTACACTAATCCCTGTCTGGTTTTCCTAATCCCTGTCTTAACTATCTGTTGGTTCACACTATTCTCTTCTGATTTTATCTTGGCTTCTGGCCTTTGCTGTCCTCCGCTCGTATTCTCATGTTTCACAACTGTCCTCCAAAACACACGAACGTATCTCGCCACCTGCAAACCAGTTACAGACATGTTAATACCTTAGCCTGTGGGAGGGATGGCAAACACCATTGGAGGAGAGGCTTCTTCGAGTTACTCGATATCTTTGTTTTTCAACCTTTTCTATTGGACATGATTTGTCTTTAACCTTTCCTTATTGGTCCTCTATGTATGTTTTAGGTGTGTTCTTGGTTAATGTATATGTTATCTATGTACTATATAAGATTGTGCGCCACGGAGTGAAGTGGCAGTCTCCTGAGAACATACCGTGTGTACTTCTAGGACAACTGTACTAGCTGCAGCTAATAAAATCTGATCTTTTACGCTGACAGAGTGTCCCCGTGTCTCTGTTAGCTGATGCAGGAGAACCCAGGAGATTAAGGCGTACCCTGCGCCGCCAGGCCCAATTGGTTCTGGTTCTTCAACTGGGGCCCAACGTGGGGCGGCTTCAGAGGTAGTGGTTCTGCCTGAAGGTCGTGAGGAACCCCGCAAGAAAATTCTGGAGGAATCGCGAGCCACGTCAAGCGACCCCTGTATGTCGAAAGTGGTCCGAAGGTCTTTTGCAGCGTGGTTACTCCTTCCTGACGGCTACTGACGACTGCTGCCCTGACTACCATCCTGCCTTGGCCCTCTTTTCGATGATGTATGGTAAAGCGAGACGATAGACGGGCCTCTGTTGGTGTAAGAAGACCACATTTGGTTCTTTGGTTCTTTGGTTCTTTGGTTCTTAGGTTCTTTGGGTCTTTGATTCGGGTATTGCAATAACCGAAGCCGAGGGGTAAGTACACTTGTGCTGTGTTAAGTATTTAACCCCCTTGATGTTTGTGAACAGTCCAGTGAAATAACGATGCCTGGTCTGACTAAGTTTGAGAAACTTTGTTGTTTTGGTTGTAATAGGGATTCCCGACTGGAGGACTCTTGTCCGATTCCTTCGGTTGGAACTCCCACTTATGAGCTCTATTCTAAACATGGTGTTGGCCCCATTGCCTTTAACGAGGCATGGATCCGATACACGATGAATGATGGTGTTTTAAAATGGCCAGAAAATGGTAGTTTTGAGCTTGACATACTAGATAATTTGGAAACTATTTTATTTAAAAGAAAAGTCCGGCCGGCAATGTTTGACTCTTTCCGCCTTTGGCGTAAGGAAGCCAAACAGAGAAAAATTAGGCAAGAAAAACGAGATAAGAAAGCACAGAGTATGACAATTATACAGGCTGCTCAGCAATTTAAAAATGATGAAGTTGATAATGCGATGGAAATTTCAGAGAGACAGCATCGTATGGCAATAGATAAATGCTATCCGATGTTGCCAGCTTCCCCTTCTGATAAAAGAAAGGATTTAGAGGAAGATCCCTTGAT
This sequence comes from Triturus cristatus, assembly GCF_964204655.1. NCBI lineage: Eukaryota > Metazoa > Chordata > Amphibia > Caudata > Salamandridae > Triturus > Triturus cristatus. The sequence goes on along the minus strand of NC_140585.1, from coordinate 1,235,142,421 downwards.
GTCTCACCTACTAAGATTGCCTCCGCCCTATGTACAAGGTGCTAATGCACCCCCGTTGTTACAGCCTGTTCAGCCGCCAGTTGCGCCTCCACTTGCTCCGGCTCTTCCACATTTGCCCCCTCAAGTAATGCTTCCTCTGTCAGCTTTGCCTTCGACTCCTTTTCCTTCATCGTCTTCGCCCTCTGCTCCCCCGGTAATTACTGATTTCTCTTCCGTTAGTTCGCCTAATACCTTGTCCGCTATCCTTATGTCCAATTCTCCGTCTATGCGTAAACGACTCACAGATACGGTCTCTGGTCTTTTATCACCTTTCTTTGAGGCATTAAATGTGTCTCCGGCATTTTCTCGAAGACAGTCTCGTAGTCAGTTTCCAGCTTCCGAAGAACGAGAAAGGTTGGACTCTCTCGCTCGCAAATGGATTGAGAAGGGTCCTCGGTATAGTGTACCCGACATTATGCCTACCTTCTCACAGTGGAATGCGCCTGCGCAGAGATATGTCTTCAATACGATGTGTGATACTCTTGTTAAAGGTTGGGAGGATATGGACTTGGGTTCGGTTCCTCAGGGTCTGTTAGATATTCAGGCTAATTTTGATAAGGGTCTCATTGTGGGTTCTAAGGTTGAGGACGCTGTAAAGACACTTATTTACTTCACAGACTTTTCTTGATTTCGATCCTTCAGTTAGGTTGACACTGAAAAATTATCCAATGAGAGAGGTTCCTCCGGTATGGAGAGAAGAGGTTCCGACAGCAGGTGCTAATCTAGCTATTCCTGCTCATTTCCAGCGTATATGGGTACATGTCCCCTGGAAAAGATCTGAAGTCTTGGCTTTTAAACAGTCTTTACCGGATCCTCGTAAGGACCCTGCAGGTTATTATAAAGAATTGTCACAGACTGTTGGAGGCTGCATCATGAATTTAGCAGATATTGATATGTTGATGGGGAATGTAGTTCCACAGGCGTTATGGGCTAGGATTCGTAAGGAGAATCATGCACAAGAATTAGGTGCTGATTGGGATGCTATAATTGCCGCAGATAGAAACCAAGTGGGTGGTGCGAAGCCTGATGCTTTGATTTCAGAACTCCCTGGTAGGATTATTACATTAATGAAAACGATGATGCCTGCCTTGAGAGTTAACTGGGATAAACTAGCCGCGTGTAAACAGAAGAAAGATGAGAGTGTCTCCGATTTCTTCACTTGTTTTGAGGAGACATTAATTGATCACAGTGGTCAGGATATGACTACGGAGGGTGGACAGCGATTATTTGTAGATAAGTTCGTATTTAATTTGCTTCCCGAGCTGTCGCATAAGCTGAAAGACTCTGAAAGTTTGTGGGCTGTTTCTTCTTCAGCTCAGATATTGGCTACTGCTCAATATTATGAAAATAGAGATAAAGAAGAAAAAGATAAGCAAGAGAAAAAGACTAAAGAATTGAAAACTAAGGTTCTCTTGCAACAGGCTTATCCACCTCGTTATGCTCAGCCCCAGTTTCAACAGCCTCCGCAGTTTCAGAGGGTGTATCAAAAGCCTGAGCCATATATTCCGCGACCTTTGTTAGGTCCTAATCAATGTGCCTATTGTAGAGAGGAAGGTCATTTTAAGAATAGTTGTCCGGTTTTATTGCAGCGTAATGGGACACTATCTGCTCCACGAGGTCGTGCTGGCCTCCAGTCAGCAAACAGAGGTAGAGGTCGAGGTATGTTGACCCAAGAACAGCGTTCCCTTCCTCCCTCTAATTCCGTGAACTACTTTGATCAGCAAAATGCTCGGTCTACACAGTATTACAATGAGGATTGTTATGTTGGAGACGGGAATGAAAGTCTTCATGTTAACTAGGACAGCCATGGACAAAGTAAGGGAGTTGTGCTGATTCCAGTAGATCAGAATGGACCTTATGTTAATGTCACTACAATGGGTATTTCAGAGCCATTCCTTTTAGATACGGTGCGATGAGAAGTTCTATCATTTATTCAAAACTCCCTGGGGCACCTTTGTCTGGCTTAACGAATGTATCTGTAGGTTTTTCTGGCGCCCCAGTTCGTAATCCGGTTTCTTGCCCTTTGCCTATTTCAATTGGCCCTTATGATTTAGAAGTTCCACTTCTCTTAACGAATGGTTGCGGCGAGAATCTATTGGGCTTGGATATATTGAAAAGACTGCATGCCACAATATCTTGTTCTCCTTCTGGTGTATATCTTACTTTAGGAAAACAACTGACTTTTCCAATGTATTTGTCTAAAGATCAATTTCCACCTGAATTGCTTTCTCTTCCTACAACGCTTTGAGCCACGGGTCCAAATGATGTTGGTTGTCTTGAAATTCCACCTTATGTTGTTACTCTCAAGCCCAATGCTGAATTGCCACGCATTCCTCAATATAGAATTTCCACTGAAGGTGAAAAAGCGCTTTTGGAAATCATTGATGATTTGATTCAGAAAGATGTGGTTGAGGAAACGAGAGGTAACATATCTAATAGCCCTATTCTTCCTGTTCTTAACGCATTGATCCTTCTCAGCCTCCTATTTATCGCTTTGTAATTGATCTTCGGGAGGTAAACAAAATTGTTGTACCACAGTTTCCTGTTGTTCCAGATATCACTGCGTTGTTGACGATGATACCTTCTACAGCGGTTTGGTTTTCTGTTATCGATCTGAAAAATGCTTTCCTTAGTTTTCCCATTGCCGAAGAGAGTAGGGATATTTTTGGCTTCTCTCTTGGAGGCCGAAGTTTCCGGTTCAAGCGCGCACCTCAAGGCTATTGTGAAAGTCCCTCTATTTATAGTCAAGCTCTGAAATGTCATCTTGATGCTTTTTCCTTGCCGTCTGGTGCTGCTCTCATTCAGTACATGGACGACTTGTTAATCGCTGCTGATTCAGAGGATATATGTAAGAATGTGACGGTTGCATTGTTGCGACACTTATCCAATCTTAATCATAAGGTTTCACCTTCTAAGCTTCAATATGTTCGCCGAGAGGTTACCTACTTGGGTCATCTCTTATCAAAGGAGGGAAGAAGATTAACCCCAGAACGTATCCAAGCAATTGCGCTAATGTCTATGCCATCCACACAAAGAGAGGTACGTGCCTTTCTGGGTATTACTTCCTATTGTAGGCAGTGGATCCCTAACTTCTCTCTGTTGGCCAAACCTTGGTTTGCACTCACTTTGAGAGATACGCCTCAGCCCCTTCCATGGACTGACGAATGTCAGAGGAGTTTTACTGACTTACGTGCTGCTCTGTGTTCTGCTCCTGTACTAGGTACTCCCGATTACAGTAAGCCTTTTACGCTCTATGTTCACGAAAGAGAAGGTTGTGCGTTGTCAGTCCTAACACAGCGATTTGCAGATAAACAGCGGCCATGTGCCTATTTCTCGGCTACGTTAGATCCAGTAGCTAAAGCATTGCCTAGTTGTCTCAAAGCGATAGCAGCAGCAGCAATTTCTATTCGACAGTCTGCTGGAGTGGTGCTAGATAATACTCTCATTGTTATGGTGCCACATGCAGTGGATACTTTGCTGAACAGAACAAAAACACAGCATCTTACGAGTGCTCGTTTCTCTGGATATGAACTGACCCTTTTGGCTAGTCACGTGCATATCAAACGAAGTAATACTTTAAATCCAGCTACTTTGTTGCCTCTTCCAGAGGAGAAAGGTGTTCAGGAACAACATGATTGTTTCTTTCGTACTGAGGAAGAGACAAAGGGTAGAATTGACTTAACAGATACGCCATTAGTGAATCCGGATGGAACGCTATGGGTAGATGGTTCTTGTTTTAAGCTTCCTAATGGAGAGACAACTTCAGCCTATGCTGTTACTACTTTGCATACAATCGTGGAAACAGCACGCATCAGACATAACTCAGCTCAGGCAGCTGAACTGATAGCCTTAACCAGAGCGTGTGTGTTATCCAAAGGAAAAAGAGTAAACGTGTACACCGACAGTCAGTATGCTTTTGGTGTGGCGTTCAATTTTGGACGTTTGTGGAAAGAAAGGGGAGTCCTTACTTACCACGGCGCTAAGATACAACATGATCAGTTGGTGACTGATCTTCTTGAGTCACTTGCTTTGCCTACCCAGATAGCAATCGTGAAGTGTAGCGCACATAAGAAGATTGTTGACGATATTGGTCGCAGGAATGCATTTGCGGATGAGGTAGCGAAAAAGACAGCCAGAGATGCTACAAGTCGCATGTATGTTGCAGGCCCTGCAAATTGGGTCAGAGAAAGAGGAATGTATGAGGATACAGTAGAAAGTGTGAAATCAATTCAAGAAGAGGCTACAGAAAAAGAATTGAGGAAGTGGAAAGAAAGTACAGGAATGTTAGATGAGATGGGATGTTGGGTAGAATTATCCGAGCACCAACGTTGGCTGTTACCAGACGCTTATGTACTACCTGTAGTTACTATGGCGCATGGTCCAGCCCACCTAAGTGCGAAAGGAATATGCTAGCTTCTGGCTCCAGTATGGCAAAACGAAGAAATCCCAAAGTGTGCAGACAATGTAGTGAAACATTGCATTATTTGCTTAATGTATAATCCGGGAAAGGGAACCTCAACTCCAGCAGGTCACTTTGCTCCTCCGACCTATCCATTTGAGGTGTTGCAAATCGATTACATTCATATGGAACGATGCAACAATCTCAAATATGTTCTAGTGGTGGTATGTGCCTTTTCCAGATGGATAGAGGCGTATCCCCTGAAAGGTAATACTGCTTTATCTACAGCCAAAGTACTTCTAAATGAGTTTTTCCCTAGATTTGGTTTGCCGCGCATTGTCTGGAGTGACAATGGGAGCGAATTTGTGGGCCAAGTCATGCAAAAGGTTTGTGCAGGTCTTGGTATAAGACAGAAGTTCCATGCGGCAAACCATCCACAGTCAACGGGTCTAGTGGAGTGCTATAATGGCACCATAAAGCTTAAGCTTGCGAAAGTGCAGGCTAGTACAGGCCTTAGTTGGCCCGATGCACTACCTTTGTCTCTTCTATCCACCAGAACGGCTGTACATTCTCGTTTGGGACTTTGCCCTTATGAGATAGTTTTCGGACGCCCAGCTAATATATGGGGAGTCCCTCGCCCTAAAAAGTATTCAGACTTGCCATACCCAATGTTGATTGATTATTTGCACGACCTTACAACTAAATTGCGTGTTCTTCATCAACAGGTTCAGAGCGCTTTGCCAGAGGCCTCCACAGACTCAGGTCATTCCATCCGACCAGGTGACTGGGTTTGTGTGAAGAATTTTCAAAGGACGAAGAACCTGGAGCCTCGCTGGAGAGAACCCCGTCAGGTTCTCCTAACAACTCGTACAGCAGTGAAGGTTGAAGGAAAGAAGAACTGGATCCACGGCGTGCACTGCAAGAAGGTTCCTTTGCCTCTGCACTTTGATCAGTGGGTCCGCAAGGGTATAAGTGACTCTGAGAGTGAGAAGGTTCCACGATTTGTACCCTTTAGTGATGCACGCTTGAATGGAACATTGTCGGAAAAAGAAAGCAACGACATTCTCCAAGAAGCTGTACCATCACATTTTCGTCTGAACACCACAAATCCACGAACATTGTTTCAGGATCAGACTGTACCTGATAAGGTCCATTACGATTTGAGACCCAGATTGAAAAAGAAAATTTGACAATCTCTCTTCTATGTAGTTTCTATCCCGGTTGCAGGGTCACGGTAGGAGTCTTGGTTGTGACCTGAGTAGTGGCAATAGGCCTGCAGGACTTGCAGTGTCATAGGACGGCAGACAATCGTGACCAAGTGATTAAGGAAGATTGCCGTGAGCATCCATTTAGAAGATGGAAACTACATTAGGCGAAAGAAAGAGAAGGAACAGAATAGATTCCCCAGAATGGGTCTCCTTTGTGGAAGATAATGATATCTGTATGTTCCAAGAAACCTGGGCGAGAGAGGAGTACTCCCGCCCGGGTTTTGCAGCATTCTCAGTGGCAGCCAGGTGGGGGGGTCGTGGTCGTCCATCAGGAGACCTTATCATCTGGGTGGCAACGGATCTGGGATGCTCTGCTACACGAATCATCACCCATTCTGAGGACATCCTCGGCGTGATACTGGAATGGTCAAATTCTTCCAGGCTCGCCTTGGTTAATGTCTATTCAAGGCCGGTTAATATCACTCAAGAATCGAGGACGATGGATATACTTTCAGCCTTCCTCGATAACATTTCCCCGGAAATACCCTTCGTGGTGGGGGGAGACCTGAACTCTCAATTTGAGCCTCTACCGGGCTTAGTGGATGGACCCTCTTTAGACGAGGATGCCGTTTGGTTGGTTCCTCCCATACATGCTACCCCACCTAGAGCTTGGACACCCCTTGCGGTCCAGGTCACTGCCCTAACATTTAAGTACGGTCTGCGGGCCTGTAATGGCCGTGTAAACTCTGATATCCCTCCAAAGTGGACGTATAATAAATAGGGTAGGGAATCAAGAATAGATTATATTTTGGTCCAACTCTCCCAGTGGTCGCTAATTATTGACTTCAAGGTAATTACAAGTAAGGATAGTGACCACAATGCGCTCCAGTTACAATATAAGATCCCGGGTTTAACGGGAACAAGGGTCATTGCAGGTTCTCGGTCCACGGGGTTGGTCCTTACGTCTAATAGAAGGAGAATTAGATGGGAAAAGCTTGCCACTAATCAAAGGAAAGTCGCAGAATTATACTCCAGGGTAATCCCCATATTTGACGTAGTGAGTACTTTAACGGGAAATCCCATCGCCAAAGACTATCATGAGTTATTGCGTTTGGCGCACGATGACTTGATAAAGTCTCTGGCTGAAGTCCTCTTCTGTCCACTTAAGAAGGGGGGGGTCCACAAATCGCCAGACCTGGTACAATGTTGCTTGCCGTATCGCGAAATTAGACCTTTTAATCGCCATTAAGGAAGGCAATAGCCGAGCTGAGATCAAGGCTAGGAGAAGGGAGTATAAGCGTTTGATCTTTAATGCTAAGATCGAGTGGGATCAGGAGAAGTGGGAGGACCGTACTAAATCACTAGCCAATAGGGACTCTTGCAAATTCTGGAGAATTGTAAACACTGGTTCAGAAGATCTTCCATCGGCCATAGAACCTAACAGCTCAGCTGAAGCTTGGAAGGAGCATTTCTGGTCCCTTTATAGGGTAGAGGCTGGGGCCCCCGGCGAATTACTACCCGCTGTAACATCATGTCATTCTGGAGACCATTTTACGGTGACTGAAATTAGAGCAGCGATTTCTGCCCTACCCCTTGGCAAGGCTCCGGGTTTGGACGGCCTCCCCGGGGATCTCTTTAAACAGGAACCAGATGTTTGGGCACCATATCTAGTGTCCATGTTTAATGCTATTCTGGGGGGCATGGAGGTGCCTAGTACTTGGCTGGGTGCAGAGATTGTGCCGGTCTTTAAAAAGGGGTCACCTATGCTCCCAGCCAACTACAGGCCCATTAGCCTTATAGATGTCTCCCAAAAGCTCTTTGGTAGGCTGATTCTTGATCGCCTCCAAACTTGGATTGATGATTTCTCCATCCTTAGCCCCTACCAGGCAGGTTTTAGGAAGGGGGTTTCGACTACAGACCAGGTGTTCCGCTTGAACCTTATTTACTGGAAGACCGCAATAATCGAGGGTGGCAGCTTGTACACGGTTTTCGTGGACTTGCGTGCTGCCTTCGACTTAGTTCCAAGAGTAAGACTCTGGTCCGTCTTGGCGGACCTGGCCATACCGGAAGACATGCTTTCAATTTTGATAAGTTTGCATTCGGGAAATTTCGCACGTGTGAGGTGCGGTAGGAATGGGGTACTCATGGATAGATTCCCGGTTGACAGGGGGGTAAGACAGGGTTGTGTCCTCGCTCCGGCCCTGTTTTGCCTCTTTGTCAACGGGTTTATCGACCACCTGTTGAGGGTGGCCGATACTGATGCACCAAAACTCAATGGCAGCAGGGTGCCCGCTATCATGTTTGCGGATGACACCCTGCTGCTGTCCAAGTCCCCCATGGGAATCCAACGAATTTTAGATGGATTTTTGACCTTCTGCACTGAGAGGGGTCTAGAGATTAATGCAACGAAGACGAAATATATGATTTTCAATCCCCCAAATTCCACCATAGGTACTCAGAAGTTGGAGAGGGTATCTACATTTGAGTATTTGGGGGTCACCATTAGTCAAACAATGTCCTGGGACACCCACCACAACAAGGTCAATATGAGACTGGTTCAATTAACTTACTAGTTACTGAAAATAATTTTATTAGGCAGCTTGCAGCCCTTCCAACAAGTACACCCCTTTTGCCGTTGAGGTTGGACCTGGGACTGAGACCCATTAGTGAAGAGCTGGCACTTAAACCGCTGACCTTCTGGCGTCGTTTGTGGGCTAGGCCAGAACTTGCAACATACAGGTCTGAACTACAAGAGATTCTAACTCTGCCAAAAGCCGCTATTATCCCATGGCTAACCTATGTGAAAAAAACATGTGAGAATCTGGGACGGCCGGACCTTTGGCTAGATCCAGAGAGTGCGTGCTGTAGGATCCCTAGGAAACTCCTAGTAAAAGAATTTTATGAATTTAAATTATCAAAACTTATAGGGGCTATAAAGGAGGGGTCTCTTACTAACTCATTTGTTAAAACGAAAGATGTGTACCACCAAGAGAGAGTTCTTGACAATATTAGTCCGGTCTTGACCAGAAAATTGTCCCTTCAGTGGAGACACAGCTCACTCCCACTTAGATCATACACAAAGCAGTGGTCTAATCCCCCCTCATCAGAGCAATGCTCTCTATGCACCCAATCCCGGGAGGATGACCTACATATGATCTTTTTCTGTAAAGCATACCGTAGACCCAGAAATTACTGGCTTGTTCCCCTTCTTAAGAACCTGGGTCTTAGGCATAACATGCATACAGAGTGTTAAAAACAGATCTCTCGCCCCCGGTTGTGTTTGCGGTAGCTAAATTTTTAAGTGCAATGTGGCACATTCAAGCAAGTTATATAAAGCAGACTGAGGCTGGGGATAATAGAACTATTGAATGAATTGTATTTTGTAACTCGTTGTTATTTATACTTCTGCTTAAAATGTTATGTGTTATTTTTTATCTGAATGTTAATTCTTTTTTAAATGTTTTTATTGTTGTATATCTTTTATGATCTAAATGGTCGAAATAAAGATTATAAAAGTTTAAAAAAGTAAAGATTAAGGAAGATTGCCGTGAGCATCCATTTAGAAGATGGAAACTACATTAGGCGAAAGAAAGAGAAGGAACAGAATTAAAGACAATTATTATAAAATAATATACAGTCGTTGTGGTATAACTGTATGTGTTTTCATACAATTATGTATTCTATTGGCGTGTATAGGATGGATTGTTTACGCTATGCAGCAAAAAGTTGTCCCTTCTTCTATCTCTGTGCCTTCTTATTCTACTATCTCTCCACATCTCTTTCATACACTTCCTCAACATGAACTCGTAAGAAGAATCGAATATTACAATAATTCGTTTATTCAATTATTACACCAACACCAATTAGTAATTAACACAACCGATTGTTGGGTGTGTGGATTAATGCCTCATACCACAGAAAAAGGGATGCCATATTTAGTCCTTCCATTCTCTTATGAAGGTTCTGCTTGGGCTTATTTTGTAACTTTCTCTAACGCCTATCAAAGCCGATTTAAACGACCTGTCAGTTCTTATATTGGTGGTCCAGAATTCAGTCATAGTTCATTGATAAAGGGAATTGTAGCTATGGCTATAATCATCGAAAATAGTAAAATTTCTGTTGATGAGAGAAAAGCATATACTTATTGGAACGTCACTCATTACATCACAAGCCTTAGTGATAAGGTTAAACAAGGAAAGTCTTCACCAATTTGGACTGTACCTCATCAAGGCAATTTCTGTTTACAAATCAATGGCCAAACTACTGACCCCGAACAGAGAAAAAGCTTTTGTTCCCATACTTATATCCACTCCTCTCAGAATTCGCAGCCATTAGTGCCGTCTCAGGGCACGTATTTCATCTGTCACGATAGAGCCTATACATGGTTGCCGACTGGTTTTTCTGGAACTTGCTATATAGCTTTTCTTCTTCACCCTACATACACTGCTTCTCCAAATTTCCATAAAAACAGATATGGCAGAGGAATTATTGATTCCAAAGACACAGCAGGTCAAGAGGGAGGAGACTTCCTAAAAGGATTTCTTCCTTTTTGGGGTCCTATGGCAAACAGCGGGAATATGAGACAACTGGTTCGTGTTGTAGAGACTACCATAGACATCACTGTAGGAGCTTTGAGTAATATTACAGCGGAATTACAGGCGGATCGTCTTATGACATTACAAAACCGAGTTGCTTTAGATGTTATTCTTGCAGATCGTGGTGGAGTCTGTAAATTGATCAAATCGAGTTGCTGTATTTATATATCTGATGACGCTCCGACAGTATACCAGGCCATCTCTAAATTACATTTAATCTCTGAGTCAATTCATCAGAACGATGGAGATTGGTCGTTATTGGGATGGTTTTGGGGACTACTGTCCAAATGGGGTTGGAAAGTGCTAACATTCCTAAGTATGGTTTTAGCCATCGTTTTCTCCTGTTGTCTTTGTATGCACTGTGGTCCCGCCATCTGCGACCTTTGTGCTACTATGTGCATCCCAAAACCTAAGTCACAAAGAACAGAGAATATTAGAATGATGTTACAGCAACAGCTCGATGACCTCATGGCCATCGACATCGACTCAGATTAACATGAGTCTGTGTATCTTGCCTGAGTTCTGGCAAAAGGAGGGTCTGAGGAAATTCGATTTTCGATCACGATCGCATTGAGCCGCCATTTTGTGCTCTGCCGCCATTTTGTGTTGCCCTCACTCAGGCAGCACGAAGAACGAAGTCTTTTCTGCTTTTCCTGCAATATTGTGTCAAAATAGCCTTGTGCCTCTGTTTGCGAAGCTGGTGTTAGAGACTGGCAGAGTACACTAATCCCTGTCTGGTTTTCCTAATCCCTGTCTTAACTATCTGTTGGTTCACACTATTCTCTTCTGATTTTATCTTGGCTTCTGGCCTTTGCTGTCCTCCGCTCGTATTCTCATGTTTCACAACTGTCCTCCAAAACACACGAACGTATCTCGCCACCTGCAAACCAGTTACAGACATGTTAATATCTTAACCTGTGGGAGGGATGGCAAACACCATTGGAGGAGAGGCTTCTTCGAGTTACTCGATATCTTTGTTTTTCAACCTTTTCTATTGGACATGATTTGTCTTTAACCTTTCCTTATTGGTCCTCTATGTATGTTTTAGGTGTGTTCTTGGTTAATGTATATGTTATCTATGTACTATATAAGATTGTGCGCCACGGAGTGAAGTGGCAATCTCCTGAGAACATACCGTGTGTACTTCTAGGACAACTGTACTAGCTGCAGCTAATACAATCTGATCTTTTACGCTGACAGAGTGTCCCCGTGTCTCTGTTAGCTGATGCAGGAGAACCCAGGAGATTAAGGCGTACCCTGCGCCGCCAGGCCCAATTGGTTCTCGTTCTTCAACCCGGGTTCTAATCTGGGAGTCAGCTCAGCAACCTGTGATTCTGGGCAAATTACATAATCTCCCCGTGCCTACTACAAATGAATGTGTCCTCGTGTACAGCTTCAATACAAAACAAGCATTGGCATAGCCAATAGGTCTCACCTTTGGGATCGAATAAGTGTTTTAGCCATGCAGTTAATGTTGTTGCACCGAGGATATTGTGCTGGATACCGAAACACTTATATGGTCTCAAAGGCGAGACCTATTGGCTATGCCAATGCTTGTTTACTTGTTGATATCAGATATCAGCACCAAAAACCCGGGTAGACCCAAAATCTTGACAGTGTTTGTTTTCCGCACCAACATGGAGATCCTGCTTTTATCTACCTCAAGTTATTAAGAGGTGTTATTTACATGAAAACTTGTGTATTTCCCCCAGAAGGTACAGACATAGGGAGGTACATACTATGGCGGGCTCCTTCCTAAAAACCAAGGGATGGTTCCCCAGGGTGGAAGGGGGATAGTGGCACGGGTTTGGGTTTGGGCACTAGTTGGGGAGCAGTGGGAAAAAATAACAAAAAAGAAGTCCTCAATATCACCTGAGCATATAAACACAGCATAGCAAGTAGGTCCGAGTACTATATTTAACTATATCAATGGAGAGAGTCAATGAGCGAAATCTCTTGTCCTGGAATGTAAATGGCCTCAGGTCAAATCGCAGGCAGAGATTAGCCATGAGATACCTAGAAGAAAGTCAGGCCCATGCTATCCTTTCAGAGGAAACCCACTTAGGTGCTAGTGAGGGTGCGCCCTTTTCTCTGAGTGTAGGTGGATAGAAAGTCACGTAGTCTCTGAGCAAATAGAGCATTGTAAGGGTGTGGCAATTTTGATTAGTAGAGGGGCCACTGTTGTGATAAAATCCTCAAAAACTTATGACACTAGCAGGTGGAAATTTTGCAATTTTGGGATGCAGGGAAGCTGAGTTAGTATGTGCTGTATTTTATGGGCCTAACATCGATGGTCCCCGACACCTATCCAATTCGGAGTGGAACCTAGTGGAGGTTACATTTCCAATAATTATCAGGGGGGACTTTAATGTCCTTCTTGATCCTACTATGGATAGGTCTACTTCAAAGAATTATGCCCATGCCCATGTGTGAGGCAGGCTCTCAAAAATATGCTTCAGAATTTAGCTTTGGTTGATGTTTTGAGGCACTTTTTGGGGGCCAGGCAAGGCTTCACGTCTCATAGTAAAATATAGGGCCACTTTTCCAGATTAGATAACATCTTTGTGGATAGAACCTTGGTGGATGATATAAAGGCAGTTCGTATTTTACCCGACCATATTTCGGACCATGCTGGGTTCATTGTGTACTTAAAGGGCGATAGCGGACGGCCAAGGCCAAGGTGGACATTGAAAAGTGCCATTCTCCTTGATCCTGAGGTAGTTGAGGCCTTGAAACAAACTAGTGTGGGCTATTTTCTTGATAATGTGGGGTCAGCCTCCTCTGATGTAGCTTGGGATGCATTCAAGGCATTTATTAGAGGGGCAGTGCAAAATCTGGCCCATTTAAAGAACAAGACTGAGAGATTAGACCTAAAAAGAATGGAATATAGAGTGGGGGCTTTAGAGGCTGATCTTCAACAGCAGGGGCACAGGTTAAATATAGGAAGGGAGCAGTTGCTAAGGCAATTGGAAGAGGCGAGGCTGAATTATAGGATTAAACTGGATAAGAGGTGTAGGGAGCAATGGCAAGCCGGGTGTGTGAGGAATTTTGAGTATGGTGAGAAAGTGGGGGCACTACTAGCATGGGAGGCGGGGGTATACAGGTCAAGAAATTTCATCAGACAGTTAGTAATTAACCCCAAGGGTGATATTTCTGATAGGACAGGGGAAATACAAGCTTGTCTAGTATCCCTATTTGCCGCGTTATATACAGAGGAGGTCCACCCCAAACAAGACTTGCTTGGGGCCTGGTTGGGAAAAGTGCAATTGCCAAGCCTGACAATGGAGGGTAGAGAAGGGTTGGATGCCCCTATTACTAAGGAAGAGATCCGCTCATGAGCAGGAATGGTAAGGCCACAGGCCCGCATGCCCTACTGGTCGAAGTGTATAAGCTTTTAATAGAAGAACTGATTCAAGTTTTGGATTTTTTTTTAATTCAATATGCAGGGAGGGCGGATCCCAAAAACATGAAAGGAGGCCACAATGGTTATAAAACCTTTTAAAGATTCTAGGAAAGCAGACTTCTACCAACCAATTTCTCTGCTGAACACTGACTATAAAATCTTTATGAGCATTTTGGCGGGGAGATTGGCTAAGCTTGCCCCCAAGTTGATCCATATAGATTAGAAAGGGTTTATCCCAAAGAGGCAAATTAAGGAGCTCCCTCAACAATTGATAGGCACAATAGACCTTGCCACAACTCGCTCGGTTCCCTTGGCCCTGGTCGCGATAGACGCGGCAAAGGCATTTGATCGGGTATGTTGGTCTTATTTATGGGAGGTCGTGGGGGCCATGATATTTGGCCCTGGTTTCACTGATTCCCTTCAGAAGCTGTTTGAGAATTCATTGGCTAAAATCCTTCTTAATGGTGTGTTAACAACCTGCTTTAGTATACTAAGGGGTACCCGACAGGGCTGTCCCCTGTCACCCTTGTTGTTTGATATCTACATTGAGCCTTTGGCGCAACTGCTAAGGGCAGATAGACAGGTTGCCCCTTTTAGCTCATCAACTTATAGCAGTAAAATCACACTGTATGTTGATGATCTGTTACTCTACACATCGAACTCTGCCGTAACTGTCCGAGAGTAGAGCAGCTGGTTGCAGAATTTGATGCCTTCTCAGGGTACTCAGTGAATAACTCCAAAGCTGAAGTAATGTGTTGGAATGTAGAAGGATGGAGTGGGAGGGTTAGCTCTGAGATTAAGGGGTCTATTAGAATGTCGGGCGGATCGCCACCGCCCGCATGGTGGTGGCGATCCGCCTGACATTCCCCTCCGCCGCATGCCATTTCCCCCCACCATAGTAGTATGGCGGGGGAGACCCCGGCGGATGGAAAGACCATATGCCGGTTTTCTGCCGGTCACACAAGTGACCGGGCGGAAAAGGGGCCTGATATGGTGGCGGTGTCTGCTAGACACCGCCATCCATATTAGGATGGCAGCGGGAAGCAGCCTCAACGCTGCCACGGAAAGGCATGCGGTTGTGCCCCCCCAGGATGTTGGGGGGGCACATGGGGGGTCCCTATGGTACCCCCCTGCCTTGGCATGGACAAAGTGGCAGGCACCTCGCGGTGCCTGTCACCTTGTGCATGCCAAGGCACGGCGTACATTCCCAGCATTGTGGTGGGCGGTGCTCACAGCACCGCCCGCCACAATGCTGTCAATAGAGGATGCCACCACCATGGTGGCAGTGGCATCCTAATTGCCGATGCAGGACAGCCGCACCACTGGCGGCCGGTCCCAGCACCGCTAGGGTGGCAGGCGGACGAAAGTCCGCCCACCATCCTAATAGGCCCCTAAGTATTTAGGGATTAATATTGTCAATGAGTTGGATCAAATCCACCAGTGTAACCTAAAAAGAGTTGCCAGGGAGGTAGATGTATTGCTCTCTACGTGGAAGAATTTGCCTTTAACAACCTATGGGCGTGTAAATTTAATAAAGATGGTGATTCTCCCCAAATCGATATACCTTTTTAACTGTATCGCTCTAACATGTCCAAGATCTAGTATCGATAAAATCCAGGGGGAAATAGTTAGCTTTATTTGGGCCTCCAGGGGAGCCAGGTTGGCATGGAAAAAACGTAGGCATAAGCTTGATAAGGGCGGTCTGGCTCTTCCGGATTTCAATTTAAACTGCATAGAGTTGCGGTTTAAGAATATTCTGATGTTAATAGGAAAATCCGATAATTCTATTTGGGTAATGCTTTTAGGTGAAATGGATAGAGGGGTGTGTGCTGAGGGGTTCTTGTATAAGTTTGGTGCCCTTAAATTCTTTAAAAAGGTGTGATTGAAGGTTTTAAGGTCCGCACTGAGTCTCTGGTGTAGGATGAGAAAAATGATCAGTTTAGGATACTTCTCTGACTTTGCTGCAATATGTGACTCCACCGGCACTCCAGGATGCGTGAAGGACGGACTTAGCATCTCACTAAGGCTGGCTGGGATCACCACCCGGGAAGATTTGATGACAACGCAAGGGATGCTTCCCTGGGAGGTGCTTACTGTGAAAGTTGGGGACAGCCTATCTAGATTGAAATTTGTGCAAATATCTTCCTGGTTTGTCGCCTCGAAACAGGAGATGGGATTTCTAGTTCTCCCTCCAGGATGTAAGACCTAAAAGAAAGGAGGTCGTAGCATGGTGTTGGAGATTCTTGGCTGCGGACGAAAGGAATTTAAAACCACCACACTTGGTGCGGGGAGTTGTTTTACAAGAGGTGGAGTTTTTACCAGTCTGGTGTGACTTCTCTGAAACTTCTATATTCCGTCATCAAACCAGAGAGTTTAAAGCGGAACCATTTTCCACTATTATGCTGTATTGGACACCATTTAAAATAGCCAAGTTTGCCCCATTGCCCACCCCAAGTGCAGAAGGTGCAGTTTTATGAAAGCTAATGATGACCACATTTTCTTTCTGTGCCCTAGGATAAAGGTATTTTGGAGCGGAGTAGATTCCATCCTGAGAGACATCTTTGGGGTAGCGATTGTCATGAATCCATTGTTAGTTTTCCTGGGAGTGGACATGATTACACGCAACTTCCTGCAGTGGGAGCAGATTGGGTTATTGTTTTATCTGGCACTCATCGAACTGAGGAAAATTGTAAGCTGTGGATTGATCCATTACCCCCGAAGGTTGAGGACTGGGTTAAGGCGGTCATCTGGGTTTGGCGTTCAGACTTGGGATGTAAATTGGGTTGTGCAATATGGGCTGATTTTTCTAGATGGTGTGGGGTTCAAGGAATATGTCATGAATTCCTATGATTACACCGAGGCACCGCCAGAGGTGATGGTCCCCCCGGCTTTTCCAGAGTGGAGGGGGCCAGAGCGAATGCAGCGGACCGAGGGATTTAAAGATAGAGCGGTTGGAGGTTTGCAGACGCTACGGTAATATGAGGACAAAACAAAAAAAGAAAGAAAAAAAAGTGGTGTCATTTGCAATTCAATGTGGCCATCATATTTTTGCGAGAGTTGATAGTCTCACAAGATTTAACGAGACTTCGTGATTGGCAGCCCTCTTTTGCCTTCTGTACATACGGATTTGTCCAGCATCTTCTCAGTTCTTCACAATCGCTTTAAAAGAATTTCGGGTCTCTGCTGGATTTTTCCAGAATGATGTATTCCAGAACTTCAAGAGCACTGTACTCAGGTAACCCTTGTCTTCAGTTTCTTGTTGGATGTTATGGGAACTTGTTACCGCAAGCAAAATAATTATTTATTACTGGATTGTGCTTTAACAATCTACAGAAAGACTTGACTTCTAGCAAACATACGGCCATGATTGAATTCAGCTAAAACATATATCGAATTCTAGACAATTTCTGTATTACTAAGTTCCTGTGAAGAAGTAACTGCTTCCCTTTTACTCTAAGGATATTTTTGGCTCAGGTCATGTATTAACATGCTAACTTCTCTATATTTGGTCATGTGTGTATGCCATTTAAGCAAAGGATTCTTTTTGTAGATACTTGAGCCACATGTGTATCACTGCACAGAGAATGCTAGCAGAATCTATGGTGACTCTATCGGTATTCCGCAAAACTAACACAGAAAAAAATATTATGATAAAAGAATATTGTGTGAAAAATGTCAGCAAACAACAAATATCATGGGACAGAATATAGAAGGTATGACTATCGTTTTTTATGTTTAAATCGTTTTATTGTTTGGAATAGGTATATTAGAAAAGAAGAATATAAGAAAAAGAGAAGCAATACAAATACTCTCAGCTACAACCATTGGCCGGTGAGGCATAAAGGAGAGAAATGTAAGGAGAAAAGAACACAAAAACGGGAGTGGAAACCCAAAAAAAGAAAGGAAAGAAGGGGGGGGGGAAGCGGGGAGAGAGTACCAGAGGGGCTATCTCATGAGTGTTATGAGGTGCCAGACACTAGGGCTCCTCGGCTGAATAGCGCTGGTGTAGACTGTTTCTAAGGCTTCAAGTATTTGACGCCTGTTCCTTGGATAAGGTCTCTTCTGGTATTAGGCGAAGGTAAATCGGGCATGTCAGCTCCCTGACCTTCCCACTGAGGTAACTAATGCAGGCAGGACCCCCACATCTTATCGAATTGTGGTAGTTGGTTGTCTGCTACTGCTGTGAGCTTTTCCATCCCCAATAGATCCCACATCTTGTGAAGCCAGTCCATATGTCGTGGTATCATATCCGTGTCCCATCGTTCCAACAGGGTTTGTTTAGCTGTGCATAAAGCCAATGTGATTGCGTGTCCTTTCAGGGATCCGAGAGGGTATGTTAAATGGTTGGGGAGGCCCAGGAGAACATCACTCGGGAACCTGGGGAGTCAAAGATTTCTTCTATAGCATCTAACATCTCCTGCTAGTATGTCTGTATTTTAGGGCACTGCCACAGGAGGTGTGTCAGTGTCCCAGTGTCTCCTCACCGTCTCCAGCATTTGGGATCTACTCCTCTTTTCCAATGTGCTGTGCACTCAGGTGTCTAGTACCAGTGGTGAGCTATCTGTAATAGAGTCCCTTTATCTGTGGCAGATCGTGCTGCGGTATTTGCCCGTTTCTGTATGTCTGACCATTCCTTCTGTGTGAACTGTCTGCCACACTCCTTCTCCCATCTCACCTGCGCTTTTGTTCTAGTTTGTGATTGCGATGTGTTTAGGAAAGTGTATATATCTGTATGTCTGGTGATAAGCCATTTTTTGAAGGGTAGCAGTGGTCTGCTCTCACAGGGCTTCAAAGCTGGTTGTGTGACCCAGTGACGAATAGTGGTGTATTGCAAGTGTGCCGAGGAGAGTAACCCATATCCTTTTTGAATTTACGTAAAGGACATACTACCCAAATGATCGAATAAGTCGCCCGCTCTCTTACAATTTGCCTACTGCCATGACATGTGTGCCGAACCGTGCAGTGATGGTGGGAAGTCTGGTTTTCCCAGAATCGGGGTCATCGGGTAATGTCTCGTGGATAATTTCTTAGGGCTCGCTACCTCGTCCTAGACACTGACCGTAGCTCAAAGTATCGGGGAGATATATAGTCCTTGTTGCCAGTGCGGCTTAGGGAGCCAGGGGATCTTCCATATGTGTATGCCTGTGATGGCCTGGTCGATAAAGCACCAGTGCTTTTCCGTGTTGGGCCTGTTCCACTCCACCATATACCGTAGCTGAGCTGCTTGGTAGTAATGTTTGAGGTAAGGGAAGCCGAGGCCGCCACATGTAGGTGGCAGGTGCGTCAGGTGTTTAACGATACGTGCCTTTTCCCCAGCCCATATATATTTTTCTATCAATTGTTGTAGTTTAGGTAGAACCTGGGGTGGGGGGAGGGGCAGGGTTAGCATGACATATGGGGGCATATTATCAATGAAGTGGCGAAGAGAGGCGATAGCCGTCTTGGCTTATCGCCTGTCTTCGCCACTTCAGAAATGCCAGGCTGCACCATATTACCAAGGATACGGTGCAGCCTGGCGTTTCCCCCTACGATGGCAATAAGTTACACAATTTATCGCCAGCGCAGGCACCCTTGCACCAGAGTGCAAGAGTGTCTGTGAGCAGGGAGGTTTGTTCATGTGTAGGAAGGAGCTCCTTCCTGCACATAAACAAACCTAAAATTACATTTTGTAAATTTCATGTATGCTGCTTCGTGCAGCACACATGAAAGTTACGAAATGGCATTTTGAAAAACGTTTTTTTTAATGTACAGGAAGGGTTCACCTTCCTGTACATGAACAGACCAAGGTATTTTGCTTTTTCCATGTGTGCTGCACAAGCCAGCACACATGGAAAAAGCAAAAACGAGGAGAAATAAAGCATTTCTCCTCGTTTTGCCACCTTAAGACCAGGATTTTTCTGGTCTTAAGTTCGGCGCTGCCACCTATTATCGCCAAGCTTGATAATTGGTGGCAGCATCGACTTCAATGAATGTTGCGGTGGAACGCCCACCGCAACACCCACAGCATGCCCCCTTTCACGATAAGTTTATCGTGGAAGGGGCCCTATTATCAAGGCAGCGTTAAGCCAATTAACGTGGCTTTAAGCCAATTAACGTGGCTTTAAGCCATGTTAAGTGGCTTAACGCCGCCTTGATAATAGGGCGATAAAATTATCGCCGCAATATGGGCAGAAAGGTGCGATAATGCGGCGATAAAGGCCTTGCTAATATGCCCCATAGTATCTTGGGGAGAAGCATCATTTTTATGGCCACTAGCCTCCCCAGCCAGGACAGCATATGGTCTTTCCATTTTTCTAATTTTGTGCATGTGTCTGCTAGTAGGCGGCCATAGTTGTTCTCTGACGTTTGCCTAACCGTGGGATGTATGTGAAGGCCCAAATAGGTCACCCCCTGCAAAGCCCATGGATACAGGTAGAGATTCCATATAATTTCTGCATCCGAGTCCGGAGTCGTGAGATTCAGAATGTGTGATTTTTGTGGGTTAATCTTGAAGCCTGATACTGCACTGAATGCTTCCACCTCTAAATCAAGCTTTGATAGAGAGTGGAGGAGGTCCGCCATTATCCCCATCACGTCAACCACATATAAGGCCAGTTTATTTTCCCTACCACCCATCCTCACTCTCACTATCCCCACGTTTGCCGTTATTCGTTCTAGTTTGTTGGACCTTGTCTAATAGATGGCATAGTCTCTTTGTGTTGTCGCTGCAATTGCGCTCTGGAATAAACCCAGCCTGATCCGGGTCAACGAGGCCCTGCATCATTGGGGCTAGGCGCGCGGCAAGAATCAAAGTAAAAACCTTTGCATCTACATTAAGTAGCGAGATGGGTCAATATGCCACACATTGATTTGGATCTTTGACCTGCTTGGATATGACCGTAATGGTAGCTAATCTCATTGCATCTGTGAGGATGCCTGTTTCGATAAAGGAGTTATATAGCCTAGTAAGGATCGGTGCCAACACAGGGGCAAACAGTTTGTGAAATTCTGGGGGGTATCCATCATGTCCCGGCGCCTTCCCGGCCGGTAGGTGTGATATCGCAGCAAGTACCTCATTGATATGTATGTCTTTCTCTAGGGGAAGGGCATTTTGGTGGTCCAGTCTATCAGTTGGGTGTATGTTTGCGTCTGAATACACCTCCACTGTATATAATTCCCTGTAAAAGTGGTGAAACTCCTGCGCTATCAGCTCATCCTGTTTGAGCGTATCCCCTCGGGTATTTACAATTGCGGTCACCCTCTGACTATTCATCCGTGCTCGGAGTCTCTGGGCGAGAAGGTGGCCACCCTTGTTCCCTCCCATGTAATATTTCTGTTTGATCCGCAATAGGGCATATTCAGCCCTATCCCTATCCAGGGCCTTAAGCTCCTTTCTAGCTATTGTAAACTTGCGGCGTGTTCAATGTGCCCCGTTCTTTTGTACATTTCCTCCAGTTCTTTGACCCTTCCATCAAGTGACTCCGTTTCGCATGTCTCTCTTCGTTGAAGCGTGCTACTATGCTAATAATGTGCCCCCGTATGACCGCCTTTAAAGTGTCCCATGAGAGCGCAATTGGGATTTTGGGTGTATCATTTGTTTTTAAGAAGGCCTTCAGTGCTTCTGTAATCTCAGCAATCACTGTCTTATATGTAAGTATTTTGAGATTCAATCGCCAGGAGCTGTGTCTGTGATTGGACGTAGGCAAGTTCAATTTGATATAAATAGGGGAATGGTCCGACTGAGCCACCACTCCTATGTCTGCCTCTTGTATATATGATGCTAAGGAGCCGGTGATGACAAAAAGGTCAATTTTTGCATGTGTTTGGTGTGCTGCCGAATAGTGGGAATAGGATCTCTCTGTCGGGTGTTGTTTGTGCCAGGTATTGATAAGATTATGTAGGGCTAGTTGGCATTGGCCTTGTGATGATAGCACGCCTGTGTTATCCACCCTCTGTGCCGAACGGTCCAATGTTGCATCCATTACCAGATTAAAGTCCCCACCTATGAGCACGTGTGTATCTGTGGTTTCTATCACCCGTCCTATTGCATCTAGGATAAAGGGTTCTTGTCGTTCGTTGGAAGTGCAGATATTCGCAATCATCATGGAGTGGGCCCCGTATGTAAAACACAATGAGAGAAGGCGCCCCAAAATTCTGCTTGTGTACTAGTAACTTTACCCTCAAAATGTGTGGCCAATAGGATCATTACCCCTGCCTTTATCCCCTACCCCGCGGAAAAATACTGGCAGTCGAACCAGCGAGACCTTTATCGTCACTAGTCTGCTGGGATCAGATGCGTTTCTTGCAATAGGCATATATCTCATTTAGATTATTTTAGCATAGACAGAAGTGCCCTCCACTTTGCTGGCATATTGAGCCCTCTCACATTATAACGAATTATTCTGACCATCTCTTAGTTCAGTGTGTTGTGTTCGTGGTAGGTCTAAGGATAGCCATCTTGAGTCCTCCCATTGGGATTTAAGCAGTAGGTAGTCCCCAGTGAGCAACCACAAGAAAAGTTGAAAACTGCCCGTAGAAGGAAGAAGAAAGATAGAAAACAAAGAATAAACAATACTCATCAAACACTGGACACCGATCCCCCATCCAAATTGTTTAACACATGAGAAGCAGGGTACATGGTATCGGCGTTGCATCGCAGAGGTCATCCGAGTCCTTGGTCCATTCACCCCGCCGTCCAGCCAGTCATCTAGTGTCTCAAAGTAGAAGTGCGCCCACGGGTCTTCGTTCGTCATCGTGGAGGTCCAAAGATTTATTGTTCCTATGTTGTCGTCCTCGCTGCATATTCTCCACCCTCTTGTTGGGTTCCTCCCTCACCTCCTGGTTCTGCAGCTGTTTCAGCAATGCTTCCCTTTCTGTTTGACTTTCTATGTCCGACAGCTTACTCACTTTTTCCCCCCTTGGCCAGAGGGATCGCTGATTCCGATGCCAGACTGTTTTGGGTAAGTCATTGTCTCACTCTGGTATATCTTTGGGAGCAGGATTGTCTGTTTCTATCATGTCTTTCGCTTCTTCCAGGTTGCTGACAGAACGGGTCTCATTGGCCCACACGAAGGTGAGGCGGAAAGGGTGGCCCCATTTATATCGAATTCCCTTTTGATGCAAGAGTTCCGTGAGGGGTTTTAGTTGGCGCCATCTCTGCAGCGTGATAGGGGATGGATCCTGATATAGCTATATCTTAATGCCCTCAAGTCAATAGTGTTGCCATCATAATTATTTATTTTTGGGTGTAATAATGTAGGCAAGTGAGAATTTCTTGTGGCATCCCGGGCGTTCTTGTGGAGCGGCCAGCTCTATGCTTCCGGTGTGGGAAGATGTCTTGCGGAGCCAGTGCGGGGGCACATGGTGGAAGAGTCGGCGAACATACTCCTCCAGCCCGTCGCTGTTGCTTGCATTGGAACACCTTCGATAAGTATATTGCCTATTCTGGGTCTGTTTTCAAGGTCTTCCTTCCGGTATTGGAGCTCAGCATTCTTCTCTTGAAGGTCCAGGAGCTCTCTGCGGTGAGTGCCCAGCTCTTCTTCCCTTGCGTCTCCCATTCGCTCCAGTGAATCTACTCTCTGGCCTATGTCGCCCACTTCTCTCTGCATCTCTTTAATCTCAGAGGCTGTCCTGCTTTGGCGCCGCAAAGTCAGACCTCAATGCTCCAAAGAGGGTTTCCATGAAGGCTCCAGTCACTAGGGCTTCCTCCTCCTCCTGGTCTCCCACTGCCTTCTCAGGGCTAGCTTTTCGTCTCATTGGCTTTTTGGGGGTGGGCTTGGTAAGTAAGTCCTTTATGCTGTTGTCTTTCTTGGTGGGGGGTTTTGAGGTTGCCATTCCCTCTCCTGAAAATGCGACAGTTCCGTACTCCTCACCTCGGCCTCCCAACACTAGGCTACCTCGGTGGACAATGTTCTTTTTCCTAGTTCCTTTGGTCTATGTCATCTAGCCTATTGGGGGCACCCCATGGGTCTGCTATTGCTCCTGTCCGCCGGCTTTACCCCCTTAAATGTGTCGTTATGCCCATCACGAGGAATCACCTATTCACCGGCTCCTGCGGCCACAGGCGCGGGCTTCTCTGCTCTGCTCCACTTGCCTCTCAATATTCTGGCCACTGTTCCTGAAGGCCCTCTTTCGAGTGTGTGTCTGTTTAATATAGTGCTGCTGCCCAAGGCTCTCTGTCTCTTACACTCTGAAGCCACAACTCGCAATTTCCGCTCCCCCCGGTATGGAGGGACTACCCGTGCACAAACAGAGAGATCTTCGTTCCCATTGCAGTGGCGGCAGGAAGGGGACCCTGTTCACTCCACCCGTGCGGGCCCGTGTAGGCCTTCTCCCAGGCTTCTCTGCTGCCCGCAATCAGCACAGCGCCCCAGATCGCGTCAGGCATGCACCCGGGACTCCTCTGCCTCTCTGCATTGTCCACAGTCCGCAGGCATGTCTGCCGAGCACTCCGGTGACTTCCCGGTGCACAGAAGGCTCCCTTGCTGGCGTTAAGGGCAGCTCCCAGCTATACTGTACTGGTGGCTGGTCCCGCATAGGCCTTCCCCCAGGCCTCTCGCAGCTCACGGCTAGTCCGGCACCCAACTCGCGAGGGGAGTGCACTGATCTCTGGCACTCCTCGCACGTCCTCTGCCTTCTCTTCTGTTTGCTCCGGGCTACTGCCGGGTCTTCACGTCTGACTCAGGCTGCCAATCTCCGGGAGCTGCAGACCGGTGCCATTTTGCCCAACAGCCGCCGACGTGCTGGAGGCTTTCCTTCGCTTCCTTATTGTCCGCAACTTGCAGGCACGACTGCCGAGGGCTCCGATGGTCTTCCGGTGTACCCGGGTTACCTTTGCTGGTGTATGGGGGCCAGAGGGCAGCACCCAGCTGCATTATACTGGTGGCGGACGGTGAAGCTCACAAGAATCGCTACCTCTCAGCTGCCATCTTGGCCACGCCCCCCGACCATCGTTGTTTAAGGTACGTATATATTGTTTTTTTAAATATTGTTTATAATATTGTTTTCATTAAAACTAATTGTATGGGATATCATTTTTTAATTACATTAATATATATTAGTTATTTTATTATGTGTAGGTATAATTATTATTATGATAATATATATATATTTTTTTTAGTATAGTTACCAATTTTTAGCATGACCTTTCATATTTCTATTTAATACATTTTTAATTTAGGTGTGGTTTTTTTGGTTTTGTAGGGGATCCAGGTAGGAAGTTATTAAAAATCGAAGTTTCTTTTCATTACTTTTTAATCATAATTACATTATTGTTTAGTAATTATGTACATTATTTAATCGATTGTTATTTCAATTATTTTACTATATTTGTAATTTGTGATTTGAATATTTACCATTTATATATTTTATTAGTAAGTTTTGAATAATTAGTGAGTTTTAAATATGAATTCTTATTTTTTATTTTTTATTATTTTTGTGTTGGATTATTAATTGATAGTTCATTATTTACATTATTTAATTGATTCATTGTTATTTTTAAATTAATTGTTAATTTGTTAATTGGTTTATGTAATTATGATATTTTGCAACATTTTTACATTATTTGTTTAGATTTTAATTGTTTTATTTGATAATTAATGTAACATTAATAATATGTTATCTATTAAACAAATTAATACATCTTAAATTATTTGTTGGTGATTTTTGCATAGAAGAGAGAGAAGTGTATATATGTTATATATTTACATTTATTTGTATTAATTTTGCATTATGAAGTTTGCATTTTTTCAATATATTTTTATCTGCAAACAAAATATTTTTATTATGTTATATATTTACATAGTTTTTTAAAAGTTTAGAAGTTGGAGTCGTACATTCAACCTCTCCTAAAATCGTATTTTCCTTGCTTTTGGAGTGGGAATAGTAAATCTAACCTCCTAAAGGCCAACCCTTTTGTTGCTCAGATTGGAGTGGGAGTATCTAAACCCTTCAAAGTTTCCCTGCTTTTGCTTATGTTTGAATGGGAATAGTAAATCTAACCGCTCCAAAGCTCAAAACCTTCCCTACTGTTGCTTAGATTGGAGTAAGAATAGTAAACCTAGCCCCTCCAAAGCCCAACACTTTCCCTACTTTTGCTTATGTTAGAGTAGGAATAATAATTCTAACCCCTTCAAAGTCCAGCCATTTCCCCACTGTTGCTTACGTCAGAGTGAGATAGTAAATCTAACCCCTCCAAAATCAAAAACACTCCCTGCTTTTGCTCACGTTGGAGTGGAAACAGTAAATGTGACCCCTTCAAAGTCCAATCATTTCCCTACTGTTGTTCATATTGGAGTTAGAATAGTAAATCTTACTCCTTCAAAGTCCAACACTTTCTCTACTATTGTTTAATTTGTATCGACATTTATTTCTTATTGTCGATCCCCTAGTAGGGCTAAGTCAAAAGTAGTCTAAAAGATTTAGGTTTATCGGATACTTTTGAATCACCTTCCACTATTACCAAAGTTGAAAAGCAGGTGGTTATGCTTCAATTTCAGAAACTTAGCCAGTCACAGAGACTACACTGAATCTAACTCTATCAGAGATTACATTAAGATCTTAGCACTTGATAAGCCTGTGCTGTGCCTAATCTTAGAACTCACACGCTGGGAAAGATCTCTTCTCTTCCGCTTCAGAGCAGGTACAGTGGGGGCTTTTGAGTTTTTGTGAGGGACAAGGTGTATTTGGCAGTTCTGCACTGGCATGCCTATGTAATGGGCTGTATGAACAATTCCTGATGCATTTTATGTTCTTCTGTACATTTTCAGATCCTATTTTCTACTTTAAAAAAACCTAGTTTAAAGTATTTAGAGTATCGGAAGTGCAGGGACACGATACACTACTTGCAGCTTTTAGGTAACCCCGATGTTTGTTTCAGAGTATGCTCCATCCTTAAAGCGGCAGTAAGATCACAGAAAACTATGGAGGGGTGGCATTCTGGTTGTTATTATTGTCCATGGTACCTCAGGCCTTTGTTACCTTTCAAGATATGAGAATGCTATGGTTGCTAGGATTAGACTCCAGGGTATGGAGCACATTTGCACATCTCAGGATGTGCACAACTCTTAACTTATAGTATCATAGTGGACTCCTGGAGGTTATTGATGTCTGTATATTTGTAATTCTGTAGCATATCCTACACAAATATCACTTTGCAATGAATGCTTAGTTTACAAAACTATGTACCATTACATCCTGGAGTGTGGACTTGCTGCTTGTGCCATAGTTTGATCTATTGTACACACCTTATTGTCATACTGCTGCCTGCCCTGACTGCACGTACTTTATTTCGATCATTTGTTTTAAACAGTAATGGCTATTGTTTAAGTACTTGGTGTATTTGATGTATTGTTTCTCTTTTATGATTTTTCTAAAACCGACTGAAGATTAATTGAATTGAATTGTATTTTCTTTCTTTATTTTAATTCTTCATAAAAATAAATAATTTTAACCTATTTTATTTTTGTTGGTTTTGCTTTAATTTTACTTTTGTAATTAAATTTGATATATGTTTCTGGTATTTATGCATTTGCTAATATAATATTTATAATAATATTGGTAATTTTAATATATTGTTCAATTTTTCACATTGTTTATTAGTTTTGATAGTAGATGTGTGTATATATATATGATATATATAGTATAGATAATAAAAGCAATTTATTTTATAATATATTATTTTAAACTTGAATATTTTAAATAAATTGCATTATATATATTGTCTGGGGACTCCGGTTGTGGTAAATGGAGCATACAGCAGCGCCCACTGGAGGGTTAAAATTGTGTGGTTTACAGCGCACTACATGGACCAGCATGCCTAAAATCAGCTTAACGAGGCGCCCACCTGGGAAAAACAGTGTTCGTTTAAAAGGCAAGCTTCGTGTTGGTGCACTGCTTTTACCTCGAGTTGCTGTGGCTCCCCTCTGACGAAGGTCAAGATGTGACCGAAATGCATTAGGAAGGAAATGCCACCTTTGAAATAAAACCCTTTAATCACCGGATGGAGTGCGGCTCGTTCCTTTCTCAGGTAGAGGAGTTGTTTGATGTTAAAGTGGCTTGGTCCAGCCCTGAGCAACGCACCGCCTAACAAGAGCGCCAGTAATCACCCGACAATGGACCTTGCTTGTGGAAGTGGAAACACGTAGGGTGTTTGGTGCCGCCAAGAAATGGATTTTGGCTTCGGTGCCCCAGCAATGTTCACAATTAATTGTCTGGGGACTCCGGTTGTGGTAAATGGAGCATACAGCAGCGCCCACTGGAGGGTTAAAATTGTGTGGTTTACAGCGCACTACATGGACCAGCATGCCTAAAATCAGCTGAACGAGGCGCCCACCTGGGAAAAACAGTGTTCGTTTAAAAGGCAAGCTTCGTGTTGGTGCACTGCTTTTACCTCGAGTTGCTGTGGCTCCCCTCTGACGAAGGTCAAGATGTGACCGAAATGCATTAGGAAGGAAATGCCACCTTTGAAATAAAACCCTTTAATCACCGGATGGAGTGCGGCTCGTTCCTTTCTCAGGTAGAGGAGTTGTTTGATGTTAAAGCGGCTTGGTCCAGCCCTGAGCAACGCACCGCCTAACAAGAGCGCCAGTAATCACCCGACAATGGACCTTGCTTGTGGAAGTGGAAACACGTAGGGTGTTTGGTGCCGCCAAGAAATGGATTTTGGCTTCGGTGCCCCAGCAATGTTCAAAATTAATTGTCTGGGGACTCCGGTTGTGGTAAATGGAGCATACAGCAGCGCCCACTGGAGGGTTAAAATTGTGTGGTTTACAGCGCACTACATGGACCAGCATGCCTAAAATCAGCTTAACGAGGCGCCCACCTGGGAAAAACAGTGTTCGTTTAAAAGGCAAGCTTCGTGTTGGTGCACTGCTTTTACCTCGAGTTGCTGTGGCTCCCCTCTGACGAAGGTCAAGATGTGACCGAAATGCATTAGGAAGGAAATGCCACCTTTGAAATGAAACCCTTTAATCACCGGATGGAGTGCGGCTCGTTCCTTTCTCAGGTAGAGGAGTTGTTTGATATATATATATATATATATATATATATATATATATATATTATCTACTGGCGGTCGCCAGTAGATAGTTATAGTTAGGTTCGTGTTTCCATAGGAAATCCGCAACATTCTATTTGGAATATATATATATATATATATATATATATATATATATATATATATATATATATATAAACACACACACACAACCAACTCCCACAGAGTGATCCATGGAAGGAGACACGGACTTCGACAGTTAAGATACGGCATCTGTTTTATTTGATCAGATCAGCCTCAATCACAAAATTTAAAAAGAGAGACGCGTTTCGGCTTGCTCGAAGCCTTTGTCAATCTGACAAAGGCTTCGAGGTAAATATTACTTTAAAAAATATATATATTCTGGTCCACTATATTTTTTAAATATTTTTGTTGACATTTTTGACAAAATATTGTTGTGTAACAATATTTTTGTAGATTAGATTTTGTCAATCAACCAAACCTATGGGTATGTATATTTTGTTGACTATAGAGAATTGTCTTACTATTTTTTATCAATTACCAACCACAATTTCGTCAGAGAGTAAGGGTTTTTCTTCTCACTACTCAAAAATAAGAAATCAGAGGAAGAAGTTCAATGCTAATTGCAGGACAGTGCTCAGTAGGTTTCTCTCTTACCATTCCCCTTTCCCTTAGAATTTATTTTGGAGTTTGTTGTTACACGGAGCTCCACTAGACTTCAGTGGGCAAGACAAAGTATCATCTATCTCTATGACATCACTGTAGAGGTACTAAAGATCTAATTCTTAAGTACACGTACCTTCTCTGCCCAAGTGTCATTGATACTAGTGCTTAATCCTTAATAGGTTCAAGGCAAGCTGTAGCTTCTTAATGATTTGGCAGAATTTAAAGCAGCAATTCAGACCAAGAGCACACAGTTACCTGGTGATGGTCTTAATAAATCTTCCTAAACATTGTGCTTACAGTACAAGTACTCCTAGTAGTCCAGCAATTTCACATACCACTTAACACCCTCAACTACAGCCCCATGCTTTGTCTCTGGACACACCTGAATGATTTTCTGGTGATCCTCAAATGATAGGATATTTTATAACTCAATGTACCTTGCACATTTTGCATCATCTGGGGGCATTCCTAACGCCAGAAGTGAAAGTAGCATTCATATTATCATATCTTTCTGGAGACGATGCATCATGGTCTGTCTTTAGTGGCAAAATACATTCCCTTACTTTATGACAGTGGTATTCACACTTTTTAATGCACCACCCCAACCCCCATGTTAAAAAGTTTCATTGCGGACCCCGTTGATGACAAACATACTTTTTTCACAATTATTCTATACAATTGACAGCACTAAACATATTTAACAATCCAAACATTTAAGTTATGTTCAGTTATGGGCAGTATAGTCTCAAAGTGTAAAAGTATCCACAGTGTGATCCTTTTATCAGAAGCAGGCTAGGGACTGTGAGAGTTATATGGCACCCCCTCGACTACCTTTGATACCTACTTCCAGCCAGAGCTTTCGTGACAAAAGAGTGGCATCCAGTTTTTTTTCACAAAAAAACAATGCTGTATTTTCAGCATGATCCTTCTCTTGGCCAGTGCCTGGCATCCCCCTGATATCAATGTAGCCACCCCTAGAGGGGCACATCCCCCAAGTTGAAGATCTCTGCTCAGTGATGTTGAGCAATTCAACTCAGAGCACAGTCGTATATTTGATAAATCAGTTGCCCAATCCGTTGATCTAGAGTCATTAGATTTAAGACAGGGTAGAAAAGATCTGTTAATATCCCCAGCACAATTCCAGCAACTATTGCTTGAAGATAATTCATCATCTGAAAAAAAGCATACATTTTTATGAGATTTAATGATTTAGATATGTTGGCCCATATTTGAAATGGACCTTCAGTGTGTGATGTAGTGATTGATTTAGATCTAAAAATGAGCCAATGAATAGCTGTAGGTAAAGGTGAAAAATGTAGTGAGCACAGATATTGAGTAGAGGAATGTAGACACCTGAATAACCAACCACCAGACACAATTGGAGCTTTTTCTCCTGAGTCTTTGCAAATTGGTGCAATTGTTAACCCGTTCACTAAAGAAGAAGGAAGTATTGCTGATCACAGAACATATGTTTATACTGTGGTTCGAAGAAACATTGCATTAAGGAGTGCCCAAAGAAACCCAAACATAGTTGGCAGGGAAATTGTCTTCTTTCAGAGACCTTAAACCATGTAATCTTGACTACTGAACAGCTGGGATCAGATTACATGTATCATTACAAAATAAGGAACACGTACACAATAATATATCCGCTTTAATCACCTCAAGGGCCACAGGAACTCTTTTAGTTCTGCTTTTGCAGACTTCTTTGGATTGACAAAACAAAAGATAAACCAGAACAAGTGTGAGCGTGAATGGCACCAGGGCTCTAAGTAGACCAGGTACCTCCAGGTCTTTGACCCAGAAGTAGGTAAAAACAGACATTGAAATGGGTCCCTATCAGGATCTACATTCATGTCCTTAACTGTACTTGCAAATAACACTGACTGATTTCCGAACAAGGTACAAATCGTTCAGGTAATCCATGTCAGTGATATAGTTCCTGTTTACATTTCACATGCTTTACTTTACTTAATTTTCATTCCCTAAGAGGGCCAGCTATTTGCAGGATGTTGTGTTTCTGTATTTTGTTTTTACGTGTAGCATATTAGTCTTGTATAGTGCATGCTCTGCACTGAGAGCTCTGGAGCGGAGAGGGAAAGCAGTGTGAGTATCTCATAATGCCAGTCATTGGGTCAAAAAGGTGTTCAAAATCCAATCCGACCTCTCTGCAGAGCAAACAGAGCAGCTGTAATGCATTCCATTTGCAGTTGTGATTCTGTGCAAATGTTAGTGAAGGAAGTACACAGCCGTCAAACTATTGAAGGGCGAAAGTAAAAGAAAAACAGTGCTTACAGGTGAGTGAGTGTATTGTGTGTTTGGGGCAGGTTAAGTGAAGGAGATATGAGGCAGTGCATTCAGGGGAGAGCGAAAAGAGGGTGCTGATAGGATAGAGGTGAGGGGTAAGATGTGCAGATGGTGGACACATGGAGAGAAATGGGCATACATATTTAACTGGGTGAAAATAACAGGAGTTATTGAGACTCCTGAAGACCACTACCTCTTCCACAGGGCTCAGTAATGTTTTTTTTTTGTGTGAAAATATTTTATTGAGGTTTTCCAACCGTCGAACCAATAAACCAATGTTGCTTACAATAGTATCCTATATAAGACCCAGTCATCAATACACAGATCAGGAGAAACCACTGGCTCAGTAATGTTTGATAAACAATCTCACAATTTGAGAATTGAAACATTTTCCATATTAATTATTTACAACAAAATCATTGCTATTGATCAATTATCTTAAAGAGTAAACAGCCATTGACGAAGCCCAGTCTCAACTGGTTTAAGGTGTATATCAGTTGTTGTGTTATATATCTGTATACAATAACAGAAAGCTTAGAGATGAGCCAAAATAACTGTCAGGTGGCACACTATGGGAATCACAGAAGTGTAGTTACATGCTTAAGCCTCTCCCTTAATTACAAAGGACATGCCTTTTAGAGACTCCTCGCTTTTTGCATCCCAAAGCCCTGATGGAACATCAATCATATCTAGGCGCATGACCCATCGCATGGCACCATTAAAAAATGGTCATGTTTTAAGATTCATAAAAAAATATTTTGCTTTGATCTCATTGAATCACCACAGTTCCAGTTGATTCTGGGCAGAACATGGTTAACCTATCATGATCCTAGTATTCAGTGGGATCAAGTAACAGTACTACTATCGCTGGATAGCTGTAAACTGGGAGGGATGGCTGCATCATAGACGTGTCTCGTGATGGCTGCTGTGTCATCAGTAGAAACCAAAATGTTGACCGAAAGATCTATCACAACAACTTGGATGCGTTCAGTAAAAGAAAAGCAGAAACCCTCCTGCTTCAACGACCTGCAAAGTACTCCATAGACTTGGAACCAGGAGCATACCCTCCAGTCGCAGTTATGCACTTACTAGGCCAGAGGCTGACCATCTACACAAATATTTGCATGAACACCTAGCAAGTGGCTTTATTAGACCATTGCAGGCCCCAGCTGCCTCACCATTGTTTTGTACCAAAAAAGGGGAGAACAATGCATTTGTATAAATAGCAAGGCATTGACCCACATCACCACAAGTACTCATCTCATTATTACAGATGCTTCCATTTTTATGATGATCAACTTACGAGGCATCTGCCTTTTTGTTCTTACAAGAAAAACAATTAATTAAAAGCTGCATTTTGTACTAAATTTGGCTTATCTGAATATAAAGTAATGCAGTGCAGTACAACATATGCATTTCAATATTTCATTACCGAAGCTTTTTGTGAATTAATTAATTTATTTGTCTTTATCTATCTTGACAATAACATTGTCTTTTCACAGAGGAAAGAAGAACATATTCAGCATGTTTAGTTAGTACTATAGAAGTTACAAGAAAAGCTGCCTTATGCCAAGGCAGTGCCTTCCAATGTAGAATTATTGGGGTATGTCATCTTCCCTCTCTGTCTTCAGATGGACCAAAAATGGGTAAGTCTACATTGGACTGGCAAGTACCTCAAACATTATGTAACATTCGCAGTTTCATTAGATTTCACCAATTTTTACCAGTGATTTATTCCTTCTTTTGCTAACTTAAAAGCATCTATCAGCGAATTACTAAAGAAAGAAGTCATTGTATTGCAACAACACGGTGCCAAATGCATCCAGTGGCGTATTAGTCTTTGTAATAGAGTCAGGCTGAAAGCAACAGCACCATAACAGGAAAGGAACTACTATCCACTAAGGTTGATTTTGAGAAGTAGAGGCATTAATTTTTGGGTGCCAAACAACCAGCATTGGTATATACTTATCACTGCAATCTTACTTTCCTAAAATCAATTATGGTTTTGTCTGCAATGGTCTCTATACTTTACAGAATACAATTTCATTATCACGTACTGACCGTGATCACACAATTAACATCATCAAATACTTTCCCAAAGGCCAGACTAAATAAACCACCAAACGTACTAGAAGAAAACAAGATAATATGTGCAAATAATATAACGGATGAAACAGATATTTCCTGATTGGTAAGAAAGGGAACTGATGGTTGGTATAATTCAAAACTGGCTGTCCGGGGAACCAAATAAAACTCACAAGGATAGGTTATTGTGACATACAGAATGCTTGTATTTGATTACCAAACTAATAAAAATGTTGGCTTTATGTTCCTCTCATAATTCACCCTTAGCTGGGCATCCCGGCACTAAGAAGATGGAGGAATTAATACACTATAATTATTGGTGGGAAGATTTACAAAAAGAATTATAGAAATATGTATCCACTTGTGATGCCTGTGTCAGGGCTAAAAATGCCAGGTGAAAGCATGAAGGTTTATAATGCCCTTTGCGTTGAACTCCTTTTCCTTGGCATACAGTGACAGTGGATTTCATTGCAGATCTACTGTCTGACAATTATAATACAATCATGGTTGTGGTAGATTTTAAATTGTGTCTCCAAGATATGGTTCGCTTATATAGACTAACTGCGATCATCATTTCTGTCAGGGGTATCACAGTTTCTGTCATACTTTTAGGTCTCGCTCTCGCCTAGGCCAGGCTTGCGCTGTCTCTTCGAGACATGCTGTATTCAGGTTATGGGCATTAAGCTCCGACCATGTTCCGACCATGCTTTTTATTGGCTCCTTTCAGTGTCTTTTGGAATTCTGTTGATTTCATAGGTTTATTTGTTTAGTAGTCCCTCCTTGTCCCTCTTCAATATCTCCTTCTCTTCACTTGCAACCTCCCATAAGGACATCCCCTCTTACATGTGTCCTTACTCTGTATGTTTCACTAACTGTTACTGAGCACTATTTAGTTAATTTATGCTTTGTTTGTAGTTGCTGTTGGAGGCACAAAATGCTCTCCCACTTCTGCAACCCGCCCTGGTGTTCCACTACACTGTGACTTCCCCCTCAGTGTGCTGCTAGGTAAGAGTGCCTGGAGTAAAACGTATATTTTGTTTTTGCAGTCCAGCACACCGTGCTTCATCTTTAACATGGCGGCTGTACTTTTGTTTTCTTATGCACGGCTCGCCCAACTCAACTTTTCTAACATTCTTTTTTTGATTTATGACAGCGTGCCATGCCTTGCTTTCACTTTCAAAATCGCGGCCACGCACCTTGTTACTTTTTACCAGCGCGCCATGCCGCGCTTTCACTTTCATAATAATGGCCACGCGCCTTGCTTATGGGCACGCCACAGTTGATCTTTAAAATGGCAGCCACGCTTTTATTTTCTTCTGCGCGGCTCGCCCAAATCAACTTTTCAAACATTATTTATTTATTTATTTATTACCAGCGCACCATGCCACGCTTTCACTTTAGTAATAGCGCCTACATTCCTGGTTCGTGAACTTTGCCTTCCGCTACACAGTCCCTGAGCTACAAATCCTTATATCTTCACACAGCAGTTCTCCCATCTACCAGCCTCTGAACGACTTCCTGAGCTGCTACCCCACGTGACCACTTTGGGTCCTCTAAGGTGCGTTTAACTGCTTTCACGACTCGCACCCTTATAATTTATCTAGCAGCTTCTTTATAAGTAGTATTTTAACAAGACAAATACTTAATTGCAATATTACCAGATTTTACCATGCATGACATATGCCCTCCCCTTACAAAGCCACGGAGATGCTTTTTCTTTCTTCCAGGGTCTCTCTAGGTTAGACTCTTGCGCATTGGTTTTTGACATTGTGGTGGCATTTAGGAAATGTGAGTAGGCAAATCAGAAATTCTGTTGTGCCACTGCAAACAAAAAAAAATTAAAACCAAGAATTATCATTTACAATGCCAATATCTCTAGGTGCGCCAGAGCTTTCGGTATTACAGAAGGGGACGCACAAGTGTCTGCGGCCCCTTCTGTAACACCAAAGTGCCCCAGGGGCGCGCAAAGCGGGAGCAAGCGCCCGTTGCGCCCCCGGGGCGCTTCCATAATACGGCCCCAGAAGCAATAGAAGATGCTGTTACATTATGTTTCGTCATTATTAACCAAACGGAACAGTCTCCCCTTCACCTGATAATGTACGGGTTGTGTGGATTTCTCTGCTGTTGCCTTGCAATTCCTATGGAATTGCCACACTACTAAAAGCATGTATATGCTTTGAAGTTGGCATTCATTGGCTTGTTTGTTCCATTGTTGAAAACGCTATGAATTTTCCAAATCTACTTTACCAGTATGCTAAAAGGAATCCTAGCGCTAGTGGGGATATGGCAGAGGAGAGTGACACTGTAGAGGAGTAGGGACATGGTAGAGGAGATGGAGATCTGGTAGAGCTAGGGGGGTGTTATCAAACGAGGGGCATGGTAAAGAAGTGAGCAACATAGGGTTGTGGATATCATAGGATATATGAACCAATGGTAGAGAGGGAATGGCATGGTAGAGAAGGGGGTAATGGCAGACAAAGAGGGTGAAGGAGGCATGGTAGAGAAGAGAACATGGTGGTAGGACATAGTATATGAGACATTGTGGCAGAGGCGCATGTTGAAGGAGGAGCATGGCAGAGAAAGGGGAGATGTGGTAGGGCAAAGGACAACATTTCACTCAAGGCGCGGACACTCTACAGAAAATGAAGATGGCGGAAGAAAAGAGACCTTGATGGAGGAAGATCAATATCTAATGTATCTTATGTTATACAGCTGTTTAATAGCATAACATCCACCATTTCCAATGGCAATTTGGCATTGTTTTAATGAAAATTTGGTGATGTGTTTTCCTAAATAGAGGGTTCTTCTCTGGGAGATTAGGTGATATGATCCTCAGCCTCAATTCATGTCGGCATGTTTTTACCCCTAGTAATGTTGCGCTGTCTTGTACTGAGGTGAGGTCTCTGGTGGTCTACTGTGTATTTCTTAGCCCTCGTCAAGTTTCCTTTATGGTCCTGTGTCTTCTTACTGTGCATGTGTGTGTTACCCCTCTACATCTAAATTCGGATTGTGGGTTCCCATCATGATTATATTATTCCAAAGCCATATCCCTCGTTCTTAAAAGTGTCCACTTCACAGTGGCTTGGGCCATGTATCCACTTAGAGCAATGCAACATCAGCACCAGGAACAGTGAGTTTGGGAGTAGTGGGGCTTGGAGTGTTCGAAGGCCAAGTACACTGAAAACGGCCCTTTCCAAGAAGACCTCCAAACGTTCACCTCACTTTGGACGTCGGCATTCCACGCTTCCGTTAAGCCCACGCTCGTTGTCCACTTCCACCATTTGACGTGGGTTCGTTAAAGCCTGGTACCCTGCTGCGTCATTCGGCTCCTCGCACTCAGAGAGGCCGTGTCAGGGTGTGCTGACGTGAGGTAAAGTGGCCCCATGCTTTGTTTCATTGTAAACCGTCTCTGATCCAAACTTGGTTCTCACATTCTTCCCCATATGCTGCTCGCCTGGACCAAGCTAAAAAAAAATCCAAAAAGGGAAATAAAGTGAGACGAAAATGCTGCTTTCAAAGGTCCTTCCAAGCCCCAGCCGTGGGCGGATGTGAAGTTTAAGCAGTGAGGTCTCTCGAATACAAAAACAGAGAGCAGAGGATTCTGTCAGTCTGGGCCACAGCCAAGCCAAACAACCCGAGTCTAAGCTCTGTTGAGTCAGCGGCTGCCTGTGTGACCGTCCTCTGGTCGCACCCATGGTCCAGCCGCCACTGGTAAACATCTCTCATCTCTGGCCATCCCTCCCTGCGAGCTCTGCCAGCCGGCACGTCGGTGAAAAGATGGCTTTCATTCTGCATCGCTCTACCAAGAAATACTAATGTCGTTTCGAGTTTCAGCATCATTTGCACAGCGGTCCCCCGCCTCCCCCCTTCAACAGTTCGTGCTCGCCAAGCGTTGGCTGGAGCTTTCCCTTGCTTGCCGTGTATCTGAATTCTTCACAACATGTGACTCTTCGAAGTAGAGCCAGTGGGTGAATGACTTAAGTGAAAGACTCCAGTGAGTGACCCCCCCACCCTATATAGCATTCGACCACACACGTACACACGTTACACTGCCTTTATTTAATTCGTTCTCCCACCTCACCAATTCTTCGCTTCTTTGTCGTCGCAGGATACGCCTTTTTCTTTCGGTATTATCACCAGCAACGGAACAGAAGTGTCCTCTCTCATTCAGTGGGAGTTCAGTCTGTCTTTTATTACATTTCGTGTTTCGCAGCAGGCCCTCACCTTGGAAGTTGTCTCGGTATTTTTGCATCACTTCCATCGCCATTTTAGAATGTGTCACGTGAAATAAGTAAGTGCCGAGGCCTGGGAGATGTTGGTGAAATGCTGAATGCATAACTGTCAGGTAGGTTGTGTCACACATACTGGTTTTAGCTCTATGCTAATGCACATTCCTGAACCTAGAACTCTGACCGTCTCCTGTTTTAAGCCCTGCACATCAACCAGAAAACAAAGGGAAGATTTGGAAGGAGAACGTACTGGAATAGCAATGGTCATCTGGATCTTCTTTTCACATGACCTGCCCCTTAGAAAGTGAGTTACAAGGCTCCACGTTCAAGAGGGCAACCTTCAGATTTTGTATTTAAAGGCCTGCTGAGGGTGCAGTCTCCTGGAACTTACAGTGGCAAGGTCTGCTGCGCCTGTTCCGCACTCACCACTCAGTCACTGTGCCGGCCTGTCTTCATTGGTTGTTCAATTCTACTGTTGCACTTTTCATCAGTATGGCTCATACCAGTTAGATTTACATTTAGAGATCTATAAAGAAGGAAACACGTTATTTCCGTTGGCTGTGATTGTGTACACCAAAGGAAATACATATGCTGTGATTTTCCTCAGCAGCTCAGTTTGTTTTTGTTAGAAATGGGGGTCTTTAGTTGGCAGTGGCTTGCACCATGTCCAAGCAGGGACCCTTATTCTAGTCAGGGTAAGGGAGTTGCACGCCCAAGATAACCCCTGATCACCCCCTTGGTAGCTTGGCACAAGCAGTCTGGCTTATCTCAGAGGCAATGTGTAAAGCATTTGTACAAAACACACACAGGAACACAGAGAAGACACTACAAATGGACACCACATCAATTCAGAAAAGTAACCAATCTTTATCTGACTAAAATATGACCAAAACAACAACAATCCAACATACACAAGCAAATATATCACTTTTAAAAGGTTTAAAACAGTTCAGTCCATTGGAAACTATGTATGTGTCACTTTTATGGTCTGGGATGCGTCAAAATCAATGATGAAAACAGGCACGGGGAGATTAGGTGCTGAAAACACAGCGATGCGTGGATTCCTTACTCTCAAGGGAGAAGATGCATTGATTCCTTATTGCCAGAAGAGGTGATGCATTGATTCCTTTCTGTGGTGCAGAGGAGCTGATGCGTCGATTCCTTGCTGTCAGGGGAAGTGATGCGTCGATTCCTTTCTGCTAGGTGATGCGTCGCTTTGCAAGTCTTCGGATTCTCTGGCTTTGGTTCTGGGGGGCTGCACGGCAAGGCTTTGTGGGGCTTCGCGTCGTCCGGCATTGGTTCCAAGGAGCTGTCAGCTGTGTGGCAGAACTTGGTGAGGCTTCACGTCGTCCATCATCGGCTCCAAGAGACTGAAGGGCGAGGCTTTGCAAGGTTTCACATTGCTTTGCTCAGATTCTTACAGAGATCAGATGCAGAATCAGTTCTGAGTCCCTTTGACTGTAGGGAGGCACCTCAGGCAAGGGTAGGACTCATAGATCACAGAGTACAGTAGCACCAGCAGAGTTGCAAGAAGTCTTTTGTGTCCCTGAAACTTCTTAACAGGAGGCAAGCACACACAAGCCTGTAGCCAGTATTTTAAAAATGTGGGGTTATAGGTCCAATACTTATACCCCATATGACCTTTGAAGTAGGCATACTTCAAAGGATAGTTTTGTAGTGCACATATCCTGCCTTGCCTTGAGCTGGCTCCAGACACTACAGGGGGGTGGAGACAGCTTTGTGTGAGGACAGGTACAGCCATATTCAGGTGTCAGTGACAACTCCTCCCACTACTCTATCTCAGGAAGAGGTGTGGCACAGGTTTGATCTCCGGCGGTAGCTCAGCTCAGCACCATGTGACTCGGACCAATATCTCATTTAATATCCACGATGGCCCCCAGCGCCTTGAGACCCTTAGGGGTCAGTAGTTCATGCTTTACAAATACCGGATTTAGATTTAGCTCAGGAAGGCTCATCAGTCTGGTGATGGGCAATCCGGATATGCAGGGCACACTTCAACTGCCTTGGTGTGACTGTCTAGAGTGAATGCACAAACAGCTCAACTGTCAGTCTAAACCAGATGTGGATTCCACAGGAAGGCAGAGGCATAGAATGGTAAAGCAAGAAAATGGCAACTTTCTAAAAATGCCATTTTCAAACAAATAATTTAATAAAAAACAACTTCACTAAAATATATATTTTTAAATTGTGAGTTCAGGGACTCCAAACACCAAATCTCTGTCTCTTCCCAGTTGAAAGTTACGCTTGTAAAAGGTTACAAGGCAGCTCTAATGAGAACCTATGGGAGAGATAATCCTTGCAATAGTGAAAAACGAAATTGGTAGTATTTCACTATCAGGCCATGTTAAACACACCAGCACATGTCCTACCTGGGAACAGCATTTACAACGCTGTCATTATATTGCGGTACTATTACAACGCAGTCATTACAATGGCCGCGCTGTTAGTACGCAATGCATTTACATCGCAAGTCATTACAACGACTTGCTGTAGAGGGCGCTGAGTTATTGTAAATTAATTCCAACACCTTCCCTACTGTTGCGCAAACCGGTGTAGGAATAGTAAATAATACTATTCCTAAATCCATCGCGCCCCATACTACAAGTTGTTGTAATGACTTGCGATGTAAATGCATCGCGTACTAACAACACGGTCGTTGTAAAAGCACGCGATGTAATGGATCGCATTCTGATGTGCTATATTCCTCCTACCTTTCACATACACTGCACCCTGCCCATAGGGCTACATTGAGTCTACCTTAGGAGTGCCTTACATGTAGAACAAGGGAAGGTTTGGGCCTGGCAAGTGAGTGCACTTGCCAGGTCGATATGTCAGTCTAAAACTGCACTCACAGACTGCAGTAGCAGGTCTGAGACATGGTTGCAGGGCTACTCATGTGGGTGGCACAATCAGTGCTGCAGGCCCACTAGTAACATTTGATTTACAGGCCCTGGGCACACACAGTGCACTTTACCAGGGATTTACCAGGATAACCAATCACAATCACAATTTTGACAGAGTGCTTATGTGCTTTGGCACTGATCAGCAGTGGTAAAGAGCACAGAGTCCTAAAGCCAACAAAAACAGGTCAGAAAAAGTAGGCGGAAGAAGGCAAAATGTTTGGGGATAACCCTGCAAAAAGGGCCATGCCCAACAGCTATCAAGTTATGTTACCCTTTGTAAACTCTTCCAATTCCTATTCATGAAGCAAGAAATGATGAAATATGTGGAGCTTTAAGAAATTGCAAAGTTGTCCTGCCTTGTCAGGGTTTGGACTCTAAATTGATTAGTGCATATTCCAGATCTAGTGAGGATTGAAGACTAGGGTGCATAACATCCATTGCATGCTACCTTTCTCTAAGCTGCGCCTGTATTTCCATTGTAGATCCCTATTGCTGACACTACAGTTTTTTTCTGCAGGTTCCACAGTTTCCTTCTCAGTCAACTTTACTTCAACCCTAACGGTACACTCCCCTCAACCAACATCTGTTCATCTCTTAAACTTTAAAACATACATAGGAGGGCATGGCCTGGGCGCCAAGATGGCTGTCGAGCCTTAGTTTTGCTCCCATCACCTAAGGAAGATCAGCCATCATCCTGCATGACAACGATGCTCTTCGCAATCCTTGCTGTACCAGGGCTCCTTGCGGGGCTTAGGGGCACCGAATGGGCCCTTCCTTGAGTCATCCCTGGGCCGCTAGAGATGCAGCTGCATAGTGGAGGCCTGCCGCGCTGCGGGGCCTCTGCAAGGACAAGGTTTTAACATGGAGCCGCTGGGCTCAGTGGAGTCGCCCGGTTCAATTTCCTGTGGCGTGGCGCAACTGGGGCCCCGACGGAGGTGGAGTTGACCTGAGGGGAGGAACTCTGTCCAAGGAGCGTCGACTTACCTGGTGAGCTCTGATGGGGGCCCCGGCGGCAGCCGGGCAGTGATTCGACTGCAGACTGTGCTGATCCTGCAGTGAAGAGCTACTCCGGGAGTTGGTGGCCTGCTAGGAGGTGAGATCCCTCCCCTTTGTCAGCCTGCAGCGGAGAGGCCTCGAGAATTATAGAGCTGCTTGATGCAGTGCTCCGTGCGGCCAGGCAGGAAAGCAGTGACAGCGCTGTGGTGGGCACCTTGGACCGGAGGTGAGAGCCGCACATCTGCCTGGGTGGAAGGCCCTTTTCTGTCTTTCTCCTCCCCACTGGACCACACATGTGGTGTTTTGGGGGCACCGAAGGGGGGACTCACGGTGGGGAGGATTGTGCAGCAGCGGCCTGCTAGATCTGGCCTCCCGGCCTGAGGCTGCCTTCTTTCCAAGATGGAATAGGACTCAGCCTGGATTGAGCTGCGGCAAGAGCGGCATGCAGCTGCAGTGGTGGACTGTGGGGTGCCTTGCCGACACATCTGAGGGGCTGGCAGTGGGGATTAGACCTTCACTGATCTGGATCTTGTAAGCCGGAGAGCCTTCCAGGAGCCCTGTGATGGTGGTGCTCCCTGTTGGCTTCTTG
Organism: Triturus cristatus; assembly: GCF_964204655.1. Lineage (NCBI taxonomy): Eukaryota > Metazoa > Chordata > Amphibia > Caudata > Salamandridae > Triturus > Triturus cristatus. The sequence continues at coordinate 1,235,099,986 of NC_140585.1, read as the reverse complement.
GTGCCTGGAGTGGCTGATAGTGCGAAGTAGCCCTTTGCCTCCAGACTGAGTTGGGACTTCGCATCAGAGGCTCGGACATAGGAAGTGGACTACCATTAGACTGCTGCCTCTGGGGTGTTGAGGGGGCACTGAGGTGCTCTGGTGGGTGAGGGCCAGGAATAGTGGTCTGAGTGGGAACCCTCCTATCTCGCGCACCCATCTACAGATTGCTCTTGGACATTTCTTACCCCCTTCCCTGCATTTGCTCCTTGGGGACTTGCTGTCTGGTGGTCCGGGTGGTTGGTGTCTCCCCCACCACCCCTTGAACCGCCCTGGGCCCTGATCTGGAGGTGTCATTGCTTTCTGCTTACCTGATTGTTGGATTCCTGATTCTGGAGGATGGGGCAGGGAAGGTTCTGCCGCAAACCCCAGCCCAAACGAATATGGATCAATACACGGTCCCACCGTCTGCTCACCACGAGCATAGAGAGGGATCGAAAGATCAGATGCCAGATTCAGCACGGCAGGGGGCTGCGGATCTAGATTTGGTCCTCAAGGCCATACAGGATTCCAGGGATGCTGTGGAGTCTAAAGTAGACAGCCTCCAAGTGGATCTCTCCCTGCTGCATCAGGATCTGCTTAATATGGTGGACAGGACCACAGAGGTTGAGAACCGTGTCTACTCTGCCGAGGATGAAATTTCATCACCCAAAGATGTCCAGCTGTCCGCCTCGGTTTTCTGCCTGAAGGAGAGGGCAGAGGACACCGAGAACAGGTCTTGGGTTAACAACCTTAGACTAATTGGCCTACCTGAATCCTTGGAGCAGAGGGGCCTGGCCGGAGTGCTGTAGGTCTCGTTCAAAACATGGGTGCCCGAAAATAAACTGTCCCCCTTTTTTGTCATTGAAAGGGCGCACCGCTCCTTGGTGCCGAGGCTGCCGCCTGGGGCCTCCCCACGGCCTGTGATCCTGAGGCTGCTCAACTTAATGGACCGAGACGTGATATTACAAAAGGCTCGCGCCCATCCTGATCTGTGGTTTGACAACTCGAAGATTCTCTTATTTCCTGATTATACAAAGGCAGTGCAACAGCGGTGGCGCTCCTTCGCCGAAGTAAAGCAAAAGCTCCGTGCATTAAACCTGCGCTATATGCTTCGGTTTCCCACCTGCCTTAAGGTCTTCTTCCAATCCCGCTCTCTCTTCTTCGACACACCGGTTCAGGTATGGTAATGGGCAACTGAGCGTTAGCTGCTGCAGCGATTTCCTCTCCCAAAACTGCGCCATTCTGGGAGCACAAAAAAGCATACTAGGTTGCTCTGCCCCTGTCGGCGGAGGGTGGGGGCGCTCCTGATCTCGGAAGTCCCAGGTTGAGTGTGGGGCTGATGAGAAGGGATGAGGCTCGGCTCAGGAGGAACTTACCTCAGACCTGGCTTCACCGAGGGAGGTCGAGAACTTCTCGAATACTCCACTGTTTTTTTGCTCTGCAGAGGTAGACTTGGGTTCCTCATCCCAGTTTTCCGACTAAGATGCTCCTTCTCCACTTACACTCGTGTTGTGGTGGCAGGTTAGAAGGGACTGCCAGAGAGGATAGTTGGGCTTACCTCCCTCCCTCCTCCAATGGGGGCCCTAGCCCGTGTGACTCTTTTCTCATTCTTGTTGTTGCTTCTGTTGGGTACCGAGGGGCAGATTAATTTCTATGTGGTATGCTTCATTGTCAGGCGCTAGATCCTATTTTACGGGTGCCATTTGGACCACAGAGCTTTCATACCCCCTAGTTAGAGGGTGTGGGTCAATTAGCTAGGGCGACAGATGCCCCCAGATTAGTGGATCTCTTTAATACGATTTTCAGTGATGGTCTAGCACTCCCAAAATCTTGGAATGATGCCACTATTAGTTAGATTTTAAAACCAGGTAAAGACGCCCTGAAATGTGAGTTGTATAGACCGATATCTCTTTTAAACAACGATTACAAAATCTATAGGCAGATTCTAGCAACAAGACTAGGAAGTACAACAGATAAATTAATACACAAAGACCAAAAAGGTTTTATTAAAGGGAGACAAATTCATGACCTCACACACCAACTAATTGGAGCTATTGATATGACAGGGTTAATTTTGGCGGTGAGAAGAATTGATTGGATTGGAAGGGGTACCAAAACTGTGGCAGGAGATGTCATAATAATTAATTTTAGGGACCCTGTTGTAGTGGATTATATCTGTAGAGTCCCTCCTTGGTGGAATTCTCAGATATTTCCCCTGCATCTGTCTTACTTTTACCCCACCCAAAACCCAAATCCAACCTATGCACAGAGGCCCCAATGCGATAGAAATCAGCTCCTGTTACCCAATAGGTCCTGTCAGCGGAACTCACTTATGGAAGGTATTTTTAATCCTATCCCCTCTCTTCAGACATATGCCCATAGGAACAGGTTCAGTGCCTTAGAGGAGGTAGATTGACTGATCCATGGGGAAACCCCTAGCACGGAATCTATTCATAGTGATTCGAAGGGTAGCTCCGGATCGACGGTGACTACTTCTCCTCAATTTTTTGGCACTGATTCCTCCCCTAACTATAGTGAGAGGGCTCAAAAGGGAACTGATGAAACTCCAGTGCAAACCCCCCTAGTAGAACAGGGGAAGGAGGCGCATGGCCTAGACAAAAGGAATCAGGGATGTGTGAAGATTTTATCATGGAATATAGCTGGAATAAGGAACAAATTACTGGAGCCAGAGTGGCTTACCTTTATGGCAGACCATGACATTTGTATTATGCAAGAAACTTGGGCCCTGGAAGGGAGTACATGCCATGGTTTTGCGACCTTTGATATCCTTGCGGTATCTTCAGGCAAGGGCCGCCCTTCTGGTGGCCTGTCTATTTGGGTAGGAACACATTTGGGGATTCAAGCCATTACACTTGGAACAAACTCTTTAGACATCCAATGTGTCCTACTAATCCTACCAGACAAGTCACAAGTGGCCCTTATAAACATTTATTCCAGACCCACTACAAATGGAAATGAGTCAAACGTTATTACTACCCTCGACTCCTTTATCCAGTCCCTTGACCCTACTATATCGACTATTTTGGCCGGTGATTCTAACTGCCATATGAACCTTTGAGTATCGCTCATTGTGATGATTCCAATGAAGTGGACTCGTCAGGATCTATTCCATCTCCTGCGATAGCCCCAGTAAGGGCATGGACCAAGCTCGTTCTACAAATCAAATCTTTCACACTTGCAATGTCCTTATGGGCGTGCAATGGAAGGTTTGATAATTCCTGCTCTGGCCTACCAACATTTAACAGAGCTAATAGCACTTCTATTCTAGATTATATTTTAATAGAAGCTAAACATTGGGACAAGCTTAAAGATTTCACTGTTATAAATAGGCAAGATAGCGACCATAACGCCCTGGTTTTATTCCTTAAGCCTGGCGCTTTTGGTCTATCCAATACAGATCCAAGTATATTGCCAGCCCCCCCACCATACATTTTGTCTAATAATAGGAGAAGGGTCAAATGGCCAATATGTTTGAATTCACCAACACGCCTGGCAAAAATCTATCAGATTGCCACCCCATTAATTAGCGAAATGGCGGTCCTTGCCTCTCCTACACAGGCTGTTGCAATACATAGGAAATTGACCACGACTCTTGGAGAAATATTTTATCCAACGGCCAGGCCTCGGCGCCAAAGGGCTAAAACTCACCCCTGGTTCGACTATGCCTGCAAAATTGCAAAGAGAGACATGCTTGTCGCAATTAAATCAAAGGTTACTTTTAATATTAGAACACTTAGGTTGGCCTATAAAAAGGAACTGAATAGGGCTAGGAAAGAGTGGGAGGAAACCAGATGGGAGGATATGAGGCAGGCACTCCTTCTCAAGGATTACAAGAATTTCTGGGATATTGTCTCTCTCTCATCGAGTGGCGAGCAGGAGGAGGGGGTATCCAACATTGCCCCCATGGTATGGGAGGCACATTTCAACTAACTCTATTCTACCCCTGATTCGAGGACCACTTCCAACGTGGTCAAGAATTATATGTCAGCCCCAGTGATGGCTGTTTTTCCAGATCCTTCCTTATCCCAGAGTAATTTAGGACCAGGGACGAGTCCATATGATTTAACAGACGGAAATGGGGCTGATTACTATTCCGATTACATTACCCTAAAAGAAGTTGAATCTGCAATCAAAGGTCTACCGTTAAATAAAGCGCCAGGTCTAGATAAGATTCCTGGGGACCTTTTTCGTTCCGAACCTAAAATCTGGGCACCATACCTGACCACTTTCTTTAATGCGGTCTTACAAGGCTCAGCGCTGCCAGAGACATGGCTTGGAGCCGAGATCGTTCCAATATTTAAGAAGGGCTGTCCACTCGCCCCATCCAACTATAGACCCATCAGTTTATTGGATACCACCCAAAAACTGATGGGTAGAATACTTCTTAATAGAATACTTGATTGGATGGAAATGAATAAAATTCTGACGCCTTTGCAAGCTGGTTTTCGAACAGGAATTTCTACTCTTGACCAGATCTTTCGGCTCCAGGTCCTCTATTGGAAAACCACAAGAGTAGAGGGTGGCAGCCTCTATCTCGTTTTTGTGGACCTGCGAGCCGCTTTTGATCTGGTCCCTAGGGAGAAATTATGGTCGGTGCTAAAGGATCTTGGTCTCCCAACGTTTCTTCTTGATGTCCTGGTTCGCTTCCACACAGGGAACTTTGCACAGGTGAGGTGCGGGAAGAATGGGGAACTCTCAGCCCGTTTTCCCGTAACTCGTGGAGTTCGACAGGGATGTGTACTGGCACCTACATTGTTTAGTTTATATGTAAACGGCCTTATTAATGAACTAAATAACCTTAAGGATAGCGATGCTCCGTTTTTGGCTTCTGGCAGGGTGCCCGCTTTGATGTTCGCTGACGACACATTGCTGTTGTCGCGGACATCAACGGGTATCCAGCGGGTTTTGGACGGTTTTATGGTTTTCTGTGCCTCGAGGGGACTGGAGATTAACTTGGGGAAAACTAAGTTCATGATCTTCAGCCCCCCTAGGCGCACCCGTCCGAACCCTTCATTAGCTGGGGTTCCCCTAGAAAGAGTCAAGACTTTTACCTACCTGGGAGTCACCTTAACTGAGCATTTTATATGGGATGCTCATGTAGCCAAATCTTCCCTGAGACTCTCGCAGATAGCGGGAGGAATTGGAAGACCTCATAGAACTTCCATATTTAAGCCAATCACTCCTGCGCTGGAAATTTATAAAATTCAGGTGAGGTCAGCGGCTTTATATGCTGCTGAACTGTGGGGCCACACAAACACATCCAACATGCAGAAGATAGAACATGCTTTTATGCGCGGGTTGGTTGGTCTCCCCCAGAGCACTCCCCTAACACCATTACGTTTGGACATGGATTTAGAATCTGTAAGTGACATGGCTGCCCTACGACCACTACTTTTCTGGAAAAGGCTGTGGTCTGTTCCTGAACTCACAACTTATAGAGGGGAATTCATAGCGGTATGGAGACAGTTAAATCTCAAGGAAATACCATGGCTTCTCCATAGTCGGTCTATCCCATCTTTGGGATACTCCGGCCATAAGTTGTGCGAGGATTCAGAAGTCAGAGATACGGGCAGCTGTAAGATCTTATAATTCTAAAAAAGTATGCTGCTCTATGGATCTGGGGAGGTTGACCTCTGAGTTCCTAATGGTGAAAACTGATTCTGCCTTTGAGGCATTCTTGGATTTAATCCAGCCTCCTTTAGCCAGAAAATTATATACTCAGTTGAGGCATGGGTCCCTGCCAATCGGGGCATTAACATCCAGATGGGATAAAACAAAGGAGGGCACTTGTCCAGCCTGCAGAATCTGTCATGAAGATATTATTCACATTATGTTCTTTTGCCCAGTCTACCGCACAATTCGAAAATGTTGGCTTGTACCCCTATGCAAAAACTTGGGCCTTAGACAGTGTGCCCAAGCATGCAGAGTCCTGACGTATGACACTAACCCTCCCATTGTTTATGCTGTTTCCCGTTTCCTATTCGGCATGTGGCGAAGAAGGTTGAGTTTTAACTGATGGAATGTTTGTACTAAGTTCTCAATGATAACGTAATGTTTAATAATTGTCTTAAATTAATTCTTATTTATGGTCTTACTTTTGTACGTGTAAATATTTTATTGTACTTTTATGGTCTGCTGACCGAAATAAAGTTATCTTGACTGACTGGATATGGCTACTCAAGAAAACATCCCACTCACGGTTTTAACCTTCTGTGCCGCAAAGGCATGTGATCAAGTGAATTGTGTGTTTCTGCGTAGAGTAATATCTCATTATGGCCTAGGCGATAATTATTTAAGAGCTATAACAAACATATATGCTGCCCCGGTGGCAAAAGTACTTATAAATGGCAATTTAACGAAATAGATCCAAAATAAAAGAGGTACAAGACAAGGCTGCCCCATTTCTCCTCATTAATTTAATTTATTTATTGAGCCGCTAGCAAACATAAGAAGATGTCAAGAAATCATCCCTTTTGAATGTAATGGATGGGTTAAAAAAGTAGCTTTATACGGTGACGATCTGATGGTGTATACAAGTGACTTAGACAGATCCCTCCCCATCATAACAAAGTTGTTAAATGATTTTGACGAGTTCTCTGGTTATCAGGTCAACCATCAGAAAACAGAAGTAATGCAGTGGAGCTCCAAGTCATCAACAGTGGTAACAAAAAATAGAATTAAATACTTGTGGAAAGAGATCCTAAAAAATATTGATGAGATTGCCCGATTAGGGGGTCGATTCCGATCCTGTATTTTTTTTTTCCATACGACTCGTATCCGTAATTATTTCCGTACGAATCGTACAAGTCCCGTCCGACCCATGAAGTACGATTCGTACGGGAAAAATACATACGGATTGGCCCGATCCGTACGAATCGGATCGGGAAAAGTTGTACGTGACGGACCCGGACACTTTTCCGGACGAATCGTAAAAATACAGTCCGACCGTACAAGTACGATCCGGACCGGCTTTCCGATTTACGAATCGTGCGGAAAAAGTCCCGTACACGGGGAAAGACTTTACCCGCTACGAAGCGAACTTTGTACGACTCATATCCCGGGAAAAGTTGTTCCCGGGGTGCGAGTCATACAGGGGTACGAGTCGTACAGGCCCCCCCATGCATATGTACGCACCTTACAACAACATCGCGTATGTACGCACCGTACATATGCAATGTTGGGGTACGCACCGTACATATACAACGCATGGGGGTGTATGCCTGTACGACTCGTACCCCTGTACGACTCGCACCCCTGGGAACGTGTCGGAGTACGATTCGTACCGCGGAGAACGTCGCGTATGACCGAGTCGGACACACAAAAAAACAGAAGCAAATACAACGAAACGAGTCGTACTGAACCACGGACACTGTAAAACAGCACAAGGAGGGTCTATTCGACTCGCACAACACCACAAAACACGTCTACAGTGCACAAAACATGGAAATGACTGACCTAGCCACATCCAAACAGGCAAACAGAGGGGAAAACTCACAACCACCCCTTCTAACACACCCACCAAGAATTCAAACTGAGGCCCACCCACAAATGGACCAATAAAAAGGGCCCACACACACAAACCATGAGCCTTTGCAACAGACTCACTGCAGCTAGAGAGCACACACCAACAACTGCACCCATCCACCTTAACATATACACCTTCACACATACCCCCTCTTCACATTCCGACCCACACCTTCACATTCAGACCCACACACCCACAACCATCCACACCCTCTTCCCACACCATGCCCACAGACAAGAATCCAAAGTTCACAAGGGAGGAGCTGGAGATCCTTGTCAATGAAGTCATCAGAGTAGAGCCTCAGCTGTTTGGAACATTGGTCAGACAGACCAGCATAGGTGAAAAATCACGCCTGTGGCAGAGGATCGTCGATAGAGTGAATGCTGTTGCACCCATCAGAAGGACCAGGACTGAATGCCAAGCCAGGTGGTACGAACTGCGGAGGTCAGTCAAGCAAAACATGAATGACGACTACGCCCAGAGCAACATCACTGGATTTGGTGGGCCCCGCAGACCAGTACATTTCCATCCCTGGGAGGAGAAGGGGATGGCCCTGCTTCCGCTGGTGGGAGTACATGGACTTCAAGGACTTCCAGAGCCTGGTGAGTACACAAACAACTTATGTAACATGGGGGTAATGGCATCCACACCCCAACTACACAAAATGCACGCAACTACCCCCAAGCCCTCACCGGCCAGAACCACAGTCAAAAACAACGCTAATGCCAAAAACATGTGTATGCCCCATTGAGAAAGCAAGGCCATGCTATGTCCCATGCTACACGAAGCACTAACCCAAGAATGGATGTCCGGTATGCTGGGAGGGTGGGTGTCACAACACGCATTATTGAACTCCAAATCAGACACAATTGCCCTCATCCCATATGGCCCAGGTACATACCCATGCACCATGCACAATGCACAGGGACTGGGAAAGTACTGACAAGATAGCTGACACTTGGCCCTGGTGTAGGCAGCACAAGGCCCTCCTGTGACCAGTGCAAACACAAACACCAAGACAACAAGGTCAGATATCTAGGACAGGAACTCACACTCACTGTCATGGCAGCATGCTCCATTGGGGACAGATACATCACCTGGGAGCCCTAGTGCCAAATCACACTACACCCACGAGCAGGCCCTGTCACACACACCCCTTACACAAGCAGACACCCCCGGGACAGGCAATGGATTTACCCACTGTCACAATGGACATGTAACACAACAAGACCAATACATAGCCGAAGAAGCATCCAAGCCAAAAATCTACATGTCAAAGACTCAGGAGAACATATCAATCTGTCCCCCGCAACATACCCATCCACAAGTGAACATTGAGGAGAATGCTAGGCACACACAACTACCTGGAGGAACAGTGCCAACTTGAATGTGTATGAAACATGGATGTTGCATGAAACAGCATTAACATTGTCTGTCTCTCACACACAGGGCAACGTGATCAATCTCCCCCCAACAATGGGGGTGAAGAATCACAGTCCCAGGCTCGGGAGGAACCTGATCCCACCGGCAGCAATGCCTCTCAACACTCCGCGGATGACCCCGACTGATCTGGACCCTCTGGTGTCCAAGCCCCTGCAGCACCTGGTTCAGGAACATCTGTGCCAACCACCACCCCCATTCCTACCACATCCCAGGAGACACCGAGGAGCCGTGCCCGCAGTGAACAACTGAGCCAGTCTGACCAGGAGGGACAATGTGCGCCGTGCACCCAGGAGGAGGCAGACAACACCGCCACTGCCATCCCTCAGGGGTCCCGTAGACCCGATGTGCCCACAATGGCAGCCCAGGCTCGTGTGGGCAGGGGTGGTGGGAGTGTAGGCAGGCGGAGGCGAGAACCTGACCAGCCAGCTGAAGGAACCGGTATGTCACACATACACAACATCATGGACGCATACCGACGTTACCACAGGGAGTTCAGCCAGGTAGTGGGGACCCTCACAGAGATAAAGGGGACCATCACAGAGATGAAGAACCAGCAAGCCGAGCAACACGCCAGTCAACAAGAACACCAAGGACGGATGGAGGCAAGACTGGTTGAGCTCCTGGCGGTGCAAAGGGACATAAGCCATTCACTCCGTCGAATCGCCGACAACATGGGCAACCCTCCCTGTGCCACCAGGCAAAGACCACCACCAGCCACAGGGAGGGAGGAGGAGGAGGATTCGTCCGACGGAGCGTCCCAAGCATCGTCAAGGCCTGCATCTGAGGGTCCCCCGAGGAAGGTGGGTCGTCCACGGAAAAGACTGTGAGAGGCAGCAGCTCATCCACATCTCCCAGGTCACCTGGCCTGGCACCTGGCCTTCATGTGCGACAGCATCACCTCATTGACTGACATTATCTGCCACATGGACTTGCTGGTCACAGTCTGACAAATGATGCCAAACACTTTGGTCTGGACTCTGCTGACTTCAAATGCCAAGGATCTCATCTCCCCCTGTGAACTTTGGATTCTATGGTCCCTGTATTGCACCTTTTTCTTTGCACAAATCACGCCCCGGACCTATAATACAAAAAAGAATAATTGAAATGTTATGTTGCAGTCATTTAGCATGAGTCCACAACATACGTGTGGGGATATGTCAAAGTATGCCTGAGTGTGGAACTAACTCCAGCCATCCATACACTGGGATCTGAGTCTGGTCGAGGACACACATGGGTCACAATGTATCATCAAATACAGACATGGAGCCCAATACTCACCCGTGATGGCCTCAAGATGCTGAGGGGGGCTTGCAATACTGCTCGGACAGACCAATTTGGAAGAGTATCATGAAGGAGTAGAGGTCATGGGTCATGTGGAGGTGCCCGGGGAGGGAGTCCCAGGTCTGTTTGGCGAGGTGGGAGAACTATCTCCTGCATGCAGTTGTTCTGTGGATGTGATGAATGGTGGCCAGGGCAAGATTGGCTGCATGGAGTTGGGCCAACGGGGTGTTGGATGACAGACGTCTAAGGTCGGTTTTGGGTCTGGGGTTGTGGACTTCCTCCTGAGTGTGGTTGAGTAGTCTGAAGGTGATCCTGCAGCAGACAGTGAGCCATTGTAGCTATCTCAGGTGGACGGTGATGTGGCTGGGGCGGGGGATGTTGAAGATGAGGTGTGCGGATGCACCCTGGATGTGGACAAGTTCTCCTGCAGTTTTGCTGTTGTTCCTCCGTAGAGGGCGGTGCTGTAGTTGACCCGGCTGGTGTCGTGGACCTGGGGGACTGTCTGTCTTGCCTTGGAGTGGATCTATCTGTGGATCATTTGCAGCATGCGGAGGGTGTTGCAGCATGAGGTACAGATGGTGTTGAGTTGCATGGTAATTGTGAGCGATGAGTCCATGATGAACACCAGCTTGCGTGCGTGGCCACTGGGTGCTGGTGCGGTGCCCAGAACGGTGGGACACAAGGAGTTGACCCAGCCGTAAGGGGACAATCCTCAGATGATAACCTCAGTCCTGTCCAAGTCCAGCCTCAGGTGGCTGATGTTCAGCCATTCGTCAACGGATCTCATGCCTTCTTGAAGGTTGAATCTGGCAATGGCTGGGTCTTTGGTGAGGGTGAGGAGCAGCTGGGTGTCAATGGCATACGAGATGATGATGAGGTCGTGTGCACATGTGATGGTGGAGAGGGGGGTCATGGAGACATTGAAGATCGTCACGCTGAGAGATGAGCCCTGGGGCATGGGACAGATGACCCCAGTGTACTACATGCTGAAGGGTGGAGGCCGACTCCCTGGGCCTTGCTGGTGAGCTACTTGGTGATTTAATCCTGGGCCCTCCTCTGGATACCAGTGTTGGAGATGTGTGAGCTGACAGTGAGGTAGCACATGGTGTAGAATGCCGTTGAGAGGTCAAGGGGCGTGGTCTCATCATTGTTGAGCAGGGCAAAGTTGTCGTTGGTGGTGGCAATGATGACGGTTGCAGTGGTGTGATTACTGTGGAAGATGGTCTGGTGTCGGTTGCCTGGAGCTGTTTGCATGGAGGAAGTTTGTCAGTTGCTCGTTGAGTGTCTTCCTGATGACATTTGCTGGGTAGGGAAGCAGGGTGATGTTCCAGGAGATCCTGCGGTACTGCCGTCCGTTGTTTAAGAAGGGCCTGGGTCTCTGCATGCCTCCAGCTCCCATGGAATGTGGCAAACTCAAAGGAGACATTCACGACGTGCTGGACGTGGGCTTCAAGGATGGGAAATGATGTGGTTGAGATGTTGTGTGGGAAGGGGCCTGATGGAGAGCCAGAGTGGATGGTGCACATGAGCCAGGTGGTGTATGACGGGAGTCCAGAACCTGAGGGGGGTTTGTCCCGCTGATAATAGTGCTGTCTGCCTCTGTGTGCAAAGGCTGTCGTGTATGTCCATGAGCTTGCAGTGGTAGAAAGTTGCAAGGGATTCGATCTGCCTTGCAAGGGTGGGGTGTCTTTTGGATGGAGAGCTGCTGTCAGTTCACTCACAATGCTGATGAGCTCCTTGATGTCGTGTGTTTTGGTGCCTCGGCCCTATCTGAAGGATCTCCACTTGTCCTTGCTGATGATATGGTGATGGCTGTGTGTGGCGTTTTCCAGCGCTGTAAGGTAACTGACGGTTCTTTGTGTTGCAAGGTTTGCACAAGAGTCCGGCTAGATCTGTATTAGTCCAGTAGGTCTGCCTTGTCCCAGGTGGCTTAACTGTTGTTGTGCTTCACAGGAAAGTCCGTCAATGTGGCAAGATTGTTGGATCAGTTGCTGATCCAGTGTGTGAGGTTGCAGGGTGTGGTGGTGGTGTTGGTTCGAGTGTCCCACACAGCTTGTCTGTGGTGACTTACATCAAGCATCTTTGGGGGATCGGTAGCGGGGTGTGGGGCAGTGTGTTGCTTGTCGGAGACGTGGATGCAAATGTTGATGGACCAATGATGGATGGTGGTGTGGTTCTCCTCCAGCAAGAAGTTACTGGCCCCCAGCCACATGTAGCCTGTGGAGGTGAGGGCATGCGTGCAGATGTACGTGTTGATGGCTTAGCGGAATTGTGGATGTAAGCCTGGAGATCTGTAGATGAGTGTTACTCTGAGGGTTGCCAGGGGGTTGGTGCGAAACCGGATTTGTGACTCTGAGGGTTGTTGGTGCCGTCCCTGCGGGTGATCTTGTATCCGTCTGAGATGGCAATGAAGAAGTTGTGTGCTGAGGGTGCTTTTATCCAGGTTACTGTCATGAAGGTGATGTGTGGGGCTGTTGTGTTGAGGAGGTAACAGAGTCCAATGGCGTGCTGGTGGACGGAGCGGGTGTGGAGTAGGAGGCACATGACCTGTTTGTTCTGACAGGGTCTGGTAGGTGGGGCAGCGCTGTTTAGGCAGTTGGAGTTGCACACTCAGCATGCGAAGGTGTTGTGTGTGCGCTTAGGGGTTGCCTGATAGCAGGTGGTTGATTGTCTGGTGGACATTGCTTGGAGGGTGGCTGCAGCATGAGCCTGTTGTGTGACGTGGGTCATGCAAGGACCAGAGGGTCGTATACTGTGCACATTGCAGGCGCAGACGGTCCTGCCTTTGGCATGGCGTTGGTGCAACAGTGGCACAGACAAGCTGCTGGCTGCATTAAGAATGGGTGGAGGGGGGAAGGGAGGAGCATTTTGGAGGCGTGTGGGTTGCAGAATCAGGGCACTTGGTGGGGCGGTGCCGCAGGTGAGGCAGCAGCAGGCGGAAGGGGTGAGAAACTAGGCAAAAAGTAGCACACAAAGACAAGGAGGTCAGAAAGGCACAGTGCAACAAGTGTATATAAAGGAAGGAGTGTCAGGTTACTCATGGGTCACTCCGAGAAAATGTATGAACAATCACCAAAAATGACGGCCACAGGATCAGGCAACAAAATGCGGAGCTGCGCACAGGAGACACACCGTCAGCAGGCTTTGACGTCCCGTTGTGGGGAGCAACCTGCACAATTACATACACAACCAGGTACTTCATGCACAGTAGAGATTATTAGCCATGAAGAACTGCATGCATATTGCCGAAGTACACATACACTCATATGCTCAATCTTTGACAATCATGCCATAGATGATGCATGCAAACTGGCAAGAGATCTGCAGTGACAGAGATGAGGCACTTTGGATTGTGGTGAACACCTTTATTACACAAACTCACACAAAGGGAAATGCATCCATATGAACAGACTCACAGGTCAGTTGACATAACATGTGGGACATACGCTGGACCCCCCCTTCACAACACGGATGTTGTAAATCCCAATGAACTGGCACACAAGTTAAGGGGATGAGCCAAACACATCCTGCTGCACACGGAGAGGCTGCAATTCCCCATAGAGCCTGTTGTTGTGATGTCCCACACTATGTCCACCCGTAGCATCCGCAATGTTTCAGAGGCAAGGTTTACACACATTGATGCCTTCATCAGACTCCACACTCCACTACAGATGACTGTCAAGAAGGGTGACTATCATGTCATGGGAGTGATGCTACATGTTATATGCTCCATGGTGAGAAGACATGTATGCATGGTACCACAACATGCACAGAAGCAGTCCCCACACATTCCCAACCCGTACCACCACCAAAAAGCCATGCTGAAATCCTTAACCAAACTGACATTTCCACATGTCCGTGCATGGAACGCTGATTCAGCACACGTTACAATCCTCATGAGGAATAGCAGGAGGACAAAGATGACACGAGCAAACAACAGGTGCAAAAACCTGGGTATGTAAGACACACAAGAAGTCACCTAAAACAATTCTTGCCGCACACATGGTCAATTACGAAACATGAACAATGTTGCACACATGCACATTTCAAAGAAAGTCTCTCCGCAGAACTGTGTATCATGACATCATCACTCGAGTGACACATCAGAACACACATCAAAGTCACTTTGCATTCAGTCAGCTGGACACACACATTGCAACACATGCCACTCAATGCTACAAGCTTGCACACTCATACCCAGTGACTCACCATTATGAGAAGAAGTTGCGTATGAGCTGACTCCGGATATCATCCTCCTCCTCCTCCTCCTCATCACTTGCCTCGTGACGAAGCCCTTGATCCTCAACGGGTGGATGTTCCTGCTCATCCGGATCCAGGATTAGTGGCACTGCGTTCTCAACTGCCATGTTGTGCAGCATGCAGCACACGATGAAGATTTTGCAGACCTTCTCCCGTGCATATAGGAGGGACCCGCCTGTCTTGTCAAGGCACCGGAATCGGCTCTTCAGGAGGCCAAACGTCCTCTCAATCACTCGCCTGGTCTGCCCGTGTGCATTGTTGTACCGGTGATCTGCAGCTGTTCTTGGGTTGCGGAGAGGTGTCAGTAGCCATGGCATGTTGGGATATCCAGAGTCCCCTACATGAAAACATCATGTAAATAAGTGGGTCAGGAGATGCCGTAAGAGCCAAAGATACCGCAACACACAGGACAAACAGAGTATACCCACCAACAAGACATGCTCATTCGTTGTGCAGCCGCAGCATCATTTGTGGCACCCTGCTACGCCTCATGATGTAGGCATCGTGTGCTGATCCTGGAAAACGTGCACAGACATGGGAAATCAGCATGTTAGCAAGACACACCACAAGGGCATTTATTGAGTGGTAATGTTTTCGGTTGCGATAGGCTTGCTCCCGTGCCTGTGGTGGTACCAAAGCCACATGTGTTCCATCAATGGACCCAATGACATGGGGCATCCTTCCCAGGGTATAGAAATCACCTTGACATCTGTCAACTCCTCAGGAGTAGGAAATTTGATGAATTCATCAAGGTGCTCCAACATGGCTGCCAAAACATCACGCAGGACAAGGCTGAACATTGTCTGTGACATTCCACCAACATCAGCTATGGTCAATTGAAACGTACCTGTGGCAAAAAAATTTAGGGCTGCCATCACCTTCATCTTGGGGGTAGGATACCTGTGTCGCGGTTGGAGGTGTGGTGCCAGCTTGTTAGTCAAGTCCTCAATCAACTGTCGAGTGAATCTGTAACGTCGGATGCAGGCACATTCCCTCATGGCAGCCAAGTCTGGCATTGGTCTTGGGGCAGGCGGTGCCCTGCAGGACATTGTTTGGAATAATGAAGATTGAGAGTCTGCCAACATCAAAGTCAATAAACATAGCACATGCTAAACATCTACTAAACATCAGGTAACTATGGAGTCTGGTGTGTGCAATACATTCAGGACACATATGCCAGCTTGCTGGCACTCCTACGAAAAGCCAGATACACCTGTTGATTGTCAAGTCTACATGACATGCCCTGAAATGAGCTGGGGGCCAGTCTGAGTGAACAGCCAGAGATATCACCGGAGTGACACACATCCACATAGCTGCATTGGAAGGATGTCATCTCATCCAGACAGCTAACTGCAAGGCACACGCACAGGTCACATGGAATGTCAAATGTACATATCAAACACATTGCGACGAAGGGGTACACGTGACAACAAAAAAACACAGCCATTGAGACGACGCAGACATGTATGCCTGAGAAAATATGATGTCCGATGCACACAGACCCTACAGCCGTGGGAATCCACATGTGGCATGGTGTGTGTAGATGTGTGCCATGCCCATCTCCACACAGACCCATGTTGGATGCACCAACAGCAAATGCAGTTGACGGAACACTAACAGCAAGCTCATGGGAACACATGACACACACCTGACATAGTCACATAGGGGCACGCTGATCGTGACATGTCAGTTGATAGAGTGTCCCTGTCCCTGGCATCAGGAGACAGGTGCGGGTGTTGATGACTGTGCCATCCCACTGCTGCTGTGCATGACACAGTTGGACTACAGACACACATGTGGCAAGTGTCAAGGTGATGTGTGCCACATAGTGCCCCATCACACATGACATGTGTCCACAGGTCATTACACATCAATTGTGCAACTAGATGAGATGACCTGTGCAATATCACTGGCTGCCACACCTAGGGCCTGCTCATGAAAGTATGCCATGACAAGTACTTGATGGACATCCTTGTGCGACTAGTAGCCCTCCATTCCTGGTGTGTGTACACCTCGTATCACCATTGTAAGCATGTGAAATGCACCGTACCCCCGCATTCATTGCGTGTGTACGCCCCATATCACTATTGTACTGGTGCCGTACCTGTACGTGTGAAATGCACCATACCCTTCGCATTAATTGCGTGTGTACGCCCCGTATCACTATTGTACTGGTGCCGTACCTGTACGCGTGAAACGCCCGTACCCCCGCATTCATTGTCCCCATCTTCAAAAAAGGGAGTCGGACCGACCCCGCCAATTATCGCCCCATAAGTCTCTTGGACTCCTCCCACAAAGTGGCAGGCAAAGTAGTCCTAGGCAGGATATTACAATGGGTTGAGGAAAAAGGCATTCTTTCTGATTTTCAGGCCGGTTTTAGATCAGGTATGGGGACGATAGAGCAATCTTTTCGGCTTTTGATGCTCTATTGGAAAGTAGTTGTACTGGGCAAAGGCAGTCTGTATCTTGCTTTTATAGATTTGCGGACTGCCTTTGACCTGGTTCCGCGCAACCAACTCTGGAGTGTGCTGAATGATCTGGGCATCCCTCCATACCTTCTAAGTTTACTGGTAAAGTTGCATGCTGACAACTTTGCGCAGATCAGGTGGGGTAATCAGGGTCAAAAAACAAATCGAATACCTGTAAATAGAGGAGTACGCCAGGGGTGTGTTTTAGCCCCCACTCTGTTTTCTTTGTATGTAAATGGAGTGGTGGAACACCTATCGGAAGTTCCATCAGATGCACCATCCCTGGCCGGTAGAAGAATACCTACTCTTCTATTTGCAGATGACACCCTCCTGATCTCTAAAACCCCGTTAGGCCTGCAGAGCCTGTTATCTAGCTTCAAATCCTTTTGTGATGTAAGGGGGCTAGTTATTAATACTGGGAAAACCAAGTATCTAGTTCTTAACCCTCCGAAAAAGACAGTCAATCCACCAACTCTAGATTCTGTTTCCCTAGAGAGGGTTACTGAGTTTGATTATCTCGGCATCCGCCTCTGTGATTCGATGAGTTGGAAATGTCATCTCCACAAGATGTTGTTGACTCATAAAAGGGTACTGGGTGTCCTTCTTAAGGAACAACGTGCCTCAACCCTAAAACCCATTGCACCAATTCTTGATATTTATAGGGCATGGGGTGTTAATGCAGCATTATATGGGGCCGAACTCTGGGGGGTACAAAAGGTAGATCAGTTATCTCGCTCAGAAAGCAAGTTTTTTAAAGATCTAATGGGGCTTCCCTATAGCACCCCAACCCTCCCACTGTTATTAGACATGGGGATAAGATCAATTAGTGACCAGGCTAGGCTCCGCCCTCTCCTTTTATGGGCGAGAATCTGGAGAGTCCCAGAGTTGTCTTGCTTTGCGGTTGGCCTAACTGACGTGCTGGAGTCGCCGGGCTGGTCCAAGATTCAATGGCTGAGGGAAGTCAAGCGCCTTCTCCTCAACATAGGTCTCGGCAACGCCTGGGTCAACAGAACTGCCCCCCCAAAATCTGTGTTAAAGAAACTATATTGGAATTGGGTAGCTGATGGCAGATCTAGTAATTCCAAACTGTGTAGGACTTCCTTGGATTTTCTATTAGTAAAAGATATGCCCCTTTGTGAACCATACCTGGACATCGTCACAAAGCGTTGGGATAGGGCATTGTATTTCCAATTTAGGATAGGCCTACTTCCTGTCGGGGAACTTACCTCTAGGTGGAAGGCCTCGGCCCAAACCATTTGTTTGTGCCCATTTTGTGAGTACAAGATAGAGTCAATCCCGCACCTGTTTTTTGAATGTCCGGCCTATGTACTTCCCCGCAGTAGGTGGTTAAAACCACTCTGCAAAGAACTTGGGACAAGGCATTTTAAGGAGGCCTTACGTATTTTAAAAAATTACCCACGCCCACTTTTTGCCTGTGGTATAGCCAAGTTCCTGGGTTGGGCCTGGCGCATTAGATCAACTAGGCTTTTGTATCTTGTTTAATCTGTTTTTTAAATGATTTTACTTAATTTATTGGGGCCATCTGTAATATGAATTGTATGACAATGCACTGGCTCCTTTTACTGTTTTATTGTTCTATGCTAAATGTACTGCTTTTTAAGATATTTCTTATATCGAAATAAAGCCTATGATGATGATGATGATGATGACATTGCGTGTGTACGCCTCGTATCACTATTGTGCTGGTGCCGTACGGGTACGTGTGAAACACACCGTACATGTGTGTGGATTTCAAAATTACATAGGGGACACATAGGGGACAAGTATTAGGCCCAAAATGCATGCTGGTTGTCATGGATACAAAGTTTTCAGTTGCAATGTGTCCATCAGGTGTCCTGGAACAGTTAGTTGGCAAATAAATACAATGTTGCAAAGTGGTTGTTGACTTGACATGATGCTCAAAATTTGAACGATGCGATTGCGTGTCATTGGTGTATGTTTAAAGGGATTGGAGTAAACGTACGATGCGAATGAGTCTGACCAATCACTATGTACTCCTCTAAATGAATGCCCCTCAGCTAGACAGATATAAGGCAGCCAGAACCCATGAGAGGGCACTTGCCGGCACAACTTTCGAGTCGACCACACTGCTGCTGTCTCTGCTTCCTCTGGACCATGTCCCATACTGTGGAGAGGGCCCAGCCATTCACCCTAGAGGAGAATGAGGCGTTGCTGGACTGCCTCCTCCCACAGTACCCCAAGCTGTATGGGAGACCAGGGGAGCAGGTGAGTGCTGACTCCACTACCTTTGCCTATGCACCTGTTGTGTGACTGTCAATATTGTGTCCAGGTGGGACAGACATGCTATGTGAAACGAAGCGTACACCTGCATTCATTGCGTGTGTACGCATCATACCCATGGTGTCGGTTAGAATCGTATCACTGTTGTAATGTTGCCATAAGCGGTGTAAAACACTACCTTTGACTGTTCACCAGTTGTGCGACTGTCACTTCTGGCATTGTGTCCAGGTGTGACAGACATGCAATGTTGTTTAGAATGGGTCCCAGGGGGGGGGACATGCTTATGTCTCTCATGCAGAGCATGGTGTAGTTCCTGTGTGCACTCCTCACTTGCATTGTGCTTACTGTGACATTCACTGCATAGTGCATGACACATTCAGCCTGGCAAATCCTTGGTGGCTTTTTTTCCTATTGTCCTGAGGTGATTCAGTGGTCCCCCCGGTGTGACAGGTGACTGTACCCACAGATGTGTATGAGTTGAGTGGACCTGTGGTGAGTGTCCAAATGATGTGTACGACCTCATGGACATTGATGTGTGTGAATGTTCCTTGTCATGTGGGTGAGTGTCTATGTGAAGTGTTGCACCACAGCTGCATGGAGGAGGCAACAGCTCTACCCATCTGATGTGACAAGTAAGCCGTGCTGTGTGTCTGACTTGCAGAGCTAGCACGACACCTGTGCCACCTCACAGGCAAGTGGCACATGTGCAGAGTGAGGGTTGTGTCCGCTGTTGTCACTGACAGGCGAGTGATCTGTGCCTGGGTGTGTCAGTCTAGTCTGCTGAGGGTGCGTCAGTGGAGTGGGACATGTGACTGCTTGGCACGTGCTGTCCATCAGCCTGCTGTTGCATGTGCTGCACAGTGTGTGCCATGTTCAGTGAGTGTGTCGCACCCCTTATGCCACCTGTTGACTTTCAATGCCATGTAGTGCATTGGGGCTTGCGCACAGGCCAATTTCTCATTGAGAATGATGCAGTTCCTGTCAGCATCCTATGCCCTGTTCAACATATCAAAGATGTTCAAATGTGTGTCTCTGGGACATGGAGCAGGTGTAGTGATGTTGTCTCACTTTGTCATCCTGACAGGTAACTGCCTACGAGAAGATGTTGATCTGGCGGGACATCGTCAGGGCCGTGAGATCGGCGGGGGATCGTAGTCGGCGCCTACCACAGGTCAGAAAAGGGTGGCAGGATATCCGGTGCTGGACCCGGTGGATCGCCCAGGTCCAGCTGGGGATCGACCCTCCTCGCCCCCACGGCGGGCGCCGACACCTGACCCCCACATGACCCGTGTCCTGGCGGTGGTCTTCCCTGACCTCGATAGGCAGTTACAGGAGAGACTGCAACAAGGAGGGGGTAGGTACATGGCTGTTTGTTGTGTTATGTGTCACCAGCTTTTGGAAGTGTTCTGTAGCCTGGATACACTCCCAGAGTTTATATGTGCAGTGCATTTTCTGTTCCCCAATGTCACCTGGTGCTCTTTTTCATCCCTTCCCCTCCTTGACATGTGTCCCCTGGTCTGTGTATAATCACATTTGCACATGGTCATCTAGGGTGCCAGAAAATCAAAGTGCACATTGCTTTCTGCATCATGTGGGAGGGTGGTCTGTGACTTGGGTTGGTACCTTGCCTGTGCCATGACCTGTTCACTATGTTGGAGGTCCATATTTGTTGGCACTGATGATGAGTCTCAACATAGGAGTGTGAGGTTTCAACTGAACACCCTTGCACCACCACCTTGCATGACCAATATTGTGGCCTCAGACATGATGTGCATGAGTGGGAGATATGCATAGTGCCGTGACGGTTGCTCATGGTACAGTCAGCTCATTCCAGAAACACGGAGCAGTGTGCCCACTACAGTCCCCTGAGACACCCTGGCCTCCCAATCATGTGTGTCACCCAACACTGTGCACATTCTCTGTGGGTTCAGCATAGGTCTGCCTTTGTGGCATTGTTCCCTGGCCTAGTTTGTATTTTTCCAATGTGTGCTACATGTGTCCACTGGACAGGGATACACCATTTGGCTTGTGCATACTCACACTGGGCAGTGCCTGTGTGGCTATTCACAACAATCTGTTGATGGTTGTTTGTCACAAATATGTGTTGCCAGCCCCACGAGGTGATGTTGTGTCAATGTAGCAATTGTTGCTGCACAGTTTTTGTAACCCTGATTAAGAGGTGTCACTTCTTGATCTGTATCAATCACATTGACTCAGGTATGGGGGGGTTGTGCGGGAGAGGCCTACATGGGCACCCCTGATTTTTCCTTGCCAGGTCTGACCTGTGTGTGAGAATTGGCTGTACAAAGAATCACCGTGCAGTGCCCCTGTGATGGTGGCCAGTGCTTAATGTTCGTGCTTTGCAGCCTGTCTCAGTTTTTTAAAAACATGATTCCTGTTCATACATTTTTGGCACCTGTGTGTGGTTCAGATGCAACGCAGTTTGGTCTTTGTGTGCTGACATCTGTGTGGACATTCTGGCTTGCCATGAGGGTGTCTCCACAGTACAGCTATGCTTTTTTACAACCCAATTGCAGGCCCATTAGCTTATGCATTGTCCTGGGTTTGGACATGTGTGCCACTCCACATGACAGGCAGTCGGTCATATGTGTAGCCAACTGGGTCATCAGGAAACGGATGGCCATGTGACAACTGACATAATTCAAGTTGTTAGTCAAAAAAAATTGTACCTTAGCACTCACAGCACTTGTCAACAGTTCATCATGTTTTAAATGTGGTAATTTGATGATTTGTGTTAAGAACACTAATGTGCCTGCATGAAAGATGTCTCCCAAGGAAGTGCACACCAAACGACATTTCCACTTTCATGGAACACGCTGGCACCTTTTCAAAGAAGCCACTGTTAGAATTAAATGGTGTTGCAGATTCTCCATATATATGTTCCCACAGTGGTCTTGATTTTGTGAAACTCCTTTGTTGTTGGTGATACAAACTAACGAGTGTCAAGACATCAAGACCTCCGTGGGCCCATGTATATGTACTTTCTGCAGCACCATTTATTTCTAACAGTGGCTTCTTTGAAAAAGGTGCCAGCTACTTCAATGACAGTGTAAATGTAGTTTTGTGTGCACTTCCTTGGGAGACATCTTTCATGCAGGCACATGAGTGTTCTTTTCACGAAATAGCGAATTGCCACATTCAATACATGTCGATTGTGTAAAGTATTGTGAGTCCCAAGGTACCAACATTTTTTCGTTTTGTGTTCCAAAGTACTTACAGGTCTCTGAGTGTGGTGACACCTTGAGTATTGAGGTGTGTTAGTTTACCTTGGGTGCACCACTACTGTTTCTTTCAGGGTAAACAAGAGGTGGCATGACTTCATTGTATTGCTGTGCTCACCTGTTCACAGACACTAGCTTCTCAGTGTATTTCTCATTCAAGTTGTGGCCTGGTGTGTTCTTTTTTTCCTTGTGTCCAAGTGGCATAGTGGGTCTACCAACTGGGCAGTACAGGGCTTACATATGTGCGGAGTAATCTAGCTGTTACTCATGATGCATTGCCTGATATGCACTGTGACCTGTTGTTTTTGTGCTCATGTGTCAGATGTATACAGGTGACTGATGCATTTCGGTTTCTTCTCCTTGCCCACAGCATCATCATCCGAAACAGATGGAGACACCTGCATGGACCTGGAGGAGGAACCCAGCGACAGTGCCACCATTGCTGTCGAGTCCGAGGGACCAGTGGCGCGGAGGGCGAGGGGAGTCAGTCCGAGGACCTGTCTGGAGGCGATACCACCTACGATGCCGACGGGTCCAACGCTGAATTCCTCGAGGAGGCGGAGGCTGGTACACCACCTGGCAGCAGCCCCACATCTGTCCCCGCCTCCTCCGTTACCATCTCCGCCCTCCCAGTTTCTCCCGTCCCTTCTGTCCGTGCAGAGGCCCACCATGTCTCCTTCGGCCCAGGCACCGCACCCCCTGCCCCTGTCACCCCTGCTGCCCTCAGTGAAGAGTCTGTGGACATACTGCGGCAGTTGCAGGTTGGGCAGGCATCGGTGCTGACTTTCCTCCATGGCCACACTAAACTGCTCACACAGATGGTGTCGTTCATGGAGGGTATGTCAGCAACGATGTGTGACCAACGCAAGATTCTGCGGTCCATGGACTCTTCCCTGACGGCAGCAGTTACTCTCCTGCAGCGCTCCGTCCCCCCTCCTACCCCGGACCCATCCACACTTCCCTCTCCCATACCTGTCCAACGCACACCCAGACAGTCACGAGCACGCACCCCACCAGACACAGGCAGCACACCCCCAAGTAAGGCGAAGCACACACCTCCTGGCACGCACACTCAGGGAGATGTAGGTACACCCACAGGGTCTGGGGACAGACGACATACATGCAGCCACAGTCGCAGTCCGCAGTCCTCACAACCCTGTCCATCCAAAACCACTCCCCTTGGCTCCCCTGCCAAACGCTCACCCAAGCAGCTCTTTCTGGGTGAGCTGGACCTCGCCCCCGCTGAGCCACCACCCCACAAGCGGGTGAGGAAGTCCACGGGCACGGGAGTTGAGTCCCCCACCACGTCGACCCCCTCCCCCAGGAGCGCTGCACCCCATCCCTCGCCTACCACACCCTCCCTTGACCCTGGGGAATCCTCAGGTGCAGAGGTTGGGCTGGACGTACTTGCAGCGGTGTGCAGCGCCGAGCTCGCCGCCACCTTCGGCACTGACCCACCCCCTGTGGTGGGATGTCCACCCCTGCACCCACCACACCCACCCTACCCAGGGCCTGGTACTTCCCCAGATGATGCCCCACCCCCGTTCGACGAACCTGGAGGTTCATTTGTGCAGGCAAGCTAGGGGTAGACACGGTCCCCTATGTCCCCCCTTGGACTTTACATATGGACTGGCCATTGGCCTGTGTAAATAGTCTATTTGTTGAATTGTTTTTTTTGTGCTGAATAAAGCCTTTTGTTTTACTTTCAACACTATTGCATTTCAGGTACTTGATGTTGGTGATGAGGCTCCTGGAGTTGGTGTTCTGGTAATGTGTTAGGGTTCTGAGAAATGTTTTTGTATTATGGTCATGAGGTGGACCATGGTATCTGTGTGCCATCACAATGTCTCTGCAAAGAATCATTGGTAGTGTGTGTTCATTTTGTTTTGAGACATTGTCCCAAGGAGTGTTCCTTCCTCTGTGGCACCTGACATCTTCCCTGCAAACAGTTGCACAATTGTTGTACTGACCTGTGTCAACATTTCCTTTGTTGGTGACGGATCCCTTCAACAATGGCCATGCCTGCTCACCGATGTCGCCTGCTGAATCGTCTGTGCCATCCTTGCTAGTCACTGTACTTGTGTTTTGAGTATGTAGAAATGCCTTCAGGGACAAATTCACCCTTTTCAGCACTATGCATGTGTGTAATCACGGCCTACCACACAAATGGTACTTGTTATGCAGGGTATTTGGGCACCTGACTCACAATTGTGGGCATTGTATCTAGGGGAATTCCACCCTATTCCTTCCATGAGAGACAACATCTTGGTGGCTGGACCAGCACCTGGACATTCCTATCACTCCTGGGATGTGCATGACAGTGTGTGTTCCCTTTGGCTCTCTTAGTTTAGTAGGCAGTGACATGACTATACAGTCTTGTGGCATGATCTCAGTGTGTGTATTGTGCTGCATCCGCCAGGGGTGGGTATGCATGTGTTATTTGTCCTCACACCCACATGTGGTGTGTCATGCAGTGGGGGAAAGACATCCATCCTCCTGGGAGTGGGACACTGCTGTCAGTGATGTGTTGTTATAGCACTATCATCATAGTCCAAAGTTAGGGATGCGTCCATACCACCATGTAGGTGTGGTCATCTGATAATGATGTACACCCCCCCCATATCTCTGTCCACTGCTGGTAGTCATATGCACCCACCCCCATGTCTCTGTCCACTGCTGGGAGTCCTCTGCACCCACCCCCATATGTTTGTCCACTGCTGGTATTCATCTGCAGCCACCCCCATATGGCTGTACACTGCGGTTATTGATCTACAGCCACCCCTATATGGCTGACCACTGCTGGGAGTCCTCTACAGCCACCCCTACATGTCTGGACACTGCTGGTATTGATCTGCAGCCACCCCCATATGGCTGGCCACTGCTGGGAATCCTCTGCACCCACCCACCCACCCCCTTGGAGCAGTACACTGCTGGCCTGGACCTACACACACACCAATATGAAGGTAACATGCAGGGCCAGACCGTAACACCACATTCGTGGCATGTGTGCGCCTCGTATCCCAAATGTACTGGTACCATACGGGTACGTGTGAAACGCACCGTACCCCTGCATTCATTGCGTGTGTACGCCTCGTATCACTATTGTACTGGTGCCGTACCTGTACGTGTGAAACGCACCATACCCTCGCATTCCTTGCGTGTGTACGCCCCGTATCACTATTGTACTGGTGCCGTACCTGTACGTGTGAAACGCACCGTACCCCCGCATTCATTGCATGTGTACACCCCGTATCACTATTGTACTGGTGCCGCACCTGTACGTGTGAAACGCACCGTACCCCCGCATTCATTGCGTGTGTACGCCCCGTATCACTATTGTACTGGTGCGGTAACTGTACGTCTGAAACGCACCGTACCCCCGCATTCATTGCGTGTGTACGCCCCGTATCACTTTTGTACTGGTGCCGTACCTGTACGTGTGAAATGCACCGTACCCCCGCATTCATTGCGTGTGTACGCCCCGTATCACTATTGTACTGGTGCCGTACCTGTACGTGTGAAACACACCGTACCCCCGCATTAATTGCGTGTGTACGCCCCGTATCACTATTGTACTGGTGCCGTAACTGTACGTCTGAAACGCACCGTACCCCCGCATTCATTGCGTGTGTATGCCCTGTATCACTTTTGTACTGGTGCCGTACCTGTACGTGTGAAACGCACTGTACCCCCGCATTCATTGCGTGTGTACGCCCGTATCTCTATTGTACTGGTGCCGTACCTATACGTGTGAAACGCACGTACCCCCGCATTAATTGCGTGTGTACGCCCCGTATCACTATTGTACTGGTGCCGTACCTGTACGTGTGAAACGGACCGTACCCCCGCATTCATTGCGTGTGTACGCCTCGTATCAGTATTGTACTGGTGCCGTACGGGTACGTGTGCAACGCGCCGTACACGTCCACTTCCGGTTTTGCGGTACGCAGGGGTTGCTGGACACGACCCCCCAAGTCACCAGACCCTGGTGGTAATGTATGGGCTCCATATTATAGGTTTGGCTTTGGGTATGGGGTATGTTTCCTGCCCCTCACCCCCACCCTGGCCCCTGGGTGTTGTTCTCACCTTCTGCGGCGTGTGCGTCGGTTTCGGTGCACCAGGTCGTAGGCTAAGAGGACCAGGATGACACGT
Organism: Triturus cristatus; assembly: GCF_964204655.1. Lineage (NCBI taxonomy): Eukaryota > Metazoa > Chordata > Amphibia > Caudata > Salamandridae > Triturus > Triturus cristatus. The sequence continues at coordinate 1,235,073,311 of NC_140585.1, read as the reverse complement.
ACGATGGGGTTCATGGCGTGTACGTCGCGTACCGGGGCTCCGTTTGTAGGACTCTGCTTTTACGGCTGTTTTTGGCTCCCGTAAGAAAAGAGCCATACGGAGTGCCGTAGGGACGAATCGTACTTGCTGGGACGGAAACCGCTGCTTAAATACGTCCGGTCTTTTGTACGATTCGTACGGAAAGAGGCTTTCTGTACTAATCATACTTCCTAGGTTGTAAGGAAAGTTTACCGGGTACGAGTCGTACGGAGAAAACGCTCCGTACAACGATTCGTACAGCCTTTTTCCAGGATTGGAATCGGCCCCTACATTTTGACCTAAAAGTGAAGGAAACGAGAAAGCTGCTAAGATCTTTGAGCAGTTTATCCCTTTCATTTTTGGGGAGATTGTATATTATTAAAATGTCCATCCTGCCTAAATTCTCCTTCATTTTGAATGCAATACCACTGGAGTTCAAGACACAGTGGATTAAAAAGATTTAAGATGAAATCAACGGGTTTATATGGGCTTCGAAAAGCGTGAGGATAGCGTGGAAAAACTACGCAGAGGGAAGAATCAAGGTGGCATTGCAAGCCCCGATATCCTCTTATACTACAGAGATTTTCATTTCAAGAACATCAGAATTCTTTTTAGAGCCCATTCCTTTTATACTTCCTATTGGAAAGCTGTTACAGATGAGGACCATTGCCTATATAAATTTGGCCACCCAAAATACTTTTAGAAAATTTGGAAGATTTCATACTGTAGTCGCCTAGCACCCATTTGGAAGACACCTGGAACCCCTGAATGTTTAAAAGACTCTCTAGCAGGTCCATTGAAGGAGGCAGGAATCACAAAGTGGGGACAACTGTTTCAAGCAGGAACTTTGCGAAGTTGGGACTCTTTACTAGCAGGAACAGACTAAAAGTTGTCCAGGTTCAAATATTATCAGCTGTCAAGTTGGGCAAAGGATCAAGAGAGAATTCTGGAAACTACTGTGGAGCTGGAAAATTCAATGCAATGTGACCCAGCAAGAAAAGAAATATTGAAGTGGTATTGGCGTCTGATACGAGCAGGAGATGAAGAATTTACCCTTCCAGATGACATATGGAGAAAACTTTTCCCAGCACAAGACTTGCAACATCAATGGCAAGTATCCTGCACTTAATTATGGCATATTATAGTATCTGCACCTCTTAGGAAAAAAACTCTTTTTACCCTACACAGGTCATACTGGTCTCCAGAAAAGTTAACCAAAATGAACAAACAGGTGGTGAAAAACTGCCTAAAATGTGGGGAACCAAAAGTGAATGATGTCCACATGTTCCAGCGATGTCCTCTTCTTGATAAATTTTGGGAAGAAGTGGGTAAGATTATCAAAAACATTTTAGAGCTAAACATTGAGGTAAGCACATTTACTTTTATGTTTGGTGTGATAGACAGTACTGGTTTCTCTCTTGAGTTAAATAATAATCAAAAACAGTTATTATTTATGTTAATTCTTCTGGCTAGACGAGAGATATGCGTAAAGTGGATACTTGCAATTCCCCCAAGCGTATGTGAATGGCGTTTCTCTGTAGAAAAATTTAGAAAACTAGATAAGTCTAGAGGGAAAAGCAAAAAGACTAGATTCTGGGAAATATGGGATAAGAACATAAGGTAGGGTAGGGAGGGACATCCAATGGTTACAGCTTATGCGACAAATTAAATTTCAGGAGGATCATCATGGTGGCTCCATGAGTGATTACTTCACAGAATTTGAAGGTTCTAAGACATACTCTCAACACAGTAAAAGAGGGCAGTCCCCTCAGGCGAAAGTGTGAGAAAAATCCCTAACCAGAGGCTTCCCAGAAGACGGGGTTCTTGTCTATCCATACCTCAACAATCGCATAAATGAGGACAAATAAATAAATAAATAAACATCTGCCATTTTTGTGAAGTGAGTGGCATATTAAGTTTCCTCACGTAGCATAAGTGTACCAGGCATGAACAGGTACCCAAATAAAACTAAGCCTTCTTGCTTTATTTTGTGAAAGATGACAAGATTGTTCTGTGGGTAAAAAAAACTATAATTCTGTCTGTTTTGTGTTGTGTCAGGAGACGTGGAATTTCCCCCTGCTTGCTAACAGGGTTAAACAATTAGGAACAGCTAACATTTTCGAAAACATCCATTCTTCACATGGAAGGATTATTTTAGCTTGTTGTTGCAAACTATTGGTTCAGAGTGAGTATGATGCTACCTGCTCTAGATAAATACTATGAAGAGAAAGGTAAATAAATGCACTGCTATTAGGGAAGAACAGGGAGAGACTAGTTTTTTGCAGGGCACGCTGTCTGTTGGGACACTCACCGAGGACACTCTGGCCTGTAACTCTGTGGTGGGATTACATGAATGACCAACTAAATCATAATATGATGCTATGATTGAAGGTAATTGTCAGGTTGCTCCCGGAGCCATAACCATTTGTGTTGCAGTGCTTGCCTTCTCGTCATGATGATTAGGCTGTGACGTCAGATAGCTGGTCTCTCTGTACCAAGACAGTAGGGGTTTGCCTTGGCCAGCCTGTGTGTTTCACTTCAGTGCAAATCAAGTAGACAGATCACGTGTTTTTGAATAATAGGCAATAAAGGTTACATACCCTACATGTAGGTCTAGACACACCACAAAACAACAAAGTAATCCTATTCATTTATGTGTTTCATTTGAAAAGTAGGGCTGTCATACATAAAACGACAAAACTAACATAGCAAGCGAACGTACAGTGGAACTTAGTATTGTGACATTTGCAAACAAACATATATTAAATTGGTAACAATTGCAAACTGACATAAATCACATTGGTACATAAATTATACATGTGAAAATTATATATGTAAATACAAGGTCTACATAGATAGTCGTAGATTGGAGTGTCATACAGTGGCGTAGAGGGGAGTATAGTGTTGTGGAGTGGAGTAAAGTAGTGTCAAGTGGACTAGAGTGTTGTGGAGTGGAGTGGCATAGAATGGAGTAGAGTGGTGTTTAGTGGCATAGAGTGGAGTGGCATAGAGAGAAGTAAAGTGGCATGGAGTGGCATAAATTGGAATTGAGTGTTGTAGGGTGGAATGGCATAGAGTGTCCTAGATTGGAGTGACGTAGTCTTGTAGAGTAGAGTGCAGTTGTGTAGTGGAGTGGTGTAGAATGTCATAGAATGAAATGTCATAGGGTGGGGTGGCGTAGAGTGGCATAGAGTGAAGTAGTATTGCGCAGTGGCACAGAGTGGAATAGAGTGGCATAAGTAGAGTGGCATAGGGTGGAGTGACAAAGATGGTTGTAGAATGGCGTAGAGTGGAGTGTTGTACAATGGCATAGAGTAGGGTATAGTTTTGTTGAGTGGAGTACAGTAGAGGAGTAAAGTAGAGTCGAGTGGACTAGATGGTTGTGGAGTGGAGTAGTGTAGAATGGAGTAAAATGGTTTAGAGTGGTGAAGCGTGGAGTGGCATAAGAGAGGATTAAAGTGGCGTGGAGTGGCATAATTCGGAATAGAGTGTCATAGAGTGGAGTGTTTTAGAATGGAGTGGTGTAGGGTGGAGTGGCATAGAGCGTCCTAGAGTGGAGTGGTGTAGTGTTGTAGAGTGGAGTAGTGTAGAGTGGAGTTGTGTAGTGGAGTGGATTAGAGTGTTGTGGAGTGGCATGGAATGTTGTAGAGTGCAGTGGCATGGAGTAGACTAGAGTGGAGCAGTATAGACTGGAGTAGAGTAGATTGGTGTAGATTGAAGTAATGTTGTGGAGTGAAGTGGTGTGGTGTTGAGTGGCATAGAGTGGAGTAGAGTGGAGTAGAGTGGTGTAAAGTAGAGTGGAGTGGCGTAGAGTGGCATAGAAGAACCATTGTGGTGTGGCGTAAAGTGGAGTGGCATAAAGTGAAGTAGTGTTGTGGAGTGGCATAGAATGGAATAGAGTGACGTTAAATGGAGTGACACAGAGTGTCATAGAATGACATAGAGTCTTAGAAGGATGTACAGTGGCGTAGAGTGGAGTATAGTGTTGTTGAGTGGAGTAGATTAGAGTTGAGTAAAGTAGAGTAGAGTGGAGTGGCATAGAATGGAGTCAAGTTTCGTGAAGTGTGGTAGAGTGTAGTGCATAGAGAGGAGTAATGTGGAGTGGCGTAGATTGGAATAGAGTGTCATAGAGTGGAGTGTTGTAGAGTGGAGTGTCGTAGGGGTGAGTGGGCGTAGAGTGTCCTAGAGTGGAGGGGCGTAGAGTGCTGTAGAGTGGAGTGGGGTAAAGTGGAGCAGTTTTGTGTTGTAGAGTGGGCTAAAGTGTCGTAGAATGGAGTTTAGTGTTGTAAAGTAGAGTGGCGGTAGAGTGGAGTGAACTGGAGTAGAGTGCGGCGGTGGCCCCCCATTAGGGTGGAGGAGTGTCGCCCCCCCCTGCTGCCAGTGCAGCAAAACTGAAGAATAAGACAGTAATAAAATGATTTTTCACTGCTACCAGCCCAAGCAGTGTTTGGGAGCAGGGGGTTGCTGCTGATTGGCAGCAGGGGAGTGGTGCTCATTCCACCAGTTTACACTGCGAAAGTCACTTTGGCCGGCCTTCTTGCGATGGCCAGCCTGACATGAGCAGTGTAAACCTCTCCACCGAGCTGTCTCAGACAGCTGGATGGAGAGCAGGCATAGGCCTCCCGTGCCTTCTTGAGTGTCTAGGCAGCCTGCTTCAGCCAATCCTGGCGGTGCTCTCATGCTGCTTACCTGCAGCATGAGAGCAGTGTCGGGATTTTCAGTAGGGGGTTGCCTGAGGCACCATGAGGTGCCGTTGTGCTGACTCCAGAAGAAAGAAGAAAACATGGGGAGCGAAACATGGATGAGTACATTAAAAACATTTATTCTCTTTTTGCCCCCCACTGGGTTTGTGTCCCGGTCCCCCTGATGCCCCTCCAGTGTTGAGGGTCACTGCCACCCACTGGTAGAATGGAGTAGTGTGTCATCAAGTGCAACTGAGTGCTGCAGAGTGTAGTGGCGTAGAGTCGAGCAGGGTGGAGTGACGTAGTATGTCATAGAGTGGAGTGCAATAGAGTAGAGAGGAGTGGAATGGATTGGTGTAGAGTGGAGTAGAGTGGAGAAGAGTGTTGTAGAGTGAAGCGTCAGAGTGGAATGGCGAAGAGTGGAAAAGAGTGTCGTGGAGTGGTCTAGAGTGTCGTAGAATGGTACAGAGTGGAGTGTCGCAGAGTGTTGTACAGCGGCATAAAGTGGAGTATAGTGTCGCTGAGTAGAGTAGAGAGGAGTAAAGTAGAATAAAGTGGAGTACTGTGTCATAGGCTGGAGTACAGTGTTGTGGAGTAGCACAGAATGGAGTAAAGTGGTGTGGAGTAGAGTGACATAGAGTGGAGAGGCATAGAGTCAAGTAGAGTGTTGTAGCATGGAGTGGTGTAGAATAGAGTGGCGTAAAGTGCATGTAGTGGCATTGATTGGAATAGAGTTTCATATAGTGGATTGTTGTAGAGTATCATACGTTGGAGTTGTATAGAAATACCTAGAGTGGAGTTGGATAGATTGTTGTAGAATGGAGTGGTGTAGAGTAGAGTAGTGTTGTGACATACAATGGATTGGGGCAGCAAGAGTACAGCATCTAAGCCACTTGTAAACTGCTGATTCCAAAAGGGCCTGACCAATAGATTTACACTGGCGCTCCGTGTCAAGATGTCTCTAAAGCAATCCAAAAGGTATGCTTCAGCCCTACCATTAGGCCAAGATAACGAGGCAAAACAGTACTGCCCCAGAGAGGACTCATATGACAAATGGCGTTCAGCAAGACCGGTGTAGACCTTTGCGCCTGCTGCTGTAACCATGGATTCTGTAGATCTAGAACGATAATGGACGCTCTTAGATACGTATTGAAAGATTTGCAACAGCTGACAAAAGGTAATCGCAAAATAAAATAATATCTTAGTGATATTTACTTTACTGGATAGATTATTGATATGCAAAATCTTCAGCAGCCGGACACCATCCAGGATGAAGCCAAACGCCACACAAACTGACGTTTAGAACCTGTGACTGCGGTCACATGATCTGCGACGTACCATTCGGGAAACGTGCAGCGTGCACCGTCAGGTGCGGTCATGTGACCTCTCAATTGCTTTACAAAGGATTGGAAAAAATTATCCCAAACACGGCAGCCTTGAGTAAAAGAGGGAAGACATCATTATCCCTATTGCTATTGATGCCAACCTTACTATAGAAGTAAATGGATAAAGTGAATTACAGTAGAGAAGAGTGTTCTGCAGTGGAGTGGCGTTGGGTAGAATTTTGTAGAGTGGGGTGACGCAGAGTGGCATAGAGTGGATGCAGAAAATAGAGTGAAGTAGAGTGTCATAGGGTGGAGTGTTGTGTGGAAGGGTCGAGTGTCAGAATATGTACTGAAGTGTCATAGGGTGGAACATCCTAAAGTGGCATAAGAGTGGAGTGGCATAAGGTAGAGTGGTGTAGACTGGAGTGGCATAGAGTGGATTGGCTTAAAGTGGAGTGGGATACAGTGGAGTAGAGTGGCATGGAGTGTCTTAGAGTCGAGGGGCATAGAGTAGAGTGTTGTACTGTAGTGTAAAGTAGAGTGACATGGAGTAGTGTGTCATAAGTGGAGTTGCTGAGAGTGGAGTAGAGTGGCGTAGAGTGTCCTAGAGTAGAGTGGCGTAGAGTAAAGTAGAGTGTTGTACTGTACTGTAGTGTAATGTAGGGTGGCGTGGAGTAGCGTGTCATAAGTGGAGTTGTGTAGATTGGAGTGCAAAAACAACAATTGATGGACAGAATGCAGAACAATGTCATACATTCACCCCAGTACAGAGATCTGGGTCTAAATCCATTGTTTTTTTGCTCACCATGCCGTTCCAGTTTGAACCCAGCCATATGCAAATCAGTCTTGACCCTGTGCCTCATGGGAACAGTCCAGCCCGAACTGCCAAGACAGGTTCTCCCTGGACTGGAAACAAGCATCCTAGGACCGGTTTCGGGGTTTCACCCCTCTTCAGCCAGGATAGCTTGATTCCAGTGGCATGGAGAGCAAGGGACCCACGTCTGGGCATACCCTTCCCACTCGGGGTGACAAATGCAAAAACAACAATTGATGGACAGAATGCAGAACAATGTCATACATTCACCCCAGTACAGAGATCTGGGCCTAAATCCATCGTTTTTTTGCTCACCATGCCGTTCCAGTTTGAACCCAGCCATATGCAAATCAGTCTTGACCCTGTGCCTCATGGGAACAGTCCAGCCCGAACTGCCAAGACAGGTTCTCCCTGGACTGGAAACAAGCATCCTAAGACCGGTTTCGGGGTTTCACCCCTCTTCAGCCAGGATAGCTTGATTCCAGTGGCATGGAGAGCAAGGGACCCACGTCTGGGCATACCCTTCCCACTCGGGGTGACAAATGCAATAACAACAATTGATGGACAGAATGCAGAACAATGTCATACATTCACCCCAGTACAGAGATCTGGGCCTAAATCCATCGTTTTTTTGCTCACCATGCCGTTCCAGTTTGAACCCAGCCATATGCAAATCAGTCTTGACCCTGTGCCTCATGGGAACAGTCCAGCCCGAACTGCCAAGAAAGGTTCTCCCTGGACTGGAAACAAGCATCCTAGGACCGGTTTCGGGGTTTCACCCCTCTTCAGCCAGGATAGCTTGATTCCAGTGGCAAGGAGAGCAAGGGACCCACGTCTGGGCATACCATTCCCACTCGGGGTGACAAATGCAAAAACAACAATTGATGGACAGAATGCAGAACAATGTCATACATTCACCCCAGTACAGAGATCTGGGCCTAAATCCATCGTTTTTTAAACCATGGCTTGGCAGTTCGGGCTGGACTGTTCCCATGAGGCACAGGGTCAAGACTGATTTGCATATGGCCATGTCTGAACTGGGGTGGCGTAGTGGGCAAAAGAACGATGGATTTAACCCAGATCTCTTGACTGGGGGAGAATGTCTGCATTGTCAGCATTCCGTCCATCATTTGTTTGTTGTAACGCTTTTCGCCCTAAGTGGGTTGGGTATGCCCAGACGTGGGTCCCGTGCTCACTACGCCACTGGAGTCAAGCTATCCTGGCTGATGACGGCTGATAGCCAGGAACCGGTCCTAGGATGCTTGATTCCGGTCCAGGGAAGACATGGCTTGGCAGTTCGGGCTGGACTGGTCCCATGAGGCACAGGGTCAAGACTGATTTGCATATGGCCATGTCTGAACTGGGGTGGCGTAGTGGGCAAAAGAACGATGGATGTAACCCAGATCTCTTGACTGGGGGAGAATGTCTGCATTGTCAGCATTCCGTCCATCATTTGTTTGGTGTAGATTGGAGTGTGCATGGTGTAATTGCACACATCCATTATAGATAGCAAATGTTCAATTAAAATTGCCATTACATTTGCACAGACGTACTGTTTTACTGAGAAAAAATATACAGCGAACAAACGATAATGTGTGGAAATGTCATTACCTAGTGTATTGCTTTGTTTTGATCCTATTAAAATATTTGTTTCCTCCCACACTTCAGAATTAGAAAAAGGATTGCTTAATCTGTGTTTTCCTAATTCTGATATATTCTGAACTATTTTTACATGTCATGTACTTGCTGTGATAACGTGATGTGTGTAGGTGTCCCGTGAACCCCTCCGGTGTACACAACCATAGGCTAGGGTGTTCTTTGTAACTTTGTTTATTTCAGATAAGAGACCAAAATATATGCAGAAACGGTTCTCCCCAATACAAGAGGTGTGCCACTAATGTCCCGGTTCATCCAGCGTTGTCCTTTTCGGTTTTTCCTGGGGTATACTTCTCCGGTGGGGAGACGGGATGCCCAAAGGGAGAGAAATAAAGAAAACAAGTGTTAGGCCACTGGCCTTTGATACTGAAAGAAGGCTGGGGGGAGGGGGTTATGCACGCCTTCACCAGTACCCTAACAGTGTAGTGCCTATGTGAGGGACCGAGTGATTAGCTGGGTCCAATACTTAGACCTGCCCACCAACCCTTTAAAGAAAAAGAAAAAGAAAACGTGCAATTGGCACTTGCCTGAGGCCACGACCCTCCTGGCCCGTGGTGATGGGAGATCCAGCCTCCTTAATTCCCTCAGGATTACCGGTCTCGAGCACAGTGCTCTAGGAGAGTCCCTCGTGGTCTTGACTCGCCTCCTCCTCCTCTGGCTCCTCTGGGGTTGTCTGTACCTCGATACAGCTCACCTCCGCTTCTCTGCTCTCTCTGCTGCTGCTCCTCGTGGTCCTCCCACTCCGTGGTTCTTCTAATCCTCCCTGCTCCAGTCGCAGAACACCTGTGTGCTCCCCGGGCATTCCTTTTCTGCTCTCCTCAACCATCATGGCCCCGCTAGAGCGTGCCTCAACCACTAGCACGTCACCCTCACTTCCTGGTTAGGGTATAGCCCCTGCCATTTTGGAAGTCCCGGGATCAGCGGACTCGTCACACCTGCATTTAAATGTTGTTGTGTGCTAGAAAAAGATAACATCCAACTGCCCTTCCTATCCCTAGTACCCAGCAAGATTGTAACATAAATCCTCTCACTTTGCAGTCAGACAAAAAAAAGTAAACATCAGTCTCCTTCAGATGGCTGAGCCTTACATTTGACCTCTCTCTCTAAATGCACAGCAAATGTGATAAGATAAAAACTGGATTTAAAGGCTTGTTTATTAGTCATTCAGCATCTGAACTCCAGTGTGGTTGTTTTGGGAGTGCTTCAGCACTCCCCTACTTCCAGCGCCTATGGAATTGGCGTGAAATTGAGGATGTTTAAATTATGCTTTTAGTGAAGAGCACTGACCAAAATAAACAAACTCGTAACAGAACATTGTTCCACACAAATATGTGAGAATGATGATGAAAGGGGTAAAGATAAGTAGACTCAGTCAAGCAGAAAGATAGGAGACAAGAAACCTCTTTCAAGAAATACAGCACGTTGAGTGCCTCACAAAAAAAAGAGTTCCCAGAAAGCGAGCACTCGTGGAGGAATGCAAGGACCCAGTCAGGGAGGTTGTTAACAGGCTTTACTCCAGGGGAGGGACAAAGACATGCTGGATAGCCTAAAACAAATAAAACCAGCTAAAAGAAAGGAAGTAAATGTGAGTTACAAAACACAAAGCTAATGGTAAATACTGGGTGGAATGCATTCCTAAGGAAGCTTTCAGAATGTCCCCAAGAAGTCTTTCACAACCAGACAGCTGCACTGTCTGGTAGGCTTCAACCTAAAAGGATGAACCACCTTAAATGGAGTGAGTAAATACCTCGAAGTGTTGGTTGGAACACCTTTGTGTGCCTCAATGCCGCTAATAAGCAGAATTAGCTACATAATGGTCCGTGTGCAAGTGAGAAATGTCTAGTCAACACTACTTTTATTTTAAATGCCTCAGCAGTAATTGAGGCATAGGCAAATCAAAACTCTGGTGTGCAACATCAGCAACTGTGTTAATTTATTTATCTAGTTGGGTGCAGCTTCGATAGCGAAGTCCTACTTTCAATCAATTAGTAGATTTGTAGAGCGCTACTTGTCACCCATGAGGGTATCCAGGTGCTGGCAGTGTCCAGGTCGTTTTTTAAGATCGCCCTGGTTACTAGCCCAACTTTGCAAACATTATACTCTTTAATACCCATACTTTTAGTGGACTACACTAGTTTCAGTACTTATTTAGGCAGGTTATAGCAGACGCCATCTCTGCTTTGGGCAGCTGCGGCCCATGCAGGTAAGAGCGGTGGGGCCGGTAGGGCGGTGGGGGGGGTTTCGACGGACAATTACGGACGGACAATGACGAGGAAAAATTAAATAAATAATTACATTTTCCTCGTCATTGACCATCAAAATCTCTCCCCCCCCAACTCGGCCCCACCGCTCTTACCTGCATGGGCTATGGCTTGCTTTGGAAACATTTCACTGGTTACCAGTTGACCTTTTTTTTTTTTTAAGAGTTTTACATAACTAGACCCAAAGATATTAGGTATCAGAGAGCTATACATGAGCTCCAGTTGCTTCACAGATGGACACATTCATTTTTGTTGAGCACGGGGGGGATTAAGTGATTTGCCCAGAATCACAGGATGTTGAGCATCGTTGAGGAACCGGGTTCCTCAGCTTTGAAGTCGACCGCTCTAGCTGTAAGGCTACATCTTTGCATAGGTTAACGCAGTTACTTGCCCTACATTATGACGTTTACACTCATTACCAGACCTAATTTTGGAGAATGAATCCTGTTATCAGCCCCGTTTGGGTAGATTATACTGGTTACTAGTCTTACTTTTGGTAGACTACACCTGTTACCAGCACTACTTTGGGAAGATTACTCTGTTTACTAGTCCTATTTTATGTAGAGTACACCGGTCACCAGCCTTTCTTTGGGTAGACTATATCAGTTACAAGTCCTACTTTTGGTCGATTACTCTGGTTACCATTCCCATTTTAGGAATGTTACACCAGATACCAGCAGTACCTTGTGAAAATTACACCAATTACCAGTCCTACTTTGAGTAGTCTGCACTGGTTACCAGCCCTACTTAAGTTATGTTTCCCTGGTCCCTAGTCCTACTTTGAGAAGTTTACTCCGGTTACCAGTCCTACTTTGGGTAGGCTACTCTGGTTACCAGTCTTATTTCGGGAGGATTACACCCGCTACTATTTGTTGCTTGGCTAGACTACACCTCTTACTAGGCCTACTTTTAGTGGATTATAGCAGTTACCAGCCCTACCTTTTGTAGATTACAGCAGTTACCAGTCCTACTTTAGGTAGGTTACACTGTCTATCAGTCCTACCTTGGGAAGATCACACATATTACCGGCCCTTCTTTGGGTAGACTACACAAGTTACCAGGTCTACATTTCATGGATTAAGCTGGTTGCCCGTCCCGCTATTGGTATACCACACAGGTCGCCAGTCCTACTTTGGGAAGATTACAATGAGGACCAGACCTTACATCCCAGTCCTTCTTTTGATAGAGTTCATCAGTTACCAGTGCTACTTTGGTTAGATGACACCTTGAAGATGACACTAGTTATCAGTCCAAATGTGGGCAGATAACACTTGATACCAGTCCAACTTTGTGGGGTTTACCAATTTTAGGAGTTCTTCTTTGGGAAGATTACACTGACTACAGGCCCTTCTTTGGGTGGACTACATAGGTTACAAGGCATACTTTACGTAGATTACACTACAGAGAGGACACCAGTTACCAGTCCAACTATGGGCAGGCTACAATAGTTACCAGCCAATTTAGAGTAGATATCACTTGATAGCAGTCCTACTTTGGGCTGATTACAGCAGTTACCAGTCCTTGTTTAGAAAGATTACAGGTAACCGGTCCTTTTTTGGATGTACTACATCAATTACCAGGCCGACTTTGGGTAGAATACAACAATTACCAGTCTTACTTTGAATAGACCACAATGGTGACCAGCCCAACTTTGGAAAGATTTCATCAGTTACCACTCAGGATTTGGATAGATTACACAGGATGTTAGTCCCATTTTGGCTAGAATACACCAGTCACCAGCCCAGCTTTGGATAGATTAAACTGGTTATCAGTCTTGCTTGGAGTAGATTACACCAGTTTCCAGCCCAAGTTTAGGTAAATTACACTGGTCACCAGTTCTAATTGGAGTAGATGAAGATAGTAACTAGTCCTAGTTTGGGTATATTGTCACGTGTCCCAGTCCTTCTTTGAGTGCATTGCACAAGTTATCAGTCTATCTTTGGGCATACTAAGCAGTTACCAGTCATACTTTATTTAGATAATGTCAACCGGTTACCAACCATATCTTGAAAAGATTACATCACTTACCATCCCTGCTTTGAGAAGATTGAACACAGGCCTTCACCGCCACGATCCATCTTTCTTCCCAAAAACTAAATTTCCCCTCCCGCTCGCCTCATCTGTGCTTTGAATCTCACCCCTTCAAATTCTCCCATGATTCCATCCTTCACTGCCACCTCTCCCTTGTCATTTTCTCTCGCTCTGAGCTTTGATACTTTTATTCTTCAAATACCATTATTTTCCTTCGGTCACTCCAGGGTTTCAAAGAGTCGAGAAGAGCTGTTTTCCCTTTAGCCGCACTCCCCTCTGCGTTAAAATCAGCCCTTCTCACTCGCCTTCTTCTCGCCCCTTTTAAATTCCAAATTTAGAATATCTCCCCCTCATCCCTTTCTCCTGCTACTTCCCCTCCCCAGTGCTGCCCAGTTTCACGTCTACTTTCTTCACTTAGAATCTCCTTCCGGCTCCCTTTATGTCCAGGGTCAAAAGGTGACATACTAGCTCTGGGTATAAAACAACACGTCAGTACACTGGCGCCCACCCTCAACTCGACACAGAGCTGCCATTGATACAGAACGGCCCAGCAGCACTGAGCGCTGGGGAGAGAAACTACCCTGAGAATGCAGTTTCCGTTAATCTAAAATGTTTAAATGCTTTTTTTTTTTACATAAATCCAGTTGTTCGATATGAATCAAACAATCTACGTGAAAAAGTGTGCCGACAGAAAATCAAGGCACCATGCTTTATGCGAAAAACAGGCGAGTACAGGGTTCTAGTATCCATATGGTGAGCAGAACAGATGGGTTTTCACTTCCAGTGGTCCTGGACAGTACAAAATACATTGAAAGAGTGTTCATTTATGTATTTATTTGTTAGTTTCGTAATGCACATGAATCATCCCCGAAGGGATGTCTCGGCGCAGCGGGCCCAAAAAGTCAGGCAAGAAGCCTAGAAGTTTAAACTAATTCAGTTTTTATAATTTCCTAAAATTGTAGTGGGCAGTGCATTCTTGTAGGTGAAAGGGAAGTTTGTTCCAGAGGGAAGAATGTAACTCCCTCCTGAAACTCGAGCATTAGCATGAGTGTTTGACTTTCAGCATCTATGCCAGACCTAGGCCCCATTACGAGTGGCCAAGGGATATTGCTTCGGGCCATCCTGACATTACCAGTATGTACTACCAGGTCTGCAAACTCCTGCCACAATAATGCTGGGTGCGTAGACATCCAACCCAGACTTTAGAGGCACCCAGACCTGATTTTAGAGACCCCCGCAGCACCAACTTTAGAGACACCCAGCCCAGATTTTAGAGACCCAGGCCAAGGGCTTCTGGAAGCTGCTACTGAACCCAGTTCCTGTAGCATTGGTGAACAGCACACGCCCCCCGCAAGATGTAACTTAGACCATCCTGGCCTCCTGTTGCCCTTCTCCTTCCCAGCTCCGCATCAAGGTCCTTAGCATAAACAATCTCATTCGTATACGGAGATAAGTAAGCTTTTGAACACTGAGGGCTACCAATGTTGTACTAGTGCAGGATAGACAGATCATTGTGTGTGATTCACCGCAACCTTAAGTGAATACTGCCCCTATTAAATATCAGTAATCGGTATTTTTATAATCAATTTGTGAGGTAATTATATACTGTATGCTTCCTCTACCCGATTCAACTATGTTATCCTGTGCTACAAAGACTTTTGTGGCGATCAATCTAGAGTAATGTACTCCTGGTAACGCTTCAATAATTATGAGTTAACATCTTTATTAAGGGAATTAATGCATATTGGTGCATTATGTTCCTAAATGCAACATGTGTGAGTGAGATAGTGCCTAAATAATAAAAACCACTGTACCCGTGATTAATTTGCAGGACAATCCTACAACTGCCAAAAAGATCCTTTTCTTTATACTTCAGTATAGGAGTTCACATCTCTACAACATAGCCTCTGTCTGCCCTTGTGGTGTAAATATCAGTGGTATTATCTCTCTCTTATATACCTTAATCCGGGGGAGGTGGATGTGAAATGTTGGGTCCATAACTGTCCTAACCTTAAAACTATTCAGTGATTTGGTTAAAAACTATCTAAAAGAAACAAGCTGTTATTAATCAATGATTTGTAATTTTAGCGTCCTATATGAGTGGCCAATTCCTCTCCACTATTTAATCCGTTAAGGGTTTTGCAGGCACATGCATCAAAGAAAAAAACGGTCGCAAACGGGCAGATTCTCAGAATCTGCCCATTTGCGACCGGTATTTTTGCATTTGGGATGCATCATCCCAAATGCAAAAATCGCAATTTAAGGAATCTCTCAATTGCGATTACTTAAATTGCAATTGCATTTAAGGAATCCCAAATTGAGATTCCTTAAATGCAATGCATTAAAGTAAAAAAAATAGCGATTTCGCTAATAGGGGGAGAAAATTACCATGAAGTTGAACTTCATGGTAATTTGCAAAAACTTTGAAAAATGCACTTTTGTGCATTTTTCAAAGTTTCATGTTGCGCACACACATGCCCTTAGGGCATGTGTGTATGCAACATATGTGCACAGATAAATTTCAGGGGTGCAATAGGGTGTCATTTTGACACCCTTGCACCCTTGAAATTGCATGAGCTATTTGAGAGTACCTACTGATACTCGCAAATTGCTCATGCAATCTCCAATTCATTCCTATGGGCCTGGAGGCCCATAGGAATGAATGGGACGGCATTCCTTAATTGCGACTCGCAATTTGCGAGTCGCAATTAAGGAATGTGTAGGAATCACTATTTTTATAGCGATTCCTACATGCATATGCTTTTGCAATTCCTTAATTGCGATTCCTTAATAATTGCAATTAAGGAATCGCAAAAACCTACGTTGATGCATGTGCCAGTTGGTGTTTAAATCAATGATGTATCTCGATTACAAAATGCAGAGATTTTTTTCAATTTTTTGTCTCTTTGCAGCACAGGATAACATAGTTGAATCGGGTAGAGGAAGCATACAGTATGCAATTACCTCACGAATTGATTATAAAAATATCGATTCCTGATATTTAATAGGGGTAGTATTCACTTAACCCCTTCAGTGCCCATGACGAGCTGGACTCGTCATGGGCTGCGGTGGCGCTGTGCCCATGACGAGTCCAGCTCGTCATGAACTCCGCCCGCTAATGCAAGGCGCGGCACTGGGCGGGGAAAGGGGCGGGCATGCAAGGGGTTAAGGTTGCGGTGAATCAAACACAATGATCTGTTTATCCTGCATTAGTACAACATTGGTAGCCCTCAGTGGTCAAAATCCTACTTATCTCCGTATACTAATGAGATTGTTTATGCTAAGGAGCAATACGGAAATCATGTATACAAGATGATTAATAATTTCATGTCTTACAACAGAGATAAATCATTGTTTGAAATAACTTTATTGACAGCAGCAGTCAAAATGACAAACATTTATGTTGAAAATTGCTGTTGAGAAATCTCTGTTTATATGTTCCAATTCATTGCTCTGTCATATTTTTGACAATTGTGGAATGCTTTCATTTACATGATTTGGTGTGGGCATTTTAATCTGCCTGTGGCGATATTCGTCATAGTTGTGTGATGAAAAATGAGAAGGGATGGAAGTATGTTTTCACCTTCTATGAACTTGCATCTGTATTTCTAAGGGAATTTGCATACACAAATTACTCGATAAAGGCTAACACCGAAACGCGTCGTCTTGGTGCACAATAAACTATTGTGCAGTTTCCTGGTGTGCCACTCTTGTTGTTTTTCCTGGTAATTATTGAAGGAATACACTGGAAACCTTTTAAATTATGACGGCAGCTGTCGCCGTAGCTGGCACTGACACCTTTGGAAGGTGAACTGCGAAGTACAGCAAAATATTTGGACATATATATATATATATTCAGACGAGCTAAATCCATGAAAATGGATTTGGGGAAAAATAACCCAGAAATTATACCCAGTACCACCTGGATAAAACCGAAACAGGGGTTTTTCAAATGCTCGACAGGTCGGCAGGGCCGGACTGGCCATAGCGGGCACCGGGCAATCCCCCGGTACGCCGCACGGGTGGGGGCCAGTTTTGGGCCCCTAGGGGCCGTTTTTGTTACAGGGACGTTTTTGCAGCATAGCCGCAAAATCGGCCCTGTAACAAAATCGGCCGAAAACCGGCCCTGGCAAAGAGCTCGGCGGCACCCCAGCACCCCCCAGGGGGGGAGGGGGCCGGCCGAGCACTTTGCCAGGGCCGGTTGTGGTTCCCAGTCCGGCCCTGCAGGTCGGGCCTGTAAATTTGGAGAGAATAAAACCCATTACACAGTACCTTTCAGTCCCAAAGAAAGACCTATTATGGGGCACTTCACATGCCGCACGCAATATGCGGTATACGTGCTCACGTGCACATGTGGCCTTAACTACATAGGGAGCACGAAGTTACAGGTGCATGTGCGCATCTTACAGCACCTGCGTGCCGTAGTTAACAATGACTAAAACTATCCGGTGGCGCGCCACTTTAAATCCATGCATGAGAACAACCTCAAATGTTTCAAATATTTTGTAATTGATGCCATCCCAGCATTACGCCGAGGAGGCAACAGAGAGCGCAAGTTGAGGCAATTAGAGACATGTATGATTATAGAATTCGACAGTAAGCCCCCCTCAGGAATAAATACAACTGAGGATCTTCCCAACTTTTTGTAAGGATTTCTCCTGTTTCCCATCTTTCATATCATGTAACCTTCATATATTTTAGGCAGCGTATTAAATATTTGACTCTGTGATAGTATGTACTTGGAGACCAATTATTACTGTATACAAAAGTACTAATTTCAGCCTCGCACACTTTGTTTTACCATCTAACTTACTATTGTTTTTAAGATATGATAAAAAGCTCCAGAAATATATATTTTTGGATGTGGTTTCGATTTTCTTAACTATTTATTACTTCAACTTTCTCAGTACTGTATTATTCGGTTCAGCACTTAGCACTTTATTCTTGCATGGTTTGCACATGGTCAAATCTTTGCACAGGTTCAACGGTACTGTATTGCGCTATTTGCACTATGTTGGTAATCATTAGGTTTTAGTCACTTTTTAGTTGTTTTAATACATATCAACATGTTCCCAAGGCAGACAGAACATAAAAATACCTGGATGATATGAATGTCATTATGTATAGAAGCGAGGAGTGTACAGCGGATTTAGAGTTTTTTTGCATTTTAGCCTTTTATCTGGGGTATATAACAGATGTTGTTAGATGTGGCATTTAAGCATAATAGTGGGTCCAAGATAGAAATGACTTCATAATGACGACAATCTGTATAAATTTATAAACTGATATTAGGCTCAATCATTGATATGTGATGAACATAATAACTATTACTTTCTTCCGTTGTAGCCCCAATGCATTGATGCAAGAAGTCCGTACGAATTTTAATTTATCAGTATGGTATGCTTTATAAATGTATGTGCACTCATCATATCTTCAGTTCTACTTTATTAATTTTTTAATTGACAGATGGCATTAAAATGTTCTTTTACACAATGTAATTATTATCACTGCCTTGGACCCATATGTATTGAACATTGGAATTGACCATGAGTCTTTCCTTTATGTCTGTTGGGGGTCATGTGACGCTTGGAGGTGGTACAAATTAAGTCAACGCAACGCTGTTTTTACATGTGATCAAGGCCGGTTTCTCAGGCCGAAATGCGTAATGACTATTTTGTGAGCAATAAATCAACTTACGCCAAGCAAAAGTGGAGTTCGTGCTTTCTTCATCACCGTAAGGAGGCTGAGGAGGGGAATCTTTTTGAATGAAATATATATATATATATATATATATATATATATAAACCAGAGGTGCCTTGCATTAAGGACGCTACTCCACGGCAGAAGATTCACTGATTCTTTAATGCAAAACCGGCATTTCATTCCGATAATAAAACATCCCTTACGCGTTTCAGGGCCACTGCCCCTTAATCATAGGGAAAGGTTGCCAGTCACGAGTGTTCCAAACTCCCCAATTTCTCCTTTTAAGCACTTGACTTGATTGCCCTCCGGTGGGTCTCGCTGTGTCACGATGTCTCTGCATGCTGGGAGTTGTAGTTTCCATTCTCTCCCCATCAGTGGGGTTCGTGCACTGACAATAATTTAATGCCTTAATTGTTGCTTTTTAATTTATAGCCCTCCAGTGGGCTTTCAGAGTGAAAGTCCAGTTTTAAATACTGATTCCCCCGTGCTGCTTCGGCTCAGAACAATTCTCAAACCTGCAGACGTTGTTTTAGGGATGTTTTATTATCGGAATGAAATGCCGGTTTTGAATTAAAGATTCAGTGAATCTTCTGCCGTGGAGTAGCGTCCTTAATGCAAGGCACCTCTGGTTTTCCTATCTCAAGCACGGCTGGCCTGCCGTGGAGGATTGCACCGCCCGAAAAGGACATGGGTCTGCAGGTTTGAGAATTGTGTGTCTCACACTGATAAACAAAGGTGGAGAGCGTGAAAAGGGGGCAACGAAGAGAGTTGCAGACCCCCTAGCGTTTGTCAGGGGGTCCAAGAAGGTCCCAAAAGTATGAAAAATACATTTAATTTTTTTTTTTTAAATCGCGGGGTGCGTCAGAAAAAAAAAACCGATAAATATATATATATATAATATATATATATATATATATACACACACACAAAGGACTTCGACTCCAACTTGCTAAATCCTCATGCAAAGACGAACACGGACCCATCAATTAGTGCAATAATTTATTCAGTCCCAAAGTAACGCACCTCCGCCATAAATATATATTCATTAAGGAAAAAACTACCCCTGCCCAACATTATAAAGATATTTCAAGTCACCAAGCAGTTCAATGGCCATATAGAGGAACAAGGAGGAAGGCTGAGTTCCACTATAAGGTCATGGAACTCCAAGGTAATTTGTAATAGTCTTATAATATATTCCTTATATTACATGGTCACACCATCACCCTTTCCACAATCTCTTAAATCCTTGTTGTGTTGCTGTTTCATATGAAAGAGATGGGATGAATAAAAGTTACATTTTTACTGCAAAATTAAACACACCAAAGAGCAGTTAAATATGTTTGCAAAATTATATTAAAATCAATTTAATACGAGTCAGCTACAACAATCACCCTAGCTCACAATGTGTAGAAACATGCTGAGATACTCTGTCATTTCTATCATTTCATAAAATGTGCACAAAGTAAACCTGTTGTCTTAAAAATCCAATGTTTGATTAATACTTTCCATCTAAACAGCAGTAGAAGATAAAGCCAGGTTTTGCTTTTGCTGGTTAAACTGCAGGTTTAATTATGCTCAGTGATGTCCTACTTTCCATTCCACCCTGTCTGCTGGATCTGGCAGCACGCATTATGATGTCAGAACTCGGCTGTAATAGGTTATTACAGTACAGAAGCTACGCAACAAGTGGTGTCATGTTGCCTGTAAACAGGAAACTAGAGATGGGATTTCATACATGGGTTGCAGGCTCAAATGTTATATAAATATGTAAACATATATTCAATGAAGAAAACAAAGGTTAAAGCCTAGCTATAGTTAGGACAACTCTTTTCCCTATACCAACCAAGTTTAAGGTACAACTTTAAAAATGTGAAAGTTATATTTATAACTCTAATTTACAATGTATACACCACCTTCAAATTATTATAAGTAGCTGACCTTGTCACACACTCTTTTCAGTTTGCCCTGTGTTGTGACAAATTATGTAATTTGAGAAGTTATAATTGTTGTTATTAATGCTATTATTTCTCATGCTGTAAGTGTTGTCATTTGCAAGGGTATAACCGGTGCATGGAAAATGCATGAGCTATAGTTAATGTAGTGTGGCAAGTGAGGTGACATGACTGTGTGCAGAGGTGCACAACTTATGGTAGTTTGAAAGTGGTGCGTAAATTATAAATTGAAGATTTAATTATAACTTTACAATTTTTATTGTTTGTGTATTTTAAGTTGGGGTTGTATAGAAAGAATTCATAAGGTATTTCTAACTATAAATTACCCTAAACCTTTCTTCTTTTTCCAATGTATGTTAATGGTTTTTACTATTTTACTAAAAATGTGTTCGAAATCACAGTGTGGAGTGTCATTTTTGGGAGTGTTGTAAAGTGGAATGTAGGGCGGTACAGTGAAAGAGACCGTTGTAGAGTTTAGTGTTGTAGAGTGGAATATTATAGAGTGGAATAGAGTGAAGTCATGTAGAGTAGAGTGATGTAGCGTACAGTGGAGTAAAGTATTATACAGTGGAGTGACGTGGTGTGGAGTATCGTGGAACATCGTAGAATGGGGCAGCATGTTGTACAGTGGAGTGAAGTGTCAAACAGTAGAGCGGAGTGTTGTACAGTGGATTGCCGCCGACTGGAGTGTTATGAAATGGAGTGTGGTGGAGTAGAGTGTCATCAAGTAGAGAGTGTCATCAAGTAGAGTTTTGCTGAGTGGCACAGAGTATAGCAGTATGTTGTAAAGTGTAGTGGCATAGAGTGGAGTTCAGTGGAGCAGGGTGTCATACAGTTCACTGTTGTTGAGTGCTGTGTCATGCAGTAGAGTGGCGGAGAGTCTCGTACAGTGTAGTGTTATACAGTGGAGTATCATTATTTGTGAGAACACAGTGCATGGTAGAGTGGTGAGTTAAAGTTAGTGTTGCCTGGTCAGCGAGCTGAAAACGTGTCTAACACGATCTGCTACTTATAATAATTTGAAGGTGGTGAATAAATTATAAATCAAAGCTATAACGTTAACTTTAGAATTGTTTTAAGTTTGTGTAGTTTAAGCTTGGTTTGTTGAGTGAACAAAAGTTTTCCTAACTATAACTTAGCTTTAACCTTTGTTTTTTTCATTGAATTTCAATGCTTTGGTTAAACTTTTTAAATAAAAATGTGTTTTAAATCGTAGAGTCCAGTGTCTCAAATGGAGTTTTGTTATGTGAAGTATCAAACAGTACAGTGGAGGATAGAGTTGTAAAGTCTATTGTCATAGAGTGGAGTATTGTAGACTGGAATAGAGTGGAGTAGAGTGTAACGGAGTACCATACAGTGTAGTAATGTGTTATATAGTGTAGTGGCATGATATCTCATACACTGGAGTGTCATGAAATGGAGTGTGGTGGAGTGGAGTATCATCAAGTAGAGAGTGTCATCAAGTAGAGTTTCGCTGAGTGGCACAGAGTATAGCAGTGTGTTGTAAAGTGTAGTGGCATAGAGTGGAGTTCAGTGGAGCAGAGTGTCATACAGTTCACTGTTGAGTGCTTTGTCATGCAGTAGAGTGACGGAGAGTCTCGTACAGTGAAGTGTTGTACAGTGGAGTAACATTATTTGTGAGAACACAGTGCATGGTAGAGTGGTGAGTTATAGTTAGTGTTGCCTGGTCAGCAAGCTGAAAAAGTGTGTAACACAGTCCTCTACTTACAATAATTTGAAGGTGGTGGATAGATTGTAAATTAAAGCTATAACATTAACTTTAGAATGTTTTAAGTTTGTGTAGTTTAAGCTTGGTTTGTTGAGTGAAAAAAAGCTTTCCTAACTATAACTTAGCTTCAACCTTTGTTTTTTTCATTGAATTTCAATGTTTTTTTAAACTTTTTAAATAAAAATGTGTTTTAAATCGTAGTGTCCAGTGTCTCAAATGGAGTGTTGTTATGTGGATTGTCAAACAGTACAGTGGAGGATAGAGTTGTAAAGTCTATTGTCATAGAGTGGAGTACTGTAGACTGCGATAAAGTAAAGTAGAGTGTAGTGGAATACCATACAGTGTAGTAAAGTGTTATTTAGTGTAGTGGCATGATATCTCATATAGTGGAGTCAAGTATCATAAACTGGAGGAGCGAGTTGTACACTGGAATGGCTAGCCGATGCCCGGTGGAGCTACTTGATAGCTAAAGAGGAGATGGGCTGTAGACTACCCCTTCGGCCGTCACCTATCCAGCCGGACTTTGGGCAGACCTTACTTTGTCTCTCCGTCGTATTCTCCCTCCTACCCCTTTACTCCATCCACTTTTTCCTTTACTCTCTATTTATCCCTCCTCTTTGCTCTCTAATTGTTTTCCCGTTGAGACCTAGCTGTTTGGCTGATGCCCGGTGGAGATACCTGATAGCTATAGAGGAGATGGGCTGTGGACTTCCCCCTCGGCCGTCACCTACCCAGCCAGACTTTTTACAGCCTCTCCTTCGTCTTTCCATCCTATCTCCATCTTATCTCCCTCCTACCCTTTACCCCACCCCCTTACACTTCTAAGCTCCTTTTATTTCGTCTTCTACTCTCTTGAAATGTTTTTCTAGTAAGTGATGTAACTTGTAACTGATGTAATTTTGTAATTTTGTGAAACCTTATGTAAAGTGCTCTGATACCTCTGGGTCTAGCCAGCGCTATATAAAACTCAAATAAACATAAACATACAGAGGCATAGAGTGGATTACAGTGTCATAGAGTGGCATAGAGTGTTGCACAGTGTTATAGAGTGCAGTTGCAAAACCAAATGGGATGATGGACGGAGTGTTGAACATTGCAAGCACTCACCCCCAGTCAACTGATCTGGATTTAATCCATCATCATTCTTTAGCTCACTCTGCCACCTCAGTTCAGACATGGCCATATGCAAATCAGTCTGACCATGTGCCTCATGGGAACAGTCCAGCCCAAACTGCCAAGCCATGTCTTCCCTGGACCGGAAACCAGCTTCCTAGGACCGGTTTCTGGCATTTCAGACGTCTTCAACCAGGCTTGCTTGAATCCAGTGGCAAAGTGAGCAAGGGACTCACGTCTGAGCATACCCTGCCAACTTATGGCGAACAAAGCAAAACCAAAGGAAATGATGGACGGAGTGTTGAACATTGCAAGCACTCACCCCCAGTCAACTGATCTGGGTTTAATCCACCACCGTTCTTTAGCCCACTCCGCCACCCCAGTTCAGACATGGCCATATGCAAATCAGTCTGACCCTGTGCCTCATGGGAACAGTCCAGCCCGAACTGCCAAGCCATGTCTTCCCTGGACCGGAAAACAAGCATTCTGGGACCAGTTTCTGGCTAAATAAACATAAACATACAGAGGCATAGAGTGGATTATAATGTTATAGAGTGACAGAGTCCTTCTGCGATTCGAGATTTTGTAACATGACATACTAGTAAATAGCTGACATTGTAGAATGAGACGTCGCAAAGCGGCAGTGTTCTAACTGCAACCCGTTTTTGCGGCCTGTTTTCAATGTACATCGGGCCCCACATTTTCAGTCCCACTCTATACTTGCTCTTAGCTACATTCTGGGTTGAGGTGTGCCCCAAACAACCCTAAGCACTGTCAGTTTTACACGATGGCAGCAGCACTGTATACAAGCTGCCATATGGACATTTAGCCTTATGCATGCAGTCATGCATGCCATATGCCCGACAGGGCCCTGCACAAACAGGCTTCCATGCAACCCTGTGTACAGGCAGTCCATCACACAAACATCGCAGGTATTTGTTCCTAGTGGAACCCTTGTACCTAGATTTTTGTGTGGACGGGAAATGTTGTACACCCAACCCAAACAGTCCGGTGCTCTGCCATCATTGTGCATTGTTACCCCTGTGTATTGCACAAGGCAACTCTGTTCTGATACTGTCCTGAGCACTGACACAGGGGTGCAGCTTTGAGGCGGGTGTTTGGGGTGTGACACCCTCCAAATAATTGCATTCTTGGTTTGATAATTTGGTCTCGGGGCCCTGAGTTTGGGTCTGTTATCTCTGTTTCAGTTTTGATCCTTGTGAGCCAAGAATGAAAGACAAAACAATGACTTTGATGTAACCAGGAGAGAGAGAGAGAGAGAGAGAGAGAGACAGTCTACTCATCTGGCCTAATTTCAAAATATGAAACCATATGTCTTGTAACCAATACCTGCTTCCCTGCTTGCCCAAACTGTGTAACCCTAGGCAAATATTTTATTTCACAGAGCCTCTGATTTCTTTCTTATCACATATCAGCGTACTTGTAAAATACTTAAGTACAGGATGTGCACTATACAAGCACCGCTTGAGGTTTGATTTAATAGACTATAATGCTGCTCGATCTATAATAAGAATCTAAGGCCGTATAGAGTTCACTAATTGCCTTCTTATTGGGGGGAGCCATGAATGTTTCTAAAAACTATCCTTTTTAATAAACGTCTGTTTTTGCAGTGGTATAATCTGATGTACTAAGGTGAAATGCTTCCATTAATTAAAGAAATATTTTTGTTTAATGTTAAAGAAATTGCATCATATTTTTGCATTATGTCTGTTGCACAGTATATACATGGGAAAGGTTTTTATGGCTCGGCTTCTACACAGACTCTTAGAGACAAGCCAGATCCATGGCTTAGCTCTGGCTTAGTTCTGCTATTAATTTTCCTAGGTGTCCTCCTTTAATTGCACCTCGAGGTTAGTACATGGGGCAGTCAGTCTTTTGATAAAATGATTTGTAAACTGCAAGAACTAGAAATATGGAGACCTGCCCACATGCACTGATTTGACAACCCTACCATCAAGTCTTCTTGTAGCAGAGACAAAGAATAGAGTGTGCAGTGAAATAACATATAAAATAAGTGATCCCAGGCACTCTAGGCGTTTTTTTTTGTACGTGACCATAATCATGTGTTTTCGGGGAGAACTACCAGGCCCAGGTATAACAGGCTGGGGTGTAGCTTCAGCAGGGGTGTTTGTGGTGTGATGCCCCTCAGATGCAGTCTTGATTTGGTAGTTGCGTCTGGGGGCCTAGAATCAGGTCTCCTATCTCTGTGTTGATTTTTCTTGTTGTTTTCCTTTTGCTAAGAGGTTTTACCTTGTTCATTTTTTGGATCAGGACCTTACATGCCTGGTCATGTTAAATGCCTTAGTGCCTGGTCCACAAGGTGCTTCACAAGACCGTCCCTCAGTACTTCCCAAAAATCTTCTGTTGGCATGTGCCAAGTCGTGATCTTCGGGTTAGCTCAGCTAAGCTGGTAGCCATCCTTAGAATCAATAAAGGGAGATAGGGAGGTAGGAGTTTTTCCTAAATTGTAGAATTCTATGCCCTTCCATCTAAGATCCCAATCTAACGACATAATTCAGGAAAATGTTAAAACCCTGGCTTTATTCACCGCTCTCCAAATAGGATTTCAGTGTTGCCTTCTTTTTAGGATGCTAGCGCCAAACGCCGTCAGACATCTGAGCACTTTATGAGCTTTTTACTTACTTTACTAGTGGTGGCCGGTAATTGTAGGAGGGAGGGGGCGAACGGGACACACGCACACATACACATACACACTCATAACCATGCATACACAAACACACACATCCATTCACACCACTAATTACTAAATATTCAAACATACACACATGCACGAAAGATTAATTAAAAAACAATCACCCTTACCTGCAGCTCTGCCTTGGAGGTCCTAGGAGGCATGATACTGCTGCCTTCCCTCATCGGCTGACTTAAGGTCAGCCGATGAGGGAAGGCAGCAATCCCTATGTCGACACAGAGTGGGATGGGGTCAGTGAGACTGCTGACCCCACCCTACTCATTGACGAAGTGTCACTGATTGACACTCAACCCTCGGCGCTTCAGGGCTTAAAACTGAAGCGCCCAGGTGGGAGGCAATAAGTGACGCTACCCCTCGTCAATGAGGGGGAGGGCCTCAAGGACCTTTGTTGAGCTGAGCAGGTCACGCCGACAGGTACAGTGACATTCTCAGGCCAACAAAGTTCAGCTCAGGCAGCCAAGAATCTGCACATTTAGCATATGTGTAGCTCCTGGCTGCCTGACCAGAAAATGAACAGTGTCTGTCATGCAACCTTTGTTCATGAGGGGCCAAAGGTGAGGGGCGTGGCTGTACTTTATGTACTTACTAAATATATATGTATATATATATATATATAGAGAGAGACTGGACTACCTAAAAAGTAGTAAATCTGCACCCACAGAACTACTCTTTGAATGGGTGCAAGTTTACTACTCTTTAGAATTCACAAACATTGGCAGTAGTAGGCTTTGAAAGCTGCCAAATTCTCACATTTTCCGGCATACTCCTGCAATCAAACACCCAAAATGTGATAGGATTAATGCTTGCCAATTGTCTAACCATGGGCAATCACTCGGGTAGCATTCCAGCCCATCGTTTTCTATCCGCTGTGCCATTTGTACCCTGTTCCTCATGGAAACAGTCCATCCTTGGTTATCTCACCCCTCCACCCTGCCGCCCACTGCCTTATCAGGTGGGAAATTTGAGATTCACACCCCCAGAATCTCACTGACTATGCTACGCCCTTGCACCAACAGCACTGTTGACATCTTTGCAGGCGGACAGTATATCGGGCCAGTAGCTCTGCCGGTAGCCGTGAACACAGGTGATTCTATGCAGAGGCAGCCCCCACACTACAGGCAGCCCAGCACACTTCTGGCTAGCAACACTTACCAAGAGCCACTCGTGTGTATACCAGCCCCACAGGCATCCATTTTACCTGTTAGCCCTTTGCATTACAGCTAGCCCTGTGCATCCTCTGCTCACTGCCTGCAAGCCTTAAAGACAACCTTGCACTGTACAAACCATGTCGACTGTCAATATCCAAGCTCTGCCAAAGTGCCGGACATGAAGCTAGCTCTGCACTCTACCAGCCCTGTGCACTTCCATTCATGCTCACTGTGTGCCAGCTTGAACACTGCCTGTGGCATCGCAAGGTTGCCATGGCCCTAATGCAAGCAAGGAAAATGGGCACCCTATCCCTTGGCTTGGTAATAAAAGCACCTATATTTGGGGTTCAGTGCACCCCTGGCATCCCTGGGCAGTGGTGCCTCCGCACCTGGTGCACTGTTGATAGCTACGCCCCTGCACAATGTCTGCCAGCCAAACACACTGCCTGCCAGGCTTGCTCACGATCAGCCTCGGCCACTGACAGCCCTGAAGGAACCATTGTGCTCTGCCAGTCATGTACACTTCATTCCCTATGCAGTGCCAGTACTCACCGCAGTGTGTGCTCTTCCAGTCGTATGTACTATGTGCCAGCCTAGGGCACTGCCAGCAGTAAAGGCTGGCTCAGCTCGGGCGCTCCTACCTCTACACACTTTGTACAATCCAAGTAATCTGCCTGTCAGCCCTGCACACTGCCAGTCCTCTAAACTGTTATCAATGTAGGCAGCCTTGTGATTTGATAGCCCAGTGCACTGCCAGCGTGCAAACATTGGGACAACTCATTGCCAGCCCTCAAGGCAGTCTTACATTTTAACAATCCTGTACACCTCCATCCGTGCACACTCATTGCTAGCATTGTGTAGCTGCTGTCAGCTTTACCCTCTGACAGTCCCGAAGCAGTCTTTTGTCTGCTCACCCAGTCTTACCAACCACCAACCCTGAAAGGTGCCTTGCAGAATGCCACTCCTGCTACATATCAGCCCTGCATACACTGTTTGCCAGCGAGGTACATTGCCAACCACAGTAGCAGTTTTTAGCCCTTCAAGCCATGAACTTTGTCGGTCCTGAATCTTCCATACCCTTGGCCAACCCCAACCCTGCTCATCATGAGCCCTTAATGTAACCTGACGCATTGCTGACTTCTAACACTGTTGCCTGCGCATACTGTCTTCATTGAACACAGACAGTAATCAAGGCAGGCTTACCTTATGATAACCCTGTGTATTGCCATCCTCCAGAACCTGTTACCAGTTCTGCTTACTGCCAGGGCTGGGAGGGCAGGCTTGGCCATTCTGCCACTGTGGCATTTTCCAGTGGGCTGCTTAACAGGAGGTTGCTTTGAGAGAAACATGGCTTGCCATGACTTAACCATGCCACCATTGTTCCATTCTATAGACAGCCTCCTGAAGAGGTGGCTGGTATGAACATTGTTGCCAGAGCTGATTTTGTTTCCAGTACTGCCATGAGTACTGTGCACCAGCAGATTTGCTCTTATACTACCTATTCCATGCACACAGAGCCCTCTCCTAAAGCGAATAATATTGTGCAAGTGGGCGATATAGAGTCATAGCAGTCAAGAGATCCCATGTGTTGCACAGGGGGTGCAACATGGGCCCTTGTGGGCCCTGCAGCGCTAGTTCCCCCCCATCAACACTTCAAGAGGCCTCCAGAATTTCAGGGGTCCCCCACTCATCCCCTGGCCAATGAATATTGGTGAGATGTGGGAGACTTGGGGGCCCCTCATTACATTGTGCAAGGGGGCCCCACCATTTTGTGTTACTGGCATGGTCTTGCATAAACCCTCAATCCAGTCCTGGCAGCTCATTAGCTGACAGCACTTTGCCAGCAGGAGTTTTGAGCCCTTACCTGCAGTGTTAGGTTAATTCTGGTCAACAGAGGTGGGTGTATTATACATGGTCCAGGTTGGGACTTTTTAGGTCTTGCCTAATCTGTCTGTTGACAACAAATGTTTTATATCCAATGTAGACCTAGAATGGGCTTTTTGCCTCCCCTTTTGCCAGGATTCAAAGGTTTAATTCTATATCTCAGCTTCCTGTTCCTAATGTAATGGCTTCCCACCCTGTTTATGTGCTTGTCCCACCCAAGGAGAATTTCAGTCTCATCCTGTTTTAACTAGATGATTTGTACCCTTCCCTGACATCAGGAACATGCAGTGCACGAAGGACTATTTTCACTGCCTATCCCAGCTCCTTTCCATCCCATGGCCTATTAAAATAAATGAGTCTCTGCAGCACTACCTTGCCTCTGCAGCCCCCTTTTTAGGTTGCAGCCTACCAGACAGCACAGTAGTTTGGTTTGCTAAAGACATCTTAGGGAAATTGGCTTTGTGGTTTGTAACTCACATTTTCTGGCTTTCGATTTGCTGGCTTTAGTTGCTTTAGACTGCCCAGCTTGTGTTTGTCTCTCCCTTTGCCCAAACCTTGTTGAATGTATTTTCCACAAACTTGCTTTCTGTAAACAGGCCTTTAAATTTTGTTCTTATCTTGTCACATTTGTTGTGCATTCAATGGGATCCAATGTCAAGCTCTCTCTTCCAAGGGAACTTCATGTTTATATTTCTTTCTCTGTCTGCAATGTGAGAGAATTTGTCACAGTCCTGCTGAGTATCCATGTAAGAGGATACGATGAAGGATGTTTGTTTTTTCCTAGTACACAGCAAAAAAAAAGAACTGTGCTGATGTTTAAGAAGATATCGGAATCTATACAAATGAAGCACATTTATTTTGTAATTCTGACTTGTTGTGCAAATAAATATTTGAATACGATCAAAACACATGACATTTGAACACATTTGAGTGCAGTAAAACTGTATTTCAGTGCAAATGTAATTTTCATTTCAAATGAAAATGTGCTGTATGTAATGGCAGTGTGCTACCACAGCATTCACACTCCACACTGCGTCACTCCACTCTATACTATGCTCTTCTACTCTATGCCACGCCACTCCATTCTACAACACTCAACTCCACTCTACAACATGGAACTCCACTCTACGACACTCCATTCTAAGACAGTCTATGATACGCCACACCACACCACTCAACTCTACACCCTCCACTCTACACCACTAACCCCACTCCACTCTACCCCACTCCACTCCAATCTACCCCACTCCAGGGTACCCCAATCTACCGCACCCCACTCCATTTTGCTACAATCTACCCCACTCCACCCAGTCTACCACACTCCACTCCAATCTACCCCAATCCACTCCTGTCTACCCCACTCCATTCTACCCCACTCCAATTTAACCCTCCCCATTCACCCCACCCCAATGTATCCCCACCCCACTCCAATCTATCCAATTTCAAACTACCCCACTTCAATCTACCTCATCCATTCCACTACGATCCAATCTACCCCACTCCACTACAACCTACCCCACTCCAATCT
This sequence comes from Triturus cristatus, assembly GCF_964204655.1. Taxonomy (NCBI): domain Eukaryota; kingdom Metazoa; phylum Chordata; class Amphibia; order Caudata; family Salamandridae; genus Triturus; species Triturus cristatus. The sequence goes on along the minus strand of NC_140585.1, from coordinate 1,235,042,733 downwards.
ACGCCACTCCATTCCAATCTATCCTACTCCACTCCAATCTACTCCACTCCAATCTAACCAAATCAATCCTACCACACTCCAATCTATCCACTCCATCCCAATCTACCACACTCCACTCTAATCTACCCCACTCTGCTCCAATGTACCCCAGTCTATCCCACTCCACTTCAATCTACCCCAATTCACCCCACTCCAATGTACGCCGAGCCAACCCACTGCACTCCAATCTATCTGACTACACTCCAATACACCCCACTTCACTCTAATCCACTCAAATATACCCGTCCAATTTACCTCACTCCATTCCAATTTACCCCACTCCACCCCACCTGCTCCAAACTACCCCACCCTACCCCATGCCACCCCAATCCACCCAACTCCACACCACCCCACTCCAATCTACCCCAACCCACCCGAATGTACCCTACTTCAATCTAGCCCTTCCCAATCTACCCCACTCCAATCTATCCTTATATAATCCACTCCAGTCTACCCTACTCAGCCAAATCTACCCCACTGCAATCTACTTTGCCCCATTCCAATCCACCCTACTCCACTCCAATCTACCCCGCTACACTCCAATCTACCCCATTCCAAACTACCCCACTCCAATCATCCTTCTGTCTACCCCCCTCCAATTTACCCCACTCTAATCCACCCAATCTACCCCACGCCATTTTACCACCCCACTATACCCCACTCCACTCTTCCCCAATCTGTCTCACTCCACTCCACTCCAATCTCAACTCGACTCTAATCTATCCAACTCCACTCCACCTCGCTCCACTACAATCTACCTCAGTCCACTCTACCCCAATCTACCTCGCTCCAATCTACCCTCTCTAATCCTCCCAATGTACCCCACTCCACTCTGCCCCAGTCTACCACACTCCATTCCATTTTGCCCAAGCTACCCCACTCAAATTCACTCCAATCGACCACATGCCACCCAAATCAACCACACTTCACTCCAATCTCACCTACTCCACCCTAATCCACCCCACTCCAATCTAACTACCCCACTCCACCCCAAATTATCCTACTCCATTCTAACCCATCCAATTCTCCCCATTCCTATCTACCCAACCTACTCCACTCCAATCAACTGCACTCCAATCTACCCCACACCACTCTATCCAACTCCACTCCAATCTACTCCACTCCAGACTACCCCAGTCCACTCCAATGTTCCCCAGACTATCCCACTCCTATCTATCAGACTCCAGTCTACCCCACTTCACACCAATCTACCATACCATAATCCACCAGATCTGTCCCACTCCAATCTACCCAACTCCACTCTACCACACTCCACCCTATTCTACCCCACTCCACTCCAATCTACCCCAATCCACTCAAGTCTACCCCAATCCACTCCAATCTACCCCACCATACCCCAATCTACCCCAATTTGCCCAAGCCTACCCCAGTCTAATCTACCCCACTCCTATTTACCCTAATCTACTCCACTCCAGCCTACCCCACTGTACACCAATCTAACCACTCTACTCCACTCCAATCTACCCCACCATATCATACCTCACACCAGTCCAATATTCCCCACTCCCCCAATCTACCTCATCCCATACTACCCTAATCTACCCCACTCCATTCCATTCTTCCCTACTATAATCAACCTAATCTACCCCACTCCACTCCAGCCTAACTGACTCCACTCCAGTCTATCCCACTTCATTCCACTCTACCACAATATATCCCACTCCCCTCTACCCCATTCTACCCCGATCTTCCCTTCTCATATCTACCCCACTCCAATCAACCAAACTCTAATCTACTCCAATCTATTCCACTCCATTCTACCCAACTCGACCCCAATCTACCTGTATTTACTCGACTCCAATCTACACAGTAATCTACCCAACTCCCCCACTCCAATCTGCCCCAATCTACCCCAATGCACCCCACTCCGTCCTACCCCACTCTATCCCCACTGCACTCTATGCCAATCTAGCCCACTCCACTCTACCCCAACCTATGCCATTCCACTCTATCCCAATCTACCCAACCCCACCTCACTCAACACCACTAACTTTTAGCCATGCTGAACAGCAGCGACACTTGTGTTTATCATGAATGAAACACATTATCAAAGCCAATAGCTCTTGCATAGGCGAGACCTATTGGCTTTGAAAATGCTTGTTCTAGCTATCGTCTGCTTCTGTGTCATCAAATGATTATGTTTGAATAGTTGAAAACTTTTCCAAGGTAACCACTCATGCCCAGTGGTGGCTTCTCAGCTAAGGCAGAAGAGCATTGCCCCACTGCTCTCTGAGCAGTGCAAAGGAAAAGCAAAATGATAATAACAGGGGGTTATCATCATTTTATTTTTGGTATGGAGCCATGTTAGGGTGGGGTTGGTCTGGGCTCACAGCAGAGGGAGGAGGAGTGGTTGGTGACCATAAGTCGGCCGGCCAAACCGTCATGCACACTTAGCATGTTCTCCACCCAGCTGTATTGCACAGCCTGTGTGGAGATCATTCACAAGCTCCCACTCCTTGTCTGAGTGCCGAACCGCTCAGACCAATCATGATGCTGCTGTCATACTAGTGACAGCAGCATCATGAGTGGCTAGGGGAGTCTGGGAGCCTGGATGCTAGTGACAGACAGGAAAATAGGAAGGATGGAGGATAGGTGGCAGCTGGTGACCAGCAGGCAGTCTTCTTCTTTTCCGTCTTTTTTTCCAACACACCCGCCCCAGGCCTCACACCACCATTCCCTACCAGCTACCACTGCTCATGCATGTGCATCGCAGCAGTATTAGAAAGAAAAAACATTCCAAAATACCCACCAAGCATGCACAGGTATGGTGGCCATCTCAAAATGGCTTAATTGGTTTTTATTTTTATTTTAAAGTAAAAGCATTTATTGATGGCCACCATGCATGCTCATACATTCATGTGCACAGTGACTGCCATCTTGCAATGCTTTTTCTTACATTTTAGAAAAACACTTCTAAGATTGCCTCCCATGCGTGACCAGGCATGGTGGCCATCTTAGGAAAAACATTGATAAAGCTGAAAGGTCTGCACCCTGATGTCATAGATGAGACCTATTGATTTTGCAAATGCTTGTCGCTAATTGAAGGCTCTGTGCCCAGCCTCATCCTTAGTTGCCCACCAACTCTCTACAGAGCCTTTGGATAAATAGGCGGGACACACTCACCCACAACAACATGCAAAGTAGATGATGAACGCCTGTACAGACTCTCATAGATGCATGCTGCACCTTGCACCTTCAGTTTAGCCAAGCTACATTCACCTACTTATTCCTGAACCAGTCATTCCAAGAGACAAAGGCACACACTTAACTCTTGTTTACACCAGGGTAACTCAAAGAAAACCAACCACCCATCGGTTCACAAAAAAATTGTTTTGTTTATTTTGAACCAACTGCGTCTGTAGTGCAGTACCAGGAACCCTGTGGGCTCTCTAAGCTTTGCTCCTGTGATAGTGAGTATAGCCCAGTGGTGGTGCTGTGCTTGAGCCACAGTCCTGGCCCTGTAAGAGGCACTCTAGATGAGGTGCACTGGTAAATCTATCAATAGATCCACTAGACCATCAGCAATTGTTACAAGACATAATGGAGACGCATCAGCCGAGCTGCAGGGAGCTCACAATAGGATCAGTGCTCTTTAAACTACAGAGGACAATCGTACTATTGCATTTTTGGCTAGAAAGTTTTAGCAGCCTGTCTTGTTCTCTGCCATCTGATTTCCTTGTTGATCATCATAGGACTAGGCACGTGCCCAAGCATGTGGCGAGAGGAGTTACTCTCTTAGCCAATCAGAATGTGACACCTCTGTGCAGCTTTGCAATAATGTCTAGGTTGGGAGTGTCAAGGATGGCTGGTGTAAGGCGAGTGTTGCAATGGCTCCGAACACAGAATAGCAATAGACCACTGAACAGATGGATCTCTTTTGGCGCTCTCTCCATCCCGTAGCACCTCGATGGCAATTCTGTGGAAGGAGAGGCTCTGCTCCAAGAGCTGATGCAAACCACATGCTGAATCCCAAAATTCCCTCTACTTGCAGACTGTGCTTCCAAAATGCACTGTGCGTCACTTCCAGAAACTGTCTTCTGGCAGGCGAACACACTCCACTGTGTTGCAACACGGTACCTCGACAACATGTTGCAATTCCTGGCTGCCTGTCTGCGTACTTTTGGTCAACGTGAAACCTCTAAACAAAGTTTAATGCCTTAGTCTTACTTTGTTTTTTACTTGACTGTGTGAGGCCTTTTTCAGGTTCTGGGGCAGTCAGTGGTATCTGGGCAGTACCCCCAGGGCAACTGGTACCCTAAGAACTTGGTTACTAAAGCATGCCAATTGGCTAACCATGGGTCGCTTTGTACTGTTAACTGTTCAGTGGTAGTGAGGGAGAGCATTTACCTCTTTATGTAGGGAGTAGTAGTGGGCTTGAAACTCACGTACTGCATCAGACAAGTGATCCCTGAATGTCTAGTCAGTGTTATAGCTTTTAAAGAGAGTAAGTCTTTTCTCTATGTGCAGGAAGAAAATAAGGAACAATATAATGGCTTACACAATAAGGTGCTATAGTTTAAGTAATATGAAGTACTAAGGCCAATGTTAACCTCAGGCATGGTCGCCTGTCTTTCAAAATCCTTAGGACACGAGCTGTTAACAAAGGCAATGTTTACTTGCTCTGGACAATAAGCCACAGATGCCAAACCGAGTCCTGTAATGTATTACTTTGCCTATGTTACTTCTGCCCTTTGGTGTAGTTTCTAAGCAGGTCCACTCACTAGGAGCGCCACATATGTGGCTTTGAGCCAAGGTTAGTGAGAAATAGCCAAAAACGTTCAAATCAAATCTAGAAACTCTGGGTCTTTCCAATGTTTAGGTTGCGAGCTGCTCATGTTTATGAAGCACAGTTACAACACCAACAACACTCTAAATTTGTCCACCTAGGCAAAAATGACCCAAAACCAAATGTTTGTGTCAACCAAAATCCCACCACCCAATAATTAGCGGGTACCAGCCAAAGTCAAAAGAGAGTAGCTTAAGGTGCCAACAGGCTCCTTCCAAAAGTCTTGATGTCAAGTTTTACTGGGCCCTCAAAATTCACAACGTTTTTCAGTTGGCGCCGATTTGACCCAACAGTTTCCAGCTGGAACTGGAAAACTGGCAGGACTGAACTGGGATGAACAGAAGCACTGGCAAAAAAAGAAATTCTACAAGCTCTCTGCAAGAAGGTTTTGTTACCTCAAGAAAGCACTGGAAAATGTAGGCTAGACTGTGCACAATTTGTAAAATAAATTGGCCACAAAACATGAGCAAAAAAGTACTTGGCTTGGTGGCAATAGATACAAGAGGCATTTGCTCTTCCTGAGGCTCACTCTCGCCAAGCGCGACATTGCCAAAGCTTGGAAGGCGACTTCGCCGCCATTATTCGGGGCCTGGAAATGGTTCTTGATTTTTCCATGGGGTTGGAACTACCGATTTTCTTAGCCCGGGGATGTCCGCAGAAACACCCGAAGATTTGGAAGCGGTGGGCTGATTATCGGAGTCTATATATTGAACCTAGTGTTTCTACGTTACATATTGAAGATCTGCCATAATGATCAAATGTTGGGTATTTATTCCGTTAATGACTATAGCTGTACGCACACGCTACGATTGATGACTCTGTACGACAAGTTACATATGGACATTGTGACATTGATGTTTCTAGTTAACAATGTTTATTCGTTGTTAATTCATTGTATAGCATATTCCGCACTGCGTCAATTGTATATCGTAAACGTTGACATCTTTACCATTGCCAAGATGTATACAAATGCTGCCCTGGCACCACCTGGGCAGGCTGTGTCTGTCAACAATAACATTTGTTGTGAAAAAAAAGGACTTGGCTTAGCAGCTGCAGCTAGTACTGGAAGGAAGCATGAGAATTAATCTGTTGTTCTCAGTACTAATGCTGTAATTCTATTGGGATAAAATGAACACTATTTAGCAAAGTTGCCGTGCTTTGAATAGTACCGAAGAGTCACTTCTCTACATTAGTTCTACCATCAGACTACCAGAGATTATTAGCAGGATGTATGTTCTTGACAAGAAAACACATGGTCATTCCCAGTGGCTGCAGGTGAAGTTTGAGAGTGGTGGGGCTGGGCTACGCATGCGGGGGAGGCGTTGGAGTTCACTTTAGGGGACACAGCATTTTTGGGGAGGCCAGTGGCTATTTTCAGAGCAAGTCTTTTTTAACAAACAAGTGTCCCCACCTTCGGCACCACAGAGGGCAGACTATTTCTGTCAGAAACTGCCATCTTTCTTGCATGGTATGCCCCCACTTTTTGCTGAATGTACTTTGACTGAGTGTGCCCTGGACTCTTGCCAATCAGATGCCCAGGGACTATGCTCCTTCCCTAAAACCTAAAATCCCAAATTGGCAAACCCTGGCCACATGTCAGGCCCTGGTAAATGTTACCCTAGGTACCCAGGGCCTTGTGACCAGGGAAGGCCTCTAAGGGCTGCAGCACTTATTGTGCCACCCTTAGAGGCCCTGTACCCTAACACAACCACACTGCCCTCGCAGGCTGAGTGTCTGGGTACAAGGTAAAACAAAGAGTCGACATGGCACACATCCCTGTGTGCCATGCCCACAACCTACACTGCCCTGGCATACATCAGCCACCCGTCTAGCTGGGTGCTCTATGCCCGTGGTGTGGGCACAGGAGCATGTGCCCTGTGCCCCTACAGTACCCAGGTCCATTCCTGGGCACTGTAAGTGCAGTGCTGCCATTTAAGAGTATATGGTGCTGAGAGCCCGTCAAACACGAACTCTACAGCACCATAATGGCAACACTGAAGACTGAGAAGTTTGGTATCAAACTTCTCAGCAAATTAAACCCGCACTGATGCCAGTGTGGAATTTAATGTACAAAGCACTACAGAGGGCTTCTTAGAGATGCCCCCTGAAACCTAACCTACAATCCACGTCTGGTCTGGGAGGCTGCCTAGGCTGCCACACAGCAGACATGTTGCTGGACCCCTGGGTGGAGAGCCCCCGCTCTCCCGGGCCTGCAACAATGCTAATCCTGGGCGAGGTGCTAGGTCTCATCCCCCAGGATGGGCAGGGGGAAGTTTCAAAGGCATGCCGCCTCTGTGAGCTTCTCCAGACCACTTTCTGTACCCAGCAAACTGGCCCCCTCCGGTTCTGACCCCCACTCTGGCAGGAATACTAGCCGGAAACCCCAAATATGGACAGGGGATGTGCCAGCCTGCCAACCCCACCCCTCAGGTGGGGGAGGCGAGGTGAAGCACATCTCCGGGCGTTCGCCATCTTGAAGATGGGAGGCCCTGCCCAATCAGGACTAGGCTACTGCCCCCCTCCCACAGGAGAGTGGCAGGATAGGGGGTGTACCCACCCCAGGGCAGGGACCCATTGGTCGCTGCCCTTTACCTACCTTTAACACCCCTAAATCTAGTATTTAGAGGCACCCTGAACCTTCCTTCTCCAGATTCCAGATTCCGAAAAGGCAAAGAAGAGCAAGAAGAAAGAAGGCCCGCCGTGCAGCTGTTAAGAAGAGGAAGACACCAACTGCTTTGGCCCCAGCCCTAAAGGCCTGTAGACCCTCGAACCTGCTCCTGTTAAATCCTGGCACTTCTTGTGGCCAGCAACCTCAAAAGCCCCGGAGGACCTGGCTACCTTGTGACTCTGCGCATCTGGGACTCCCATGAGCAGTGGCTCTGCTCAAAACAAGTTTCTAACCCCTGGCATCAGCCCGGAACCGCCAACCCTGCACACTCTGCACCCGCCAAGCCTGGCCTGTGCCCGAGTGGACAAAGACCCCGAGGACGTCCCCCTGGCGACTGTGACCCCGAATCCAGCACCCAAGGACTCACCTCGACGCTCCTGACGACGCCTGCAGCCTCATAACCAGGGACCCCCCCAACCGCGATCAACAGAGGGTAAGATTTCCCGACACCAAAAGGCACCCCTCCACCCGGCGGTCTGCGGCACCCTGTGCCCGACTCCTAGGTACCTACCTATCCTCTAACTACCCAACTTACCTCTCGAAGTGGTGGTGGCACCTGAAGCATCTTCGTCCCCGAGCTTGCAGCCTTTGTTCAACCTGGAGCTTCCCCATTGAAATCCATTGAGCACCCGAAGGCTCAAAAGCACCCTGCACCCAGACGCCCGAGTGCCCCTGGCAGTGTAACTCCTACTCCTACCTACTTCCCCATTTGCCCTGAGCAAGTGACCAGGAGCCCAGCTCCCACAGCCGCGTGGCCTGCTAGTCAGCAGCCACCAACCAAGGCCCCCCTTCATTCCATAGGATAACATTGGGCCTAACTCACTCTCTGCCAGTCGAGTACTTACCCAAAAGCCGATAACCCAATTTTCTTCCATAGGGTAACATTGACTGGTTTCTTCTGAAATTTCTTCCAAGTTTGGAGTGTCTAAAACTTAAAATATTTACCTAAAATCACCCGAGTAACGAAAACGGAAATACTCACCTGCTATTAGGAGAGATCCCATTGCGGGATCTTGGTGCCCAGCACTGACCCTGAAAAGTACTCACAACCGTACTTGCCAGTAACTCAATTTTCTTCCATAGGAAACCATTGACTATTTTTCTGTGAAATTTCTTCTGTCGATTTTTGCAAATTACAAATATTCTTTAAAAATCGTACCAACTGTGAAAAGGTAATTACTTACCTGTTTTAGATAGAGGTCTCAGTACTGAGCCTAGGAGCCCAGTCCTGGATTACAAAAGTAACGAGAACATACTTTACCTGTAACTTGAATTTTCTCCCATAGGGAATCATTGACTGTTTTCTATGAAATTTCTTCTGTCAACTTTTAAAATAGCAAAATATTGCCTAAAAATCATAACAGTAACAAACGAATTTACTCACTTGTTTCCAAGACCTGTCCCAGGACTGAATCTAGGATCCTGTCCTGGAATTAGAAAAGTAAACCTGAAAGTAATCTATTGCAAATAACTTAAAAACTCACATTGAGCTCAATGTATTATTGTGTTTGAAATTATGTTGCTTATTGCAACAACCTGTAACTATTGTCTACAAAAGTCAATTGCATATTGCAAAAGTATTTAACTAAAGCCTCTCATTCTGAGAAAGTATATTTTAATACCTATTGTTGGTTCTAAAATAAAACAAGCATATATTTTTTATATAAACCATTGGCCTAGAGTTCAGTTCTTGAGTGTGTGAGATCATTTGCTGACTGAGTGGGTACAACAAATGCTTTACACTGTCCTCTGATACTGCCTTACTGCTCGACCAAGCTACCACTTTAGAGAGTAAGGTTATATCTAACTTTAACCTCTGCCAAACCTCTGGGGACGGTGGACTCTGTACACACTGTACCTATTTGGGAACAGTATATACAGAGCCACTTTCTCACATTGGTGGATCAGCGGTGGGATACAAACTTGCAGTTGTTAGACTACTTGGTTACCATCTGATCACACGACAGAACTCTTAAAATTGCCTTTAGAATTCTTTTTGGTCTTATCCAAAATACTAAAAGTCTTGTCAGGGCCGTGCTTAAGTCCCATTAGAATTTTAGAAAAATAAAAGTCACTATAGTCAGGGTAGAGGATTAGAACTGTCAGGTTAGAATGACTCAAACAAACCCAACTGTTAATGACAATAATAACATGGACCTGGTGGAGGAGCTCGACCTCACACCTTACTTACACTTGTCTTTCAAGGAATTGAGGTCCGTATGCAAAATTAAAAATTTACCAATGGGCCTGCATCCAACCAAACTAGGGCTCCAGGAGCTCTTGGCTGAGTATGCTAAGGACCACCCATCTGAACATGGTGATAACCAGTCAGATGAGGAAAGGAAAGAAGAGGAGGAGGATAATAACCCCCATACACTATTCCCTAGGGAGGAAAGGGACCCCATACCCTCGAATCCAAGAATTAGCATCTGGGAACCTAGAGTTCACACAGGTGAACCAGGTACCAGAGAGATCACTGGGGGACCCACCAGTGAAGATGACAGCCTTTTAGCAAGGCTGGCCAAAAGGTTGGATCTAGAGTCCAGACTCCTGGCTCTAGAAAAAGAAAGGGGAGAGATGGGTTTAGCACCCATCAATGGTGGCAGCAATAACAAAAACTAGGATAGGGAGGAGACTTCTGATCCTAAAATCCCCAAAGGGATTGTCCCTAAATTTGAGGAAGGTGATGACATCACCAAATGGTTCACAGCCTTTGAGAGGGCTTTTGAAATAAGAAGAGTAAAGAAACCTCTCTGGGGGGCACTCCTGTGGGAACTGTTCTCTGGTAACTGCAGAGACAGGCTTCTGCAGTCCCTGGGCCAGCGTTACAACAAACAAATGATGGACGGAATGCTGACAATGCAAACATTCTCCCCCAGTCAAGAGATCTGGGTTAAATCCATCGTTCTTTTGCCCACTACACCACCCCAGTTTAGACATGGCCATATGCAAATCAGTCTTGACCCTGTGCCTCATGGGAACAGTCCAGCCCGAACTGCCAAGCCATGTCTTCCCTGGACCGGAATCAAGCATCCTAGGACCGGTTTCTGGCTATCAGCCGTCATCAGCCAGGATAGCTTGACTCCAGTGGCGTAGTGAGCACGGGTCCCACGTCTGGGAATACCCATCCCACTTAGGGCGAAAAGCGTTACAACAAACAAATGATGGACGGAATGCTGACAATGCAAACATTCTCCCCCAGTCAAGAGATCTGGGTTAAATCCATCGTTCTTTTGCCCACTACACCACCCCAGTTTAGACATGGCCATATGCAAATCAGTCTTGACCCTGTGCCTCATGGGAACAGTCCAGCCCGAACTGCCAAGCCATGTCTTCCCTGGACCGGAATCACGCATCCTAGGACCGGTTTCCCTGGGCCAGAGGCAGGATCCTATGACCTCATGAGGAAGACTCTGATTGAGGGATTTGGATTCACTACTGAGGAGTATAGAATTAGATTCAGGGGGGCTCACAAAACCCAGACCCAGTCCTGGATTGACTTCGTAGACTTCTCAGTAAAGACACTGGATGGTTGGTTGGCTGGACATGGTGTGCATGATTTTACTGGATTGTACAATTTATTCACGAAGGAACATATATTAAGTAATTGCACAAATGAAAAGTTGCATCAGCATTTGGTAGACCTAGGTCTAATTTCTCCCCAAGAATTGGGAAAGAAGGCAGACCACTGGGTCAAGACTAGGGTGACAAGGACAGCCACTGGGGGTGACCAGAAGAAGGTGGCCACAAAACCTCCCCAGGGGAAAGGTGGTGAGAATCCCCAACATAAAAAGTCTGAGTCTTCCAAAGGGCCCCAAAAACCTGTTCAGGCGGGTGGGACCCAAACTACTCCCTATGTGCCTCAACCCTATAGGGGGAAGAACTTTGATCCCTTAAAGGCCTGGTGTAATAACTGTAAGATGTCAGGACACCTAACTGTAGATAAATCTTGCCCCCACAACAAAGCCCCTAAGGCACCCAGTACAGCTACTCCTGGGGCAGCACGTTTACAGATGGGATCAGAAGTGTACCCTGAGCAAATCTGGGAACACACTGAGGCAAGTCTAGTCTCACTGGGGGAAGTGGAGTTTGCCACTGTAGCTGTGTGGCCACCCAACTTAAAGAAATATTTGCAGTACCCCTGGGTGAATGGAACTAGGGTAGAAGCTCTGAGGGATACAGGTGCCAGTGTCACTATGGTGAAAGACACACTGGTTTCCCCATAGTAATATTTGATTGGGAAAACTTACCCAGTCACCAATGCTGACAGTGTCACCACTAGCCATCCCATGGCCATAGTTACATTTGGCGGGGGGGGGGGGTTACTGGCCTGAAACAGGTAGTGGTCTCTCCAAAGTCGCCAGCTGCATGTCTGCTAGGAAATGATCTGGAAACCTCAGCCTGGGCTGAGGTTGAGCTGAAGGCCCATGCAGCCATGCTGGGCATCCCTGAATTGGTGTGTGTGCAAACCAGAGCACAGAGCAAGAGGAAGGGTGAAAAAGTAGGTCTGGAGCCTGCAATAATGGACCAACCAACCAAGAGAAAAGGTAGGAAGACTGGGGAACCAGCTTCTGTACAGCAGAACACTCAGGACCCCTCTCCACAGGGAGAGGACTTGGAAACCCCTGAGGGAACTGAGCCCATGGAGCTTGACCCTTACTAGGTTGAACTCTTGGGCCCAGGGGGACCCTCTAGGGAAGAGCTGTGCCAGGGTCAGCGAGACTGTCCCACTCTTGAAAGCCTGAGACAGCAAGCTGCTTCAGAAGCTAAGGGAGATGTCAGTGGTACCCACAGACAGAGCTTATTGGGAAGAGGGATTAATGTATGCTGAGGCAAGAGACCCCACTCCTGGATCCACCAGGAGGGTGGTAGTGCCACAGAAGTATAGGGAGTTCCTCCTAACTTTGGCTCATGACATCCCCCTAGCTGGACATATGGGGCAATCCAAAACTTGGGAAAGGCTAGTTAGTCACTTTTACTGGCCCCAGATGCACCAAAAGGTGAAGGAGTTTGTCAGCTCCTGTGTTACCTGTCAAGCCAGTGGCAAGACAGGTGGCCACCCAAAGCCCCCCCCCCTGATCCCAGTACCAGTGGTGGGGGTGCCCTTTGAAAGGATAGGAGTGGACATTGTGGGTCCACTTGAACCTCCCACAGCCTCAGGGAACAAATTCATTCTAGTAGTAGTGGATCATGCTACTAGGTACCCTGAAGCAATTCCACTTAGGACTACTACAGCTCCTGCAGTAACCAAGGCCCTCCTGGGTGTCTTCACCAGGGTAGGGTTTCCTAAGGAGTTAGTTTCAGACGGAGGTTCCAACTTCATATCTGCTTACCTGACACACATGTAGAAGGAGTGTGGAGTGCAGTACAAGTTTACTACACCCTACCATCCACAAACCAATGGCCTTGTTGAGAGATTCAACAAGACATTGAAAGGCATGATCATGGGACTCCCTGAGAAACTCAAAAGGAGATGCGATGTCCTGTTGCCATGCCTGCTTTTCGCTTACAGAGAAGTACCACAGAAGGGAGTAGGTTTCTCACCCTTTGAACTTCTGTTTGATCATTCTGTGAGGGGACCACTTTGTCTTGTGAAAGAGGGTTGGGAGAGGCCTCTTCAAGAGCCCAAACAAGACATAGTGGACTATGTGCTTGGCCTAAGGTCCAGAATGGCTGAGTACATGGATAAAGCACCCAAAAACCTTGAGGCCAGCCAGGAGCCTCAGAAGCACTGGTATGACCAAAAAGCTGCACTGGTTGAATTTCAACCTGGGCAACATGTGTGGGTTTTGGAGCCAGTGGCACCAAGGGCACTCCAAGATAGATGGAGTGGCCCTTACCCTATCCTAGAGAGAAAGAGTGAGGTCACCTATTTAGTTGACCTGGGCACTAGCAGGACACCCAAAAGGTTTATCCATGTGAACCGCCTTAAGCTCTACAATGAAAGGACTGGCATCACCATGCTGATGGTGACCGATGAGGAACAGGAAGCAGAGAGTGAACCTCTCCCTGATCTCCTCTCCTACAGCCCACAAGATGGGTCAGTGGATGGTGTAGTCTTTTCAGACACCCTCTCTGCCCAAGAGCAGACTGACTGCAAGCAAGTCTTGCAGCAATATGCTAGCCTCTTTTCCCTGACCCCCTGGTCTGACAAGCTGGTGTACCCATGATGTGGACACTCATGACAGTGCACCTGTCAAAAACAAGATCTATTGCCAGTCAGACCAAGTCAAGGAAAGCATCAAAGCTGAAGTCAGCAAGATGCTGGAGTTAGGGGTCATTGAACCCTCTGAGAGCCCCTGGGCTCGCCTAGTGGTTCTGGTCCCCAAACCTCATCAACAGGGTGGAAAAAGAGAGATGAGGTTCTGTGTGGAATATAGAGGGCTCAACTCTGTCACCAAGACAGATGCTCACCCTATTCCAAGAGCAGATGAACTGATAGATAAATTGGGGGCAGCCAAATTCCTCAGTACCTTTGACTTAACTGCAGGGTACTGGCAGATTGGCATGGCCCCAAGAGCAAAAGAGAAAACAGCATTCTCCACACCTGATAGGCATTACCAGTTTACTATGATGCGTTTTGGGTTAAAGAATGCCCCTGCCACCTTCCAGAGGTTGGTGAACCATGTCCTGGCTGGGCTGCAGTCCTTTAGTGCAGCTTATCTTGATGATATTGCTATCTTTAGCTCCACCTGGCAGGATCACCTGATCCACATTGGGAAGGCTTTAGAGGCTCTGCAAAGTGCAGGCCTCACTATCAAGGCATCCAAATGCCAGATAGGGCAGGGCACTGTGGTGTACTTGGGCCACCTTGTAGGTGGAGGCCAGGTACAACCCTTACAACCCAAGATCCAGGCCATCCTGGACTGGGTAGCTCCAACAACCCAGACCCAGGTCAGGGCATTCCTTGACTTGATTGGGTACTAGAGGAGGTTTGTGAAGGGATATGGGTCCATTGTGACTCCCCTCACAGAACTCACCTCCAAGAAAATGCACAAGAAGGTTAACTGGACAGTTAGTTGCTAAAAGGCCTTTGACACCCTGAAAGAAGCAATGTGCTCAGCACCAATTCTAAAAGCTCCAGATTATGCCAAGCAGTTCATAGTGCAGACTGATGCCTCTGAGCTAGGGATAGAAGCGGTCCTATCCCAGACCAATGATGAAGGCCAAGACCAACCTGTTGCTTTTATAAGCAGGAGGCTACTCCCCAGAGAGCAGCGTTGGAGTGCCATTGAGAGGGAGGCCTTTGCTGTGGTTTGGTTCCTGAAGAAGTTGAGGCCATACTTGTTTGGTACTCACTTCCTGGTTCAAACTGACCACAGAGCAATCCATCCCTGTGCTTGTTCGTTTTTCTTTTTCACTCTACATTCCCTTGCAAAATGACCCATATTGCCACAATAAAAACACTGTTGTCCCACCCTATTTCCTCCATGTCTTTTCCCTGCAATGGCCTTGGCCTCCTGAAAACCTCCTCGTCTCTTTCCCATGTTACTTGCTGGCTGCCCTCCTGGTACCTACACCTGCATTGGCATTGTGACAGCCGTTGGTGGTGGTGCCATAAGTGCCTCTTCTGTACTTGATTTTTTAAAGTTTCCATTGCACTAACTTAGCTATGGCCCTTTCGTCCTGCTCTGTCCTTTCCTTGTCCTTTTCTTTTTTCGCTTGAAATGATGTATTATATGGGTTTGTATTTCTGGCCACGATTTAGCCTCTATTCCCACTGCTCCGTATAAACTTGCTTGTATATTCGTGGGCAGGCACATTTTCAGAACATTTTAAAATACCACTACATTTCCTCCTGTATTTCCCAGTTACATCCTAATTCCTGTAACCATCGTTCTTTCATTCTGGCGATGGATTCTGCAATGTCTTCAGCTGGTTTTATACTCTCTGCCTTAAGGGCTCTAATATCAGGCCTTTCTAAGTAGTCTGCTGTAGCGCATCCCAGACATATTGACGGATATTGTTGAAGAATGACTTGTCATACTCTATATTGGTCAATGTTATTTGAGGGAATCCTGCTCTGGTAAAATTGATATTTACTTTGTCTCCCACCAGAGAACTTAACAAGCTTTTAACATCACCCAAGTCGAGGTTCGCTCTAGCAGTGTGTTTCTCAAAACATCCTATCCATTTTCCCGCTCCCTCAGGCAGCAGAGGTAGTACTCTCTTTAAATTCTCTTTATCCATTTGCGGCAATGGAACATATGTGGCCAGTTGTCCACCCTTGAAAATGAGGAGTAACTGATATACTGGTCGAGGATTTATGGGTTTTGAGCCCAACATCGGATCTGGTATATTATTTCAAATCACTTGAGTTGGTTTGTCTTTCGCATACCGCTCCCATACCGTGAGGCACTCTTGCATATAGGAATGATTCCAATCAGGATTGCCCTGTCCCTGCTGTATACAGTCTTCGGCAGTCGGTAAGCTGATAGGTTGAAAAGACACTTCTCTGGGCCATTGCTTATTCCCCTACTTTTTAGTCCATTTTGTCAATTCATCTGAATAGGGTTGACAATAGTAACAACACCTCCTTATATTCTGTTACCTGTATGCGTGTTAGATCTGACCGACTCTTTTATAGGATTGACTTCTTCAACATTTCTGAGGTGTCTCTCACTGCCATAAATGACCACCGCAGAGGACACGGTCAGAAATTATAAGGTCTTCGGTTAGTGTCCTATTCATTTGCACCCACCAGGCCTGTCTTCCCACTCTCTAGCTTCCTCTGCTTCCCTTACGTCTTATAGTTCATTTGGGGGTTCATAATATTGTGGCGTCTCTATGTCCCTTTCCCATCCTTCTTTTTCCCTTACCCATACCTCAGTTACCTCTCTCAAAGTCTCCGCAGAAATGTCTCCCAGCCTAAGAACAACATGTCCCATAGTCCACAGCCCTCGAAGGGGAGCTGGACTTCTAAGTATTCTGCCTGTGTATTGGTGTGCTGTAATTCATTTAATTGGGTGCTGTTGGTTTCATGTTTGTTTTTGTATTGCGGAATTCCTGCCATAATGACATGGGGGATTCCCTTTCCTCTCTTTTCTTTACATTATACTTAGAAAAAATGTTAATCAATGTGTGTTTAATAGTGTCTTCATCAAATGCCCCATCCTTTGGCCATGGCAAGGTGTGGTCCTTGGTAGCTTTGTACCATTGTTTACAATACTTTTGTATCTTCTTCTTGTCTGAAGGGAAAGTTTTTATCATGTGTTCCAGAGGGGTTTCCATGGTCCCCTAAGGATGTACTAATACTATATGTTAGAGTCGTAATGTTGAGTTATATGTAGTGCTTCTGGAACTTGGAAGCTGTAGCAGTTCCGTAGTAGGGCAGAGGGAAGTATATGCTGCTCTCGGGAAAGACGGAATTGTAGGGAATAACGTGTGACAATTGAAGTTGCGCGTCACATTGTCTGGGTTCGGAATCAGTGACATCGTCGTATGTTACTATTAGATATTTCTGGTATATAAGGAGTGTGTATGATAGTGAAGGTTATCTGTGAAACTCTGGTCTTAAGTCCCAGGGATCCGTAAGGATTTCCGTTAAAGCTTATCGCGGGAGGAGTAATAGGTATTCTCTGAGCTTATTTGAAGAACTGGGCAAAGAAAGCTTGCTTAGTTGATGTATGTTATAATTCTGTAGTGGAGCAGATTGTCTGTTCTCGGGAAGCAGGATTCTGTGTGTATGTACTATATTTCCTTGTATGAATGTGCGTGAATGTTTGTACATTTAGTTGATTGTAAGACTCTTTGGACAAGTCCTAGAGGAAACAGTTAATGAATGTATGTTAGTAGGGCAGAGTAGTAGAAGTGCTACTGTGTCAATGAAAGGTTTCTTATGAAATAGACTCTCTTTTACTATTCTGTGGTTAGCGAAGCAGACAATGGAGATGTTTTTATGTTGTAACTAATAGATTTTGTAGAAATTTTGACACAAAGTCTACTGAAAAGATTTTGTAAAGGAGGGGTAGACGAGTGACAGAAGACAGGAGACAAGCGACTTCAGCGACTGTTGACGTCAGAAAGACCGCGCTCTGATTGGATGGTAGATCAGAATAGTGCTTGCGCTAGGATTGGTGCGTTAGTGTGAGTCGCGCAAGGATTGGAAGGGCTATTTAGTGACGTAGACGTTCCAGGATTGGTGCGTTAGTGTGAGTCGCGCTGCAATTGGTTGAAAATTCGTATTGTATATTTATAATACGGAAAGAGTAGAGAGTTCTTTGTAAACGCTAAAATGTATTACCAAGAAGAGAAAAAGAAGAAAACATTTTTTGGTAAAGTTAGAAAGTGGTTTAGCAAAGATAAAAATGTTAAAACAAGAGAGGGCGAGTTGTTACCTCCACCGAAAACACCTGCATCCTTCATGGCTGCAAGACATGGGTTTCATACCTGTATATGGTTGGAGAATTGGGTTAGGTATACTAAAGAAGATGGTGTTCTAGCATTTCCAGAACATGGTTCATTTAATCTGGCCGTGTTGAGAAATTTACGGGAAAAGATGCTATGTCTTGACCCGAAACCGAGACCTACACAGTTCGAGGCTTTAGTGGAATGGGAAGAGGAAGTACATGAGAGAGAGAAACAAAGATCTGGAGGGTACTATAGGTACATGTTTGGGAGGAGACATGATCGTGAGACTCATCATGATCGAATGAAAAGGTGGCGAGATGTTAGTATGTCAGAGGGATTATATCCGATGAGAACAGTTGAAGGAGGAGCAGAAAGGGTTCCTGAGTCAGAAATAAGAAAATATGGAGTTAATGAGTATGAGGATGAGGTCTTGAATGACATGATTTACAAAAGACCACCTCCATATAGACCAGAACCGGACAAAAGTACACCAGTCGTTTCTCCGATAAGAGATACAGTGTGTGTTAGTGAGACAGAAAATGAGACACCTGAGGTAAGGAGTGATCATTACCTTGATGAGAATGCCAGACAATTAGCCAGAACTACAACAGAGTTGACAGAGAAAATTAGGGAGTTAACGAAGAATCTAGAAGCTGTTACGGTGCCTGTAACAATAGGTCCAGTTATGCCTGTGTTTGACAAACAGAGGACAGGTGAGAATGGACTGGTGATTCCATATGTTGGGAATAATCTGACAAATTCAGTTGGTCCTTCAGGAGATTCAGGCAAAAGAGCAGAAAGAAATGACCTGAGACAATCGAGACATGACACATGTAGTGAAATACTGGATGCTAGTGAACCTAGTTGTTCAGGGATGCCGATTTTAGAACCGCAAAAGAGAGTGGTTCCAGTGAGAAAAACTGCTGAAATAACAGTTGATGATTTGAATGATTGGATGAAGGTTCTACAGAAAAAGGATAAAGATTCACAAGTAATTGATGTAGCTAAGTTACGAGTAGAACTAGAAGAGCTTGTTACAGGAACAGTTCCAACAGAGATCCTGAAGAGTCATCATGATGGTGAACTAATGTTTATGTGCAAGAGTGTTACCTGGAGAGCAAGAAATACACATGACAGGCTAAGAGCAATAGCAAATGAGCAGGGAGTTGACATTGATAAAGTTTACAAAGAACTTACAGGATGGATTTTACAGAGAAGGACATTGAAAATTTGAATGCTACTGGTAGAACAGGACAGATTAAGGAAATGGTAGCATTATTGCGAAGATGGGGTGATGTAGAAAAGTGGAAGGATAGGTGGTATAAGAAAAGAGATGAGGCTGAAGATAGAACAACTTATTCAGCATTTCCAGTGAGAGAAAAGGAGAAGCCAGTGGATAATTATCCTATGAGAGAAATACCTGGAGGAGGATATGTACATGTTCCATGGACCAGACAGGATATTTTATCATTCACGAATGATTTCCCTCGATTGAGAGAAAAGCCCGTCGAGTGGTATAGGCAGGTAGATAGGTTTGTGAAATTGTCAAAAGTGCTGTGGGTTGACCTGAATAGTCTGTTTGATATAATTGTTCCAGCAGACTTGTGGACTGAGTGTAAAATAGTTGTGAGTTGGCCTACTGAGGAATATCCAAGAGACCCAAGAACAGGGGCACCAGATCCAGAGGTAATGAGGAAGTATGATCAGGTGATGGTATACCTGAAGAGTAAAGTACCTGCAAAAGAGACAGACTGGGTAAAGATAGATCGAACACAACAGGAAGCGAAAGAATCAGTTCATGCTTTTTACGAGAGGCTGATACTGGCATTTAAACAATTCAGTGGAGATGAACACCTGGGTGACAAAGATTTGAGTCATTTTGTATACAGATTTGTATATGGCCTTAGACCTGAAATTGGTGAGAGAATTCGTGAGCACACAGTGGATTGGCAGAGTAAGAAAGTAGATGAGATTCTGAGGCATGCAAAATACTTCAGTGATGAAATTGAAGCAAAACAAAGAAAGCTGAAAGAGAAAGCAATGTGGGCACAAGTGAAAGTTGCGGAGAGACAGGAAGCACAGTTAGTGGAACAGGCGAATAATCCAGGAAATAATGCAGGGAATAGACCTAGATATGCAGGGAAAGGAAAAGGAAGTCTTGAGGAAGCAAAGAAAAAGTTTCCTTGTCACAACTGTGGCCAATTGGGGCATTGGAGATCGGAGTGTCCTAATCCACCATTAGTAAGTAACGAAAATAAAACTTTAAATCAACAGGTGCAGAACGAAGGAAATAATCAACAGCAGCAACAACAGAAAGTTGTGAGACAGCAGAGTCAAGAGCCAAAACCGCCCTTGCCGCAGAATAGAGGGTTACAAAAGTATAATCAGGATTCAGGATTCTACAATGATGAGCAGGTAAACAAACCAAGACGTTCTAACAAAGTACAGCAGTACTTGTTAAAGAGTGAAGGGAGTGAGTCTGAGGGTGATTATTGACGGTGCCGAGGAGAGGAAGAAGAGTGCATACTTGGTGCAACTCTAGAAATAGACCAGGCAGGACCATTTGTGGATGGGAAAATAAATGAGGAGAGTGTTACTTTTTTGGTAGACACAGGTGCGACAAGATCAACTGTCAGGTCAACAGATGTTAGAAATCTTCCTCTCTCGGATGAAGCAATCCAAGTAGTTGGTGTAGCCAATACACAAATCAAAACACGTCTTACTGAACCTGTAAGAGTACAGATAGGGAAATTTTCAGACATGCACAGATTCATTGTCTGTGACACGAGTCCAGTGAACCTATTGGGTAGGGACTTGTTGTGCAAGATGAACTGCACAATTTTTTGTACACCGGATGGAATAGCCTTTGAGACACCAGATGAAGATGTTTTGTACCGAGTGACTCTAGAAAATAGGGAAAGTGAGTTAATTGGTGCATTTGCTGTGTTTAATCCAGAAGATTTGCCTCAAGAGTTGTGAGACACAGTGAAAAGGACAGTTTGGGATTTTACTGGAGAGGATGTGGGATTGATGAATAATGTAGATCCAGTGAAGATTGCAGTAAAAGAGGGAATCACATATCCTAACATTCCTCAATACAAAATGACACCAGAAATAATTGAAGGGATAACTCCTATAATTGAGAAAATGATTCAGCAAGGAGTCCTGAGAGAACTACTGAGTAGTCCGTGTAATTCACCGATAATGGGACTAAAAAAGCCCAATGGGAAATTTAGGATCGTACAGGATTTGAGAAAAGTTAATCAAATTGTGGTGGCATGTTGTCCTATTGTGCCAAATCCATCAGTGATCCTGTATCAAATTCCACATGATGCTGAGTGGTATACAGTGATTGATTTGTGTCATGCGTTCTTTTCAATTCCATTGCATCATGATAGCCAGCCGATTTTTGCATTTAGGTTTGGCCAGCGTATCTTAGCATGGTGTCGAATCCCACAGGGGTATACGGAGAGTCCTTCGATATTCAATCAGTTATTGAAGAAATCGTTGGAAAATTTGATCATGCCTGAGAGTTCAGTGCTAGTGCAGTATATTCATGACCTACTGGTGGCATCAAAGACACGTGAAGCTTGTGAAGTAGATACCATAGCTTTACTGAATCATCTGGCAGATGGAGGGTTAAAGGTATCTCCAGCCAAATTACAGTTTTGCAAGAAAGAGGTGCATTATCTTGGACACAATATTGAAAAGGGTCTGAGAAAAGTGACTACTGACAGGATCAGAATAATCAGAGAAATGAAAGCTCCAAAAACCCAGAGAGAAGTGAGAATGTTCCTGGGCATGGTGGGTTATTGTCGTCAGTGGATAATTAATTTTTCCTTGATAGCAAAGCCACTGATTAAACTGACAAAAAGTGAAATGACA
This sequence comes from Triturus cristatus, assembly GCF_964204655.1. Classification (NCBI taxonomy): domain Eukaryota; kingdom Metazoa; phylum Chordata; class Amphibia; order Caudata; family Salamandridae; genus Triturus; species Triturus cristatus. The sequence goes on along the minus strand of NC_140585.1, from coordinate 1,235,020,984 downwards.
GATCCATTGGATCTAGATGCAGAACAAATGGCAGCATTTGAAGAGCTCAAAAGTAAAATGTGTGAGGCTCCAGCTTTGGGTATGCCTGACTATGAGAAAGAATTTGAGCTGTACTGCAGTGAAAGAAATGGGTGTGCACTTTCAGTGTTAATTCAGAAGCATGGATTACTGAGAAGGCCTATTGCGTACTTCTCATCGACACTTGACCCTGTAGCTGTGGGTTTACCAGGTTGTCTGAAATCTGTGGCTGCAACATGCAGGAGTCTGGAACAGAGTGAAGGAATCATAATGGGATATCCTGTAAGGGTATTCGTACCTCACAATGTGGCAATTCTTTTGACAAGAAGCAGGACTCAGTACATGTCACATAGTCGATTGACTAAATATGAAAAAGTGATTCTGGGAGCATCAAATGTGACTCTCGAGAGATGTGTGAATGTGAATCCAGCGACACTTTTACCAGATATTGAAAATGTGGGTGTGAAGATGGAAGATGATCATGATTGTTTGGATGTGCTTGAGTACTGTACAAAACCGAGACCAGACATAAGGGATCTACCCTTGAATGAGAGTGATCATGTGTTGTTTGTGGATGGATCATGCCTGAGAAATGATGATGGTGTGCTATGTGCAGCATATGCGGTATGCAAAGTTTCAGAGGTCATGGAAGCATCACCATTGAAAAGGGGTGAAATCTGCGCAAGTTGCTGAATTGATAGCATTGACAAAAGCTTGCGAAATTGGGAAAGATTTGAGGACGACTGTATTGACTGATAGTCAGTATGGATTTGGAGTGGTGCATGATTTTGGCCAACTTTGGCTACAAAGAGGTTTCTTGACATCGAGTGGAACTCCGATAAAGAATGCTGAAATGATTGGTAAATTGCTTGAGGCGATACAGCTGCCTAAGGAGTTAGCAGTTGTAAAATGTGCTGCCCATGGACTAGGGGAGGATTTTATAACGGTCGGAAACCGTTATGCGAACGATGTTGCACAATATTGTGCCAAAACAAATCAATCCATCAACAGGGACAGAGAAGGGGAAATGTCTTTACTCTCTGTGATGTTTACTAATGTCTTAGAGACCTGGGATGAAGTGAAACAGTTGCAAGATGAGGCAGGAGAGGAAGAGAAAAAAGATTGGATTAAGGCAGGATGTGCTCCAAGAGAAACAGACCATGTTTGGGTCTACAGAGATGGCAGACCAGTGATGCCCAACTCCATCTTGTCGTCAATGGCAAGGATGTATCATGGCCAGGGACATTTGGGGAGGGACGCGATGGTTAGGTCGTTCAAGCAAACCTGGTACAATGCAAAGTTCAGGACAATTGCAGAAAGCATCTGTCAGAGGTGTTTAGTTTGTCAGCAATTTAACACTGGGAAAAAGACAGTGGTGAGTCTGGGGACAATAGGCAGAGAAGGAGGTCCTTTTACAAGAATGCAGATTGATTTCATTGAGATGCCCCAAGTAAACAGACTGAGGTATGTTCTAGTGGTAGTCTGTTTGTTTTCAAGGTGGGTGGAAGCTTACCCGACTAGAAGAAATGATGGATTAACAGTGGCAAAGTTACTGTTAAGGGAGTTGATTCCTAGGTACTGGTTTCCAGTAACAGTTGAGTCTGATAGAGGTGGACATTTTCAAAATGAGCTCATGGCTTTGATTTGTGAAGCATTGAAAATACAGCAGAAGCTACATTGTGCATACCGACCAGAGGCTTCTGGTGTGGTTGAGCAGATTAATGGCACAATCAAGAATAGAATTGGAAAAATGTGCTTAGCCACTGGCATGAAATGGCCAGATGTTTTACCTCTAGTTCTGATGACTATGAGATCTACTCCAGATAGAACTACTGGTTTGAGTCCGCACGAGATAATCATGGGACGTGCTATGCGCCATGCATTCGTGCCTGTCAATAAATTGGTGACAATAACTGATGACATGATTTTGGATTACTGTAAAGGCCTGGCTGACGCAGTTCATTCTATGTTTCACCAGGTTGGAGAAGAAGCTACCACACTTGAGAAGAAGCAAGCCCATGATCTGAGTCCAGGAGACTGGGTGAGGATAAAAGTTCACAGAAGAAGAAATTGCTTGATTCCAAGGTGGGGAAGGCCGAGACAAGTTATTCTGACTACGACGACTGCAGTAAAGTGTGCTGGAGTGAAGCACTGGGTACATGCAAGTCATACTCAGAGTTCCAAACCCAAAAGAAGGGACTGGTAAAGAGTATTTTGAAGAGTCAGATTCCAGTGATGATGAAGATACAGAATCAGTGGGGAAAGAAGTAGGAAGAGCTTCGAATGAACCACTGCGAGTATCAGAGAAGAGATCAAATTCTGTAAAAGAGCCTGAAGTTTCAAACAGCAGTGAAGGAAAAAGAAAAGAAAAGAGAAATCACACAGAGATTACTCCTGAATCAGAAGAGGAGGAGATTGAAGAACCACTTGAGATTATACTTGAAGAAGTAGGGTCAGAAGAAGATAGAGAGGGACAGATTGCGGAAGACCCCCGAGGAGGTGTAGGGAACATTCTTGATGAGCCAGGTGAAGGGACAAGTAGACAGCAAGAAGATTGCGTGTCGGAGATCCGAGGAGGGACAGGAGTAGGGAAGTCTCAAACAGTGGTGAGAAAATCTGTGGAAAAGAAGAGAGCTGCTGGAAAACGGAAACAAGAGGCACTTGAAACAGATGATGAGGATGAACAAACAGAGGGTCGAGTTCTGAGAAAGAGAACTTGGATTGGAGAAAGAAGTAATAAAGAAATAAAGCCGAAAAAGGTGTTAAGAGGAGATCGTTGGCCTAACAACAGAGTTAAGAGGCTGAGATACAGAATAATAAGAGCAAATACATCGAAAGCTGAACAAGTGAATGAAGTTTCGAGTCAAAGTTCAAAAGCTGAAGGAGAAGAATCAAAGGAGTCAAACGAACCAGTGGAAATAAAAAGAGTAAGAAGACCCAACCAGAATGGTCTTATGTGGCACTGTCTGAAGGAGGAAAAGAAAAAGCAGTGACTCGAGATAATCCGGAAGAGATCTTGAGAGAAGTGGTTGAGGAAGATACTGGTGAAATTCTGAAAGTACTCTTGACTGACATTGGAGAAGAGTCGAGTACTGAAGATTTTGATGTTGGAGATCTAATACAATTTGATGTTGAAGAGATTGAAGTGAAGAATGACAAGTATCCAAACTGAATAAAGGAAGGATTCACTTGGATTAAGTGAACGAAAAGATCATTTGGAAAAACTGAAAGCTGAAGAATTGCTGAAGAATTGAAAAAGTTCAAACAGTAGTGGAGTAGTAGAGGCTAAACTAAAATGGCTAACATAGAGGATAATAGAAATAGATGTGCCTTCTTTAAGAGGTGGTGTAGGATGTGCTGCTGCTGTACTGGATTATTAATGCTTCTATGGGGTGTTTTAGTTTTATTAGTGACTTTTAAAGTAGAGTTTGAAATGCATACAGAGAATGTGACAAATGTAGAGAAGAGTTCACAAAAAGTAATTCCAATTAGAATTAGTAATACTTACATACACAAAGATAGGTCAATTAATAACTTTTCTAGTAATGTTTTTTCAAAATTGTTATATGAATATGTGAAAACAATGGAAGTAAGGGATTGCTACGTCTGTATGCAATTACCTGCATCTGTTTCAGAGGGTGTTACTTATCATCATTTACCAGCTACATATGGTATTTCCTGTAGTATTTTAAGTAGTGTTTTTTATTTGTTAGGGAGAGTAGATTATAAGATGTCTAACAGAGATAGTATTTTTGGGCATTTGCCAATGAACAAAGAGCTGAATCCAGCTAAAGAAGCTAACACTTTTGGTGAGATTTTTATTGAAGAAAAAGGATTAACATTAGATTACATTTTTAAGAATAATTTAACTTGTAGTTTGAAAGGAGAAGATAAAGCTTTCCTGGATATGGTGGAAGAAAGGAGATTGAACATGCATGAGAAAGCAGGAAAATATAAAGTGAGTGAGACAATTTGGGACATTGAGATGGGAAAAGAGTTGAAGAATGGGGTCCAACTTTAGCTCTAGATGCACCACAGAAGGGTAAACTTTGTATTACAAGAAGGAAATCCCAATATGATACATATTTTGTCGGGACTAGTGAGTGCCATGATACATACTTCATTGCAACAGGTTGGGGTTTCAGAGGTGGAGAAGATACAATTTTTCCAGGAGTATATTATGTTTGTGGGAATAAGGCTTATTACAAGTTGCCTGACCATTGGTATGGCACGTGTTATGTGGGCCTAGTTTTTCCAAAGATTTTTCATATAGATAAAGTAACAGATGTAGAACATATTAACTTACGAATGCGTTTTAAGAGAGAAACTTGGTCTGAAATAGTGGGTGATATTTTTGGGGTTTTGATTCCAGCAGTGGGAATTTCTTTGAATGCTTATGGAATTCGGAAACTGTCCACAGTGGTTGATCGCTTATCGACAAATACCGCAGGAGGGTTTCTTTTGGTGAATACGGAATTAAGTGCCGTACGTGCCATGTCTATGCAAAATCGACTTGCCCTTGATATTCTATTGGCCAAGGAGGGTGGAGTCTGTGGAATGCTGAAAGTTCAACATTGTTGCACTTACATTCCAGACGAAAGCAAAGACCTGAAGGTCTATATCAAAAATATTACTGATTTGCATGAAGAATTAGTACCACTTGAAGCTGAGAGTTTGTGGACTAAAATAGCTAATAAAATGATAGCTGTTAAGGATTTTATTGCAAAAATAGGTAGTACTATTATAGGTAGAATATTGTTTCCCTTAACTTGTATAATTGTTGCTTTATTGATAATAAGATTGGTGTGTGTGTGTTGTAAAAACAGGGGAGGGAGGAAGAAATTGAATAAAGAAAAGAAAAACAAGAGGTTGAAAAGAGAACCTCAAGAAATTGAACTAGAAGAATTGAGGGAGAGTGTTTACTTAGAGACAAAAAGGGATGATGAAAGAGTGACTGGTGTCTAATGTTGTGTAAAGGGGAAAAGACATTTCCGATTTCTCCTAAAATGGGACTAAATTTTCACAAATTTTTTTTTTGGGTTTATTTGGTGATAAAATCACCAAAGGGGGGATTGCTGGAGCAGAGTTTTCAGTTTGAAAATTCTGGCGCTTTTGAAGCTCTGGCATGTCTATTCGTTGTACTAATTTACTAATAATTAATAATTAATTATTTGTCTTGTGCAAGTGCGTTTATATTAATCAATCCGTTTGTCCTAACAAGAGAAGAGAGAGTTACACGTGGGTGTGCATAAATATGCTGTTTTAAAAAATAACGTGCGTGTTTTCATGTTTAAACGTTGCTATGTGCTGTTAATTTTTTGAGCACAAAACGCTTTCCGAATTAATGCTTTTCTATGTTGCAAGTGCTAGATAAATGCATACACATAAGGGTATTAGTGGGGTTAACACTGTTTAATCACTATGCTGTGGTAACGTTGTTTTGTCTCTTTTAATTAAGATGGTCTATTGAGGCCTATGTTGGCCTAAGAAAAGATGGCCGACTTGTGAGCCTGGCTGTGATTTATAATATGAAAACTGTGACGAGGGAGACCCCTGCCGGAAATGGTCCTGAAGCTAACTGACCATGGTCCTTGCTTGAAAAACTTTCCATGAGGACAGCAGCAGTTTTTGGGAAGTCTCCAAGAGAAATGAAAGTGTCCTTGGCAGCCTTGGGAAACAAAGGAGCCTTAGAGAGAAGCTCTGAACTGTGGCTCGATGGCCGAGGAGAAGCAGGATTAATATGATACATGTTTTATTTTCTTGGTTCCTGTTCCGTAGTCTTCGTTATGTGTACTTTTCCTGAGCGGAGATTCTCAAATGTAGCGATGTTACATCCTTTCCTTCTCGCTCTGCTCAGCAAGTCCGGCGGACATTATGGTTTTTTCTATGTTCCCAATGTATCTTTCTATTGTTTAGAAACTATAAGAGATGTTAGCCTAGAGAGGGTTTTTGCCACTTGCCACTTGCCATTTTTGCCTTTGCCGCGTACTGAATCTGCGTTGCTGAGGATTGATGCTGAAGGGACTTCGTCTTGAGAGACATTTACCGAGAGACTTGTCCTGACCCGTTCTGACATTTAGCTAGAATAGGTAACTATGAGAAATGATTTACTCTGATTGATTTTCTTTGACTAATTTTAGATAAAGCAATATAATTTTAAACATGGTGTTGGATATTCTTTCTTGTCAATTATTGGGTTTGCATTATTGATTATTGTTGTATATATTGTATAGGTTATGCTTAGGGACAGTCACAAAAACCAGGTCTTATCGACCTCGATATAGATGCGGGGTGTTCAGGAGTGTTTTCCTTCCACAGGTTTATTGCTGGTAGAGTATTTGAGCGTATGTTAGTGAAATGGGCCCTAGCGTATGATGTATGCATGTGCGTGTAACTGTGAGATTACTTTATCCGTGGTAGTGGGGATATTATACACACCCTGATCTCTATCAGGGTTTCCATGGTCCCCTAAGGATGTGTGCATTTCTTATGTGTATTTAATAGAATTGTCATTTTTGCTCCCATGTTTGTTTGCTTTCTATCTTATATACCTTTTGTACCAGTCTCTTTCACCAATATTCTAGTGTTCAATGAATATCGCTAACCTATAGCAATGGTGAAAACGTATTGATCTTATGCAGTGGTACCTGACATCACACATACACCTGTGAGGCCAAAGTGATGAACATCAAGCACATCTATCACTGGTCTGTATAACACTTCCTCCATAGTTATACCTAGATCGGGTGCATTTATGGGAAGTCTAAGAGGATTTGTGCATGACGCAATACAAGCTACAATATTATCGTGACTATAAATGACTATTTGTGGTGTTCAAGGATGTAGTGTCCCATGCATATATCAAGTCACGAATTGTAAATGTCTGTGAGGAATGCATCAGGAAGTGCCTCTAATATGATGGGTGACTCGGTTACTAAATGAATTCTAGGGGTATATAGGAAAGTGGGTTTCTGTTGCAGTAACCCCACCCCCACTTTTTGCCAGATTTCTGATGCTCTTTGACTGAGTGTGCACTGGGTCCCAGCCAATCAGGTTGCCAGTGCCTGTGTTCTTTCCCTAAACTGTACCATTGTTTCCACAATTGGCACACCTCTGGCCCACATATAAGTCCCTTGTAAAAGGTACCAATGACACCAAGGGCCTTGTGACCAGAGAGGGTCCCTTAGGTCTTCAGCATATATTGTGACCCCACACCAAACACATACACACTGCCATGGAAGGCTATGCATTGTGGTGTAGCTAAACTAAAAGAGTCAACATGGCACACATTCCTGGGTGCCATGCCTGAAGACCACTGCCTCTGGCATAGGTAAGTCACCCCTCTGCCAGGTCTTACAGCCTTAAAGCAGGGTGCACTATACCACTTGCAAGGGCATAGCTGCATGAGCAATCTTCCCCTACAGTGTCTACGTCCATTCTTGGACAATGTAACTGCAGTGAAGCCATTTTGAGTACATGGGCTGGGAGTTTGTCAACACGTACTCCACAGCTCCATGAAGGCTTTACTGAAGACTGAGAAGTTTGATATCAAACGTCTCAGCATAATAAATCCACACTGATGCCAGTGTTGGATTTATTATAACATGCACTCAGAGGACATCTTAGAAATTCCCCCTGAAAAATGACCAACTTCTTGTGTATTGGCTGATCGGTCCCTGCCAGCCAGCCAACACCAGACAGGTTTCTGACCTCAAGGGGTGAGAGCCTTTGTGCTCTCAGAGGTTAGAAGCAAAGCCTGCTCTGGGTGGAGGTGCTTCACACCTCCCCCTAGCAGGAACAGCAACAGTTGGCGGTGAGCCTGCAAGACTCTCACCTTATGTTATGCTGATTTGGGCAGGTCCAACTACAGGAGATGCCCGCACCTCTGTCCCAGACCCACTTTTAGCTGCAGGACAGGTGGGAAAATTAGTAAAGCAGAGTAGGAGTGTCCACCTTAGCTTGGCACACCCCTTGGGAGGCCAGGAGCAGAGGCGAACCGCTCTCTTGAAAATTCTCCATCATGAATTGGAGAATTAGGCCCAATGGGAACAGGGATGTGCCCCTTTCCCCAAAGGGAAGGGACACTTGAAGGGTGTAGTCACTCTAAGGGACAGTAGCCATTGGTGGATGGATGGAGGACAGAGACGTCCTGATGTCCTGTGAGAATTAAAGACCCTTACACAAAGGCAAAGCCCTCTGTCACTCGTGGAATAGTCTGTGTTTGTGTGGGAAAGCGTGTTTGTGTGTGGTAGTACAAGGAGCAGATGAGTAGAGCAGGGAGGATGTGGGCGGTACAGATAATGCTTGGATTGAGGAGACGTGTTAAATTGATTTGGTGTGTACTGTAACATGTGAATGATCCTTGTCTGAGGGTGACCCTGCAAAATATGCAATGACAGTTTTGTTACGGTAATTTCCTCTCCACTAGGAGGAGTACCTCGTCTGTGCCAAAGTTTTAGATGGCAAAAGTCATAGTATACTGCACTCTGGTGTACGTTAAGCAAGTTGTTTTTTTAGTCTTATTTATTGTTCCACATATAATAGCAGTTCTCTGAGCTAGGAATAGCTTTAGCTATCCTTTTATGAGAAAAGGGCTTTAAATGAATTGTTTTCTCTTATCGTTGGACTGATTTTATTTTGGCAGAGGTTTCCACGACAATGCTGTTCATTTTTCCTAGTATGACATTGAGCCATTTCATTTCCCCGGGTTACCTTGATTGCCAGTTTGCCACCAGCTTCAAACCGTTTCACTAAAGACCCCAGCGCATACAAAATATTTATAGTACGGGGCCGGATAGTCTAGTTATGGTCAAACTAAGAGACTTGTCATAGTACTGCGTCTAAATCAGGACGGCTCACCTGTCTGGTAAACTACATTCGCTAGGTCAGAATGTGTACACAGCTCAACATCAGGCACATTGTGTCGAATCATTAATCTCTTCACTTGAGCTAACCTGGAGAAGCGAGTTAAAATATGTGAAAATAGAACACTACTCTAGCACAACTGCAGGAAAAAGACGTTTTAGTAACTTTAAAAAAAGATAATGTGGTGCGATTATGTGAAAATCCTTAACTTGAACCGAAGCAGAACGTTTCCTATGGAAAACTACACATGCGCTGAAGTTGCAACAAGTTTGGGTTGGCTGTGGCCTGCTGCCTGTGATCAGAAGTTAGTTCATTTGAATTGTAATGTGTAATGTTAATGGTAACTCAATGGGGATACCTGGGGGAGGTTGCTCTCCCTCAGCTCTGTCCTAGTGGCATATGGGAGCCTAGGCCCTTGGCCCATGACGCTCAGTCCCATTCCACGCTGTGGGAGAACAAGCTTGGCTCGCAGTCTTCACATTGCTTATCTTCATCCTGTATACTCCTATGACTTCTCAGAGTACTCGGACCATGACTGAGGGACAAACCATGCAGGGTACACAATGCAGCGTGTGGCTGATGTGTGCAAGTCAGGCTGGTTGTGGTGTGATATGGCACTTTGCTGCTGGGGCGGGTCAAATATTTCGTTTGTGAATTTTGGTTGTGCTAATAGTTGTCTTTTCTTCTTTAGCTTACCGATCTTTCATGCTTTGGGTAAGTAGCATGGCAAGTCCCGAAGTCCTAATAGTATAATTACTTTACTACTATTCAACTTCCAGTCTGATGTATTTTGTGTTTATCAATGTGCTCAGATGGCATGGATGTGGTGTAATAATGTTGTAGATGTCAACTAAAAACTTTGTGCTGTGTGATCTACAAGTGCTGAGTGCTGCTGTATGTGGGTCTTGTTGTCAAAGGAGCGCTGCATAGGCTGGTTGGGCTAGGGTTCTGATTGGCTACTAGGGCTAGGGTTTCCTATTGGACTTAGGGATTAGGGCTTTGGCTTTGATTGGATGTTAGGGCTAGGGCTGCGATTGGTTAATAGGGCCCGGTCTCCCACTGGCTTCAGGGTTTAAGGTCTCTGATTGGTCAGGGTTAGGGCTAGGGTTCCATTGGCTAATAGGGCAATTTTAAGCATAGGGCTTAGGGCGTCTCAGCCTGGGCCTTGATGCTAAGGACGGAGAGGACAAGGACAGTTGCCTGTTTGGGCTGAGCAGAGAGGACAAGGGCAGTTGCTTGTTTGGGTCTGTTCGGGTCCAGCCTAGGGCAAAAGATGCTGCCCTGTTTTCACTTACGAGCTACCACCTTGAGCCCTCCACATCCACCAACATCCAAACACAATATTAGCAAAGGCATTCTACTCATGCACCACAAACACACCTCATACAGATTTCGATGTGTATTGAAACACTACAAAGCCCCACAAACCACACCTACACAACATTCTACCACAACTACAACACTATGGCACCTGCATTCTCACACAAAAAACAACTCTGACCTATACCAATAACACATCACCAACACAAAGCCACATTATTCATAACTTTAATGTATCCAGACACACACTCCCTGTTCAAACAAAACACCAGCGCTATCCTCTACTTGCTCCTGACAGAGCCCCTTTTATCATGACAAAACCTATACTCAGCCTTCCATCACACAATCCACCAACACCTGCCCCCTCTTTTTACCAATTACACACAACCATACAATCCTTACACGCCACTCCACGACACACATAACCTGATCCAGAGATCAAATCTCACATAAACACTCATAACTCTTATCCATCCCCTCTTACACACCCCATACTCTTATCCAAAACACTTCACCACCCCTGTACTTTTCAAATACAGCTCACCGGCATTACTGCACATAAAAATCTTTCACAGAAAACCACTACGTCAATATTTCTTCTCATTACTCCCCAAAAACAAAACACACAAATCTCAATATATTATATTCCTTACACATATATTCCCTATGTAATCTTGTATCTATATATTTATCATTTTAGTCCTATTGCACAAGAAAAAAATTACCCTCTTGAAAGCTTTACTCTGTTCTACCATCACCCTACACCTTTATCAATGTATCCTCTGTCTTCACTCTCTCATCCCAAACCCTTGCTAATACTATGATCTCCAAAATAACCCTTCCTAGACTCCTCCATATACACCTACTGGCTCACCTCGGTGCCGGCCAGTCAAAAAGCACCAAACAAACACTTTTAGGAAAAGGAATGCAGAGTCGCAAACACCACGTGTGCTTTCCGATTCTAAAAGCACACATCGTGCTTTAGATTTGCCTCATTCCTTTTCCTAATAATGCGGGGCTGATTGTGGGCCTTTGAAAACGTATTCATGTTAATTGCAGTACATGACGGCACTGCGATTAACAAAAATACTTTCACAAAGGCCCACAATCTGCCCCGCAGACTCGCACTTTTAAGAAAATAAATGGAGCAAGTGCCAGAGCCACTTGCTGTTGAACGTGAGCCCTTGCGGGATGTGGTGTGCGCGCTAATTATGAGACACTGCGCGCTCGGGATGTCTTCAGTGCGCGCGGGCACAAGCGCGCACGTTAAAGGGAACAGTGGTTATAAGTCAATACTAATCTTGTGACAGACTTGTCCTCATTTACTTGAATGGCTGCCTTAGAGCTATTGTTGGTAAGAGCCACTTCCCTGGAAATACCATTAGCCTTGCTTATGGCTTTGTAAATCAACTCCTTAGTATATCCTCTAGCCAAGAACCTATCTCTACTGGCCATCTGTGCTACATCACATTCTTTTTGTGTGCTGCAAATACGCCGGATGCGCAACATTTCCCCGAAGGGAATGCTGCGTATGAGGTGACCAGGATGGTGGCTGGTGGCGTGCAGCACAGTGTTGCCTGCAGTGGATTTTCTAAATAGTCTAGTCTCCAATCTGTTGTTATGAATGAAGACTTCTACATCTAGTAAGCACACCCTGTTGTCACTGATATAGCCAGTAAAGTGTAAGTTAATAGAGTTGTTGTTGATAACATCAATGAAGTGAAGGGCCTGCTGTTCAGAGCCCTTCCAGATTAGAAATACATCATCGATGTATCTGTATCAGTATGCCACATGTTGGGCAAACTCCTCTGATAGTTGGCCACGGAGGACCTGCTCCTCCCAAAGCCCCATATGCAGACAGGCATAACTTGGGGAGAAACAGGCCCCCATGGCAACACCTCTGATCTGTTGGAACACCTGGCTAGAGAACATAAAGAAATTATATATATATATATATATAATATGAACTTTAAAGTTATATGTGAGTCAGATTTTACATAGGAAGAACATTTTTTGTTTTGCTAATCTTTTTTAAACTTTCCAAAAAGCATTAATCCACCTTAGCTCCTTCCTGGAAAGCTTTGGGGGTGATCAGTCAAGGTGGGGCTGAGAAAGAAGAAGGGGGTCCCAAAACACTTTTTTCCCATGCATTTTTCATAGGAAAAATCAGAGAACAATACAGTCATAATGGCTGAACAGAATGACATTAAAAGTGTGCTTTTGTGTAAATCTGTTCAAAATTCCTTGAAACTTTAAGATTCAAAATGTATAGCTATATTGACAGTTGATCCTACAAGTCTCCTGCACTAAATCCGCGGTATTAAAATTGAAGCAATCAGATTGGTCAAAAGTGCTTTTTTTCCCATCACGTGACTCACTCCTGTGGGGCTAGCAAGATATCTGATTGGCTAGCCGCAATGTTAAAGAAAATGTGCTAATTGTCATTCTAGAACATGGGGACTTAAGATAGTTGGCGGCAGGGTTGAGGTACTGTATGGCTGATGGCCATGTGCGATGGGGGGGGGTTAGCCGCTTGCGCTTATGGTCGAATACCTTGCACCCTGATGTTTCAGGCACAGGCCTGGACTGTGGTCAGGTTCTGCGGCCAACGCTGCCCCCTTGCAGAACGCAGCAAGGGATTGACTGCAAATATATCATAAAACAATATTACTTTACATTAAAAAAACATAGAAATTCACAAAAAAATCACAGAAAACTGGGAAATTAGCTAGTAAGAGACACAAGTAAAACTTGTGCTCCTGAATTGAATTAGGTGCTTGTAGAGCGGTCTATTACTCCAAAACGAGCATCCTGGCGCTAGTCGGAAAGAGCGGTGTTTTAATCAACCAAGAAAAATCAAAAGAAGGATAAGACATCTGAGAATAACAGTGTAAAGCAAGTGCTGCAAAAAGCCAGGACTTCAACTACTTTCTAAAAATTATTTCAGATTCAATGAATCTTAAATGACTGGGAAGTTGGTTCCATGCCTTGGTGACCAGGACTGAGAATGATTTGCCTCCTCGAGTTCTAAGTCTGAAAGAGCAGGGTTTAAGAAGATTGGCAAGGGAAGATAGCAGGGTCCATTTGGTGGTATAATGTGTGAATATGGCCATTAGATATCTTGGCCTAATAGATCTGTCGGCTCTAAATGTGAATAAAAGAATTTTAAAAAGGACCCTTTTATGCACTGGCAACCAATGTAAGGTTTTCAAAGCTGCTGAGGCCAATGCTCGTCGGGGTAGTTTCAGTGCCAATTTAGCGGCTGCATGTTGCACAACCTGAAGTTTCTGGATAGTTTGTTTTGATGAACCTGCATGCAAACTGTTGCAGTAATCCAATCTAGAAGTTATCAATACAATGGCAACTGTAATTTTTCCCATCAGTGGGAGGTAGTCAGAAAAGTTTTCCGTGTTTTTATAAGATTAATAGCACATACCTACTACTCCAAGGGCTTGTGGACGTAAAGAGAAGGAAGCATCAAATTTAACTCCGAGGTTTCTTACAACCGCAACAGTAGCTGGAGAGGGGGCACCATGTTTGGCCACCATTGAGCTGGGCAGGAAGAAGTTTGACATCCCTAGCGGCAGGATCCCTCCTGTCCGTATTACATTTTAAATGATTAGATTGTATCCAACGAATGACTGCAGTAAGGCAATTTTTTTAATTGATCTCTGAGCCAAAGGATATTTTATCCAGTGATAAGATCATCAGCGTATCATCCACATATGAGGTGGTTTCTATTCCAAAAGATGTAATTTACGAAATCAGGGGGCCATGTAAATGTTAAATAATGCAGGGCTGAGCAAAGAGCCCTCTGGTACCGCTGACGTGACAATCCTTTCAGGGGATTAAAATGGACCTAGTACAACAGTTTGTCCCCGCTCTGTAAGGAACGATTTGATTCAAGACAGTGGGAGTTGAGAAATCCCATAGTCCTTAATACGTTGGAGCAGGATGTCATGAGAGATGGTATAAAATACAGCGGATGAGTCTAATAAAATCAACACTGAATTGTTCCCCGATTCCAAAGTTAATTTTAAGGTATCTGCGACTTCCAGTAAGGCTGACTCAGTCTGAGAGCCCCTACATCTTTCCTGCAGTCAGGGAATGCTCCCCTAGTCCTCTTGTATCATCTCTGTCACTTCTTTACAGGATGAAGGCTATAGTGACACACTTAGACATTGCCTCTCGTGACAGGTCCTTCCCACATCCAACAAGGGTAATAAAAGTGCATCACACTATGCTCATACACCATAATAAAATTATCAAAACATTTGTAAAATCTGTATTTTTTTATAATGTATGCTTTTGCTGTTGCTGTGAACAAAGGCCTCTCGGAGCCTGAGGGTATTTAAACCCCAGAGGCCTTTGTTTTATTTGTTAGAACATTCTGCCCTCTAGTGGCAGAATGTTCTAATAGCCTTATAGCCCTCCATAGCTGGGCTATACCGGCCATTAAAGTCCCGCTCCCTTGTTAAAGGCCTGAGCCGAATGCTGGAGCGGGCATTTAATGGCCGGTATAGCACCTCTGTCCACTTATCTTGCTGAATCCTGATCATATACACTATATGTTAATTTGATTAAATGTTATTCAAAATGAAGATTTATCTTAAATAATTCACTTTGAGTTCTTCATTTTGTCGAAATAAATGTAATTCTGATGGGTACTGCTTCCCAGCTGCTATTTTCTGATTGGCCACGTGCTCTTCCTTGCTTATGTTTCCAAAACATGACTGCCTCACAGCCAGGCCTGCTGTGATGGATACATTGCCAAGACTGTTACATGACTTCCTTCGTTAATCAGCAGCACTCAATCATCCATCACAGAGGATATTGCTTTCCGAGACTTATTCATAGCATGAGGAATCTAGGGGAAGAAGTATCTGATAACTCATCGCCATCTCCTGATAAGTCAGTAGAATTCAAGATAATACGATTTTAAGTTTATGTCTATTTGTCATCTGCTGTGACTGTCTGTGACGCCAATGACCTTTCTGTTGGGTCCATTCCACACACCTCTTTTGGATGAGGGTAGAGAAAAAGTAATTGAATCAGTGTGCCTTTTGGCAGCATGCAAAGCCTGATGTTGCCACATTCAGTGGAGACAAAGCTGTTCCTTGAGTCATGTTGTGCCACATAGCAGTGTTGGAGAGCTTTTGCTTGGGGAAAAGTTTTCGAGATCCAGTGTGGCGCCTGGAGGATATTCATAAGGTGAGGAATCTGCAGTAAGAAATAATGTATACTGAAAATATCATTACAGAAAGTAAGTAACCTTTTCTTTTCAATCACTCTTTGTGATTGATGCATTTTGCTTACTTAATAAATGTGTTTATTCAATACTTACAAATATTTTCATGTATACCTTGTTCTACACACTCATCATCTAAAAGTTTACATACATGCAATATTCAAAGTTTATTAACTACAAAATAAAAAATACATCTATGCAATTCATCAGCCCTTTGACACGTTGATCAATCGTTTGAATCCTTTAAGATATGTACCCACATCTACAATGAGTTACTTGTGAAGGATTCACAAGACGACTCCTTGCATTTTAACGATTTGGCATTTTCCAGTTATTTAAGAGTTGGAGAATACACTTTATTGCCATTTTTGAACTGACTAAGATTAAATAGTATTTGTATCACGGTTACAAATTCACTTCCAGTAATGTATGTTAACTGTCTTCTTTTTTAAGACCAGGCCAAATATCCTCAATGTCCAAGGCAGATGTTGGCAAAACCAGAAGAACATATAATGAGGCCTCCTTTCAAATCCAGGCAAGTCAAGCTGATAATTATGAGTGCTATTGACACTTAAACATTTAAAGTGAGATAAACATTTGAATTTGATTTTACTTTTCTTGCTTCAGTTCACAGGGCTAACCAAG
The DNA here is from genome assembly GCF_964204655.1 of Triturus cristatus. NCBI lineage: Eukaryota > Metazoa > Chordata > Amphibia > Caudata > Salamandridae > Triturus > Triturus cristatus. Next base: position 1,235,004,888 of record NC_140585.1, on the reverse strand, counting down.
TGTTTCATTTACTTGTGCGAAAAGGCAATATCTGTAATTGGATGCACAATATGCACCCAATTACATCTTCTTTTACTGTACTCAGAAAGATCCCTGCCACTAGCTCAGCTGCATCTCGTGATGCGTACTAGTAATTTTTGAAGTTTCGATTGTCATGGCAGAGTGCAAGCCTAGCACCAAACCTATGACTTTAATAGCAGTGGCAGCTGGTGACATTTGAAAGTAGTGAGGCGTAAAAGTTGTGTATGAATTTTATGTAGCCAGTGACACGATCAAGCTAATGGACAAACGTGGGGTCCAGGTCGTGTGCTCCTCCTGAGAAAATATTGAAAAAATATTGGCAAATGGTGCATTTTAAAGCAAATTAGTTAATTGATAGAGCAAGGCTTATAAAGCAGTGGAAACATATAGTCTTCAAATATTACACACATTAAAAACTGCTCCATATATTACTGCATTTATGTGCTCAACAGTTATTCTAATGTGCAAATTGTACAGCACGACAACTTCAGCCCTTTAAAGTGTGTGCTTGCCCAGTGTCTTGCACTGCATGCAACATTAACTTTGGAAGAAAATGCTCTAACCAGGTTTCAGAAAGCACCCACAGCTGCTGGCTGCAGTCGGTCATATAGAAATATGTGCAGACAGGTCTTTAAGTGGCATGAAAAAAATTGGGGCTCTCCGAAAGGGAACATGTGAAATACATTTTTGTGATTCTCATGGTGCCACCAACCACTATTTTGGTTTCTCTCTGAGATGTAATTGCATCCTGTCAGTACGATTGGCTTTGTGAATGGTTCATAGCTGTTTAAGATAAATTAGTAACAACAATGATTTGTTATTAATAATTAGCATTGGAAATGTTTCAATTCAGAAATTGTGAGTCTGTGAATTAAATAGTATTGAGGCCTGTGGAAGGAGTTTTGGCCTTTAGTTATGTGCACTTTATGTTAGAAATGTAAGACCTTTTTCTCTGCACAGCTCATCCATCTGCACATGTTCAACCACCTCTCTTTCCTCATCAGCACTCTTTCTTCACTCTTCGCTGAATGCAATTCCTCGCATCTCCCTCACTTCATCACTTCCAAACATACACTGCATTCATTCACATTTAGGCAATTTATTTCCTTTTGTCTTGTAAATATTTTGAAATCTGTATACCCCCTTCACACACATTTCCACAGAATTTCAATTGCAACTGGAATGCATGACCATTTTTCTGTGTGCTCTGCAGAGAGTCCAACCCACTGGCAGGCACTTTGCTTTGGTTTCAGCCTTATTGTCAGAGCTCTCAACCAAAGGCACTCATATACACCTGGCACGGCTCAAAGTATGCACTATGCAAGAGTAATAAGATGCAAGGAAAAAATACAGAAACACAACATGATAAAATAGCTAACACTTTCGGGGAATGCCAGATTAAGTAAAACATGAAATAAGAGAGGAACTAATTTGCTGATGTGCATTGGCCTAACATTATCAGATAGAGACAAGTAGCAGCAGATTCCTTAACTTTTGAATTCTCCCCAGGCGCCAGTCTGGAATTGGACATTCTTCAGCAGTACCTCTGCGTGCCGGGGGACAGCATCATACAGCTCTGTGATGACGTTGACTCCGGTCATGACGTCAGTGGAGCCATATAAGTCCCCTCCGGCACCCGAACGTAATTTTTTTCTTTTCCGGACTGTAACGCGGATCCAGAGAAGCGGTTGCTCAGGTCGATTATTTGACCTACTTTCACACTTTGTGTCGGTGGAACAGTATGCCTTTGTCTAATGTCTGCAGGTTTCAAACCTTGTGGGTCTTGTAGCCGACATATGTCGGTGACTGACAGTATACAATTTGTATGTGGTGTTTAGGTGAGCACCACAATCCCAAAGAGTGTGGCTCGTGCCAGAAACTAAAACCAAAGTTGTTAAAGGAGCAACATTTGAAGTTGATGGTGGCGCGTGTATCACGATCCTCGGAGGCTTCCCAACCTCTGTCTTGTTCGCCTCGGGAAGAGCATTTGCGGGGTCAAACTGGGAGCTGTAGCCATTATTGAAGACGTTGTTCTTTGGGGAAGTCAAAAGGTAAGCAGGTGAAGTTGCAGCCTTCTCGGACTTCACCTCGTAGAGACTCCGTGTCCCATTACCCCTCCCGCTTGATGGTTGTGTGCTGGGTCGATATTCCCATGCTTTATGGGATTCGCTACAGAATGTGTTACCATCTCTTCTGGATAACCTCTGCTCGGAAATTGGTGATTTGATTGAAGATGGTCAGCAGGCTGCTAGGCTTACTATAAGGTGTGGTATGGACACTACGGACTCTGTAGGTCGGGCTATGGCATCGGCAGTGGCATTAAGGCTTCGGGCTTGGTTGGCAACTTCAGGTTTCTTGGAGGCTGTCCAGTCGACTTTGCCCAACATGCCATTTGATGTTGCCATTTTTGGGGAGTCAAGTTGATGCAGCATTAAGACGCTTCCGTGAAATACAGAGGTCTTTAGAGTCATAGCTTTTCCTTGTTTGTTACTGGTGTAACTTGTCTTTATACTTGAGGTACAGGCTTTTTCTTTATACGAGAGTAAGCTTTGTTAGGGCATTTTACATGTCCGTTGCTGATTTGACCACTTGGTGTCCTGCGAGAGTAGATGTTTTATTCTCAGTACCATTTTTTCCCTTTTTTGGGCTTTTTAAGGGTATTGATATAGATGACCGAGGGAGGTTTCCCTTTGTCCCTTGGCCTCTGAGGATGAGCTTTGTGCTCAAGAGATTATTTTCAAGAGATGTGTCTTTTTTTATGGAAAATGTTCTGACGCAAGCTTCTTTGAAGCAGTTCAGTATGCTAAAATGTGCATGGTTTCGACCTTTCGTTATCTCTCATAGGGACATGTTGGTATGCTAGTGGTAAGTCTGGTAAATAGGGACGCTCTTGTCTTTACTCGTTAGAGTAATCAGGGTAGTATGTCCTCACTACTCTTGTGGTGTGCATATTTAGTATGGCGCTGATGGATTCAGGGCCTACATTTTGTATTCTTTTGAATCCATGTTCTTGTGGTTCATACTTCATTAAAGTCCTCTTGGAATATATGTTTTTATGGTGTTGGTTATTTTCTCCTTCTGAGCGGACTGCATATCTACATTTTTATTATATGTACTTCATTTTTAGGAACATTGTGAGAGGAAATTCGGAGTTTATGGTGTATTCTTTGGATGACATAAGTTAGTTGCCTTCTCTGTGGTGTGGATAGGTAATTCATTTGTAAATTCCTAGAACATATGGGTTGAACTCTGTATCTTACGCTGTGTGATAGGTAGTGTTGGAAACAATCTGATGGAGACTTCTAGCTGCAGTTTCCTTACCGGTTTTCGGTTATACAATTTATGGTTGTAGTTTTTAGGCTTTATAAGAAGCTCTTCTTGTTATTCTCCCACAATGCTTTTTGCATCTGTCTGAAGGTTATATATTACCTGTCTTTTTGGGTATGTATCTATTTTCTCTGTATTTTACAAGTCCTTGGGTCATGGCTGTTACTTCTTGAGGCGGACTTGTGATCTAATTGTGTTTTGTATCACTAGTGTTGTTGCATGCACTTGTTGTTAACAAGGATTCATTTTGTATATAATTTCCTTTTAATATTTAGTTTTTTCCTTATTTAATGTTTTGATCCTGCACTAATTGGAGCATTCCCTTTTCTTCTTTCGCTTGGCTTGGTATTTTGAGCGTGCCCACGGCTCGGAGTCACTTTTAGACATTCTGAGCATGACACTGAAGGCCATGCAGGCGCAGGCATTGTAGATACCTGCGGTCCTGGAGTAAATGTGGACCAGCGATGCTCTATGTGTTGTCAGACGACTCGGAGTCTATTGTGACTCAATTTTATATATATTATGTATATGTCCAGGTGATACACTTTTGTAGCACAAATGTTTAAATAATTGATGAATATGAATATTAAATTCAAACATATCAGTGTTGTTTTAGTCTCTTTACAGTGCATTATATAACCTTTGAGTGGTCATTATGTCAAACAAAATTCTCTATATCATGGAGGTATTATTGTTCATCTTTCTTTTGGTGTTCATTCATTTTGGTGTAATGGAATGAGTTCTGAGAGTCCTTCTTTTGGATTTTATCAGCACAGTTCTTTCTCTGATTTTTTTTTATTGTTGTGAAGAATGCGGAATACATGACTTTTGTCTTGCACTCGGCCCTATTGGTCAGCGTGTTTCCTTTCCCCTCGGGGGATAAACGTTAATGTCTGATAAGTACAGATGGTTCTTTAGGGATTTTCCCCCTTTTCCTTCAAGGGCCGATTCTCTCTGGCCTGTAGGGTTATTTATTATTTATATGTTCTGTGACAGTGATCATGGATTCTATTTTCTTGTTGTGCTATTCCTACATACATTTGGTCGGTTGTTAGTTATGGCCGGCTGGTTCTCTTGAGAACCTTTGTCGGATTGGTTTGCAGCCCCTCCTCCAGGGGGGTATAGCTATGGTATTTAATTCAAAAGTTAAGGAGTCTGTGGCTAGATGTCTCTATCAGATGTAAAAGTTACTTACCTTCGGTAACGTAATATCTGGTAGAGACACAGTCTAGCCGAAGATTCATTAACTCCCTGTCCATCCTCCCCACTCGGCGAATGACCTATGAGGTAAGGGTTGTACCCTTTTTCGGTACTGGTTTTATATACCGATGATTACTATCTCAACTTATGTTGGGACTCAACAGACCACTTGGCCTGGCCACACAGGTTGTGTTTATATGTTGCCATACTGTCCATTTCCAAATGTATGTTGTGAGTAGGGTGGGGGATGTTTTCTCTTTCACACTGGATTGGACAACAGTGGGCAGTATTGATTTATTTGTTCTCTCATTGAAAGTCTTTGTTTGGTATCATCATACCTTGTATTGGCACTATCAATATGTTACGTAATGGTGTGATTCAGCAAACAGCTTGTTGTTGTTTGTATAGGTTTTATTTTGCTATTACTATGTCACTCATTACCACTGATGAATGGACTCTACAGTGTAAAGTTTAATTCCCTTACGTGAGGGTTATTCACCAAGGCACAGGGTTGCAGTTTTCTTTGAAAAACAGGTCTGGTATTGACACACACTTTGATGTTTCTTCTTTATTAATGCTTCCAAGATTTTTGATGAATGGTCTATAGCCATGGTACTCATAGTACTGCCAGCGGGCCACCAGTGGCCCGGCAGTCCTTCATTGGCGGCCCGCGAACCTTGCCTTGATGAGTCTACGTTTCTAGCGAGGCCAGCAGTAAACACAGAAGATAACCACAGGAGCATACGTAGTGATTACATATTAAATAGGTATTCACTAAGTATGCTCCTGCAGCCATCTTCTGTGTTTACTGCTGGCCTCTGTAACCTCACGGCACAGTTGGAAAGACACAGAGACAGAGACAGATAGAGGCAGAGACAGATAGAGGCAGGGACAGATAGAGGCAGGGACAGATAGAGGCAGAGACAGAGATGCAGATAGAGACAGAGACAGATAGAGACAGAAACAGATAGAGATAGAGACAGACAGAGACAGAGACAGACAGAGACAGATAGAGAAAGAGACTGACACAGAGAGACAGACAGACAGAGCCAGACAGATACAGACAGACAGAGACAGATAAAGACAGAGACAGATAGAGATTGTTAGACTTGGCATGTTTCCCCAGAGTTTTTGCTTTCTGACCTCCCGGTTTTGACTCTGTATTTGCTGGCATAGTGTTTCTGAGCACTTTTCTCACTGCTGATCAGTGGCAAAGTGCAAGTGCTCCTGTGGTGATTTGTGTTATGGATTGGTGTTTCCATGATTGGATATTTGATTTACTTGTTAGTCCCTAGTAAAGTGCACTGACTGTGCCAGTGCCTGTAAATCAAATGCTACTAGTGGGCCTGCAGTACTGATTGTGCTACCCACATGAGTAGCACGGAAAAGGTACCTCAGAACCGCCATTGCGGAGTCTGTGCGCAGTTTGTAACTGCCATGTCGACTTGGCCAGTGCACACACTTGCCAGTCCCTCACCTTCCCTTTTTCTTACATGTCAGTCACCCTTAAGGTAGGCCAAAGGTACCCCTGTGGGCAGGGTGCAGTGTATGTAAAAGGTAGGACATGCCCTGGTGTGTGTGGCATGTCCTGATAGTGAATTACGGCCAATTTAGTTTTTCGCTATTTTAAGGCTACCTGTTCCCCATAGGACAGTATGGGGAGTTTGTTTATGACATCTTGTAAACATAACTGGCCCGGGGAATTCGGTAGGAAAATAAAGTTTAGTATGCCTGACCTCTTTTAGTGAAGGTGGTGTTTACATTCTGTGTTTGAAAATACCACTTTTAGAAAGTAGGTATTTTCTTGCTCAGTCATCCCGTGTCCCTCTGCTGGAATGTGGATTGCCTGCCTGGGTTTTGGATGACAGAAAGCTGGGGAGCAAGAGTGGCTCCACATGGTCTAGGTGGGTCAGGAAAGGGCTGAATAGACCTGGGCTGCAATTGGGGAAGGGGGAGGAGATTTCCTTGCACCTCAAAGGGCCTGGTCTGCCTCTGACCATGCCGTCTCCACCTTCTGCCAGGGAGTCACACCAGAGAAGGTAACTGGTTCTGGCTGGGCACAGATACTCTCTGCCTAAGAGATCAAAGGATTTTGGGATATAAATATTGGGTCCCAGACCCCTGAACATTAGAACTTGTTTGGACCAAGAAGACTTCTAAGAAGAAGAGCTGGAGAAGATGTGAGGAGGGACTACCACTTTGCTGTGTGCTTTGCTGTGTTGGCCTGCAGTGGCTGTTTCTGTCTTGGGCAGTGAAAGGACTGGACTTTCTGTAATCTACTTTTGTGAGTTTCTCCAAGGGCTTGAGGTAGAGCTTGCCCCCTGTTCAAGAAGTCTCAGGAACAGCAAAGACTTCAAGCTTTTCTGCCCTTAACACTGAGGAGTGTGTGTTTTCTGCTGTAACAAAAGAAAAGCAACCCGACGACGTCTACGACGCCGCTGCTGACTCCGTGTCCTGAAGGCACCGCAGAGGCCACCGCCGCAACACTGCACCACGACCCTGGTCTCATCAACGACACCTGCTGACGCTGCCACCGAGCTGCTGCCCGCACCGCGACCTGTGGGCACCGCACTCCGTAACGCCTCGCTTCACGACGATGCCATGGTATCCCCGGCTACAACGCTCCACGCCGAAATCTATGCCGCTGGTTGCACCGTGGCTCGTAAAGTTACACAATGCACCGTCCTCATCCCTCACTGCAGCCTTGGCCTACCGACTCCAGCGCCATCGACTCCAGTTTGTCAGGCGACAACAGCGCTTCAGCCACGACGGCGCCGCTGCTTGCACCGTGACTTGCCAGCTCCGCGACGAGCACCGCCTTCACCTCGCACCACGACCCTGGTCTCACCGACTACGCCATCTGACGCCGCCACCGAGCCGCTGCTCGCAGCGAGATCTGAGGGCACCGCAGCACCCGACGCCTGCCGACGCCAGCGCTCCTGACTCCTACAGAGAGGAGATCGATCTTCAATGCGTGTGACTTCGAGGGCCCTGACGACTCCTGCACCGACCTCAGGAACGGACACCCGCGGATGCCGTGCTTTCGGAAGCTCAACAAGATGTCGCCGACGCCCTGCATTTCTAAAAGGTACTGTTTGCGGGTCTTCCCTACACCGTAGCTGGCCTGAGACGCCGCGGTCAGCTAGAACTGTTTGGATTTGTTTGCTCAGAACGCCATGATAGCCCCGGACGAAGCTATCGACATCAAGGAACTTTTTTTCAAGCACATTTTGATAACTGAAGATTTTTAAGTACTGTATTGTGGATTTTTATCGTTTTTTGTCTTGTATTAAATATATAAAAATATTGGATGTTTTTCTAAACTGGTGTGGTGTCCATTTGTAGTGCTTACACTGTATTACTCTTGGTTATGTGCAAATGCTTTACACACTGCCTCTAAGATAAGCCTGACTGCTCGTGCCAAGCTACCAAGTGGGTGAGCAGGGGTTATTTTAGGAGTGTAACTCCCTTATACTGACTTGAGTGGTGGTTTCTGCCTGGTTTTGGCGCAAGCCCGAGCCTACCAAACATCCCATTTCTAACATTGGTTGTCAGCGGTGAGGATAGGACTTGCCTTTGCTCGTGACTTACAGTGATTGGTGTGCACTATTACAATATCGCAGACCATTACATGCCGCATACTGGTTCTTTTTCTTTTTGGCCTATTTTTGATTTTACCAGTTGAACTTGCTACTTCATCATGCCTGAATCAAGAGCATCATCTGTTGCATCCCTGGAAATTGCCTTTGAGGAGGATAGGTTGAAATCCTACAGTGTTAAGGAACTGAAAGTGATTTGCTAAAATCTAAAAGTCCAAGTCAGAAGCCTCACTAGGAAGGAGGAACTACAAAAGGCGCTGAGGGCCTGGGTAGCAACCAGACATGCCTGCGAGCAGTCTGGTGATCTCAGTGGAGAGGCAGAGGAGCCTATTCCTAGGGTGGATGTGCTTTTGGGATTGTGGGATTGTGGGAACCCTCCAGGCCAGGCAGCAGTGGCCTGTCCACAGAGGAGCTGGAGGACAAGCCGGAAGCAAGAAGAGTTGCAGTAGAACTGGAGAAACTTAAGATAGCCATGGAAGAGAAAAGGATGATGTTAGATCATGAGATCAGGTGAAGGGGCTGGATCAGAGGAGTAGAGCCAGCTCAGATGGTGGCAGCAACCCGTCAAGACAGGCAGACAGGATGGTGCACATCCCTAAGAATGTAGGCTAGGAATTCAAGAAGGGGGACGACATACAAAGGTGGTTTCAGGGTTATGAGGCATCCATACACATGAATGGGGTCCCTGAGGAGAATTGGGGAGCAGGATTGTGGCCTCTGTTTCCAGAAGAGGCAAGGGATACTTTAATAGCTTTGGGTAAGGGGTATAACCTCACCTATGCTAACATGAAGAAGGCCCTTCTCACTAAGTATCGTCTCACTCCTGAAAAACACAGGGATAAGTTCAGGTCCAGTAAGAAGTCCGATGCCAACACTTGATTGGAATGTGTAGATGTGTTCTGCAGGTCACTGGATGGCTGGGTGAAGGGTAGTAATGTGACATATTTTCAGGAACTCTACAATTTGATTGCATGGGAGCACTTGTCTAGTCTATGTTTTGCAGATCTGCGCCAGCACCTAGTCGATAGTAGGCTGACTTACCCCAGGAAGCTTGCTATGGAGGTGGACCGCTGGGTGAGTACCAGAGTCCACAGGAAGGCGTTTGGGGGGGACTCAGCCAAAGGTGGACAGGGTCCCCAGCAGAAAAGTCGGGGGGACAAGGGTAAAGCACAGTAGTTCTCTGAAGGGCCCCAAACTAACACCCAGGGTAAAGGTTCCCATCCCCACGGAGATAAGAAACAAGGGGTCTCTTCAGGAAAGCCTGCTGAGACCGGCCCCGGCAAGTGTTTTGCATGCGACTAGGTGGGTCACATGAAGGGGGACCCCAAGTGCCCTAAGGGGGCACAGCCACCCACCGGTGGACAGTCCAAGGTGTTGGCTAGTGTAGCGCTTGAGGAGGAGGAGTACCCACAGGAAGGTGGGGACCCCGCAGAAATGACCCTCGTCTCACTTGGGGACAGTGAGATGGTCCCAGAAAACACGGTGCCCCCTAACACAAAGAAATACAGCACCTGGGTGACCATCAATGGGAAAAGGGTAGAGGCTCTAAGAGATACTGGAGCCAGTGTGATCTCAGTCCGGTGTCACCTGGTCTCTGAGAAGCAGGTAGTCCCAGGGGCATTCCACCAAGTAATTGCGGTGGACAATTCAGAGTGCCAGTGTGTGGGGGCACAGGTTCCCTTCGAGTGGGGGGGGTCTCAGGTCCCTTGAGGGTGGTTTTGAGCCCTTCCATGCCTGTAGATTGTATGCTAGGTAACTACCTGGAGCAGTTCTTATGGAAAGATGTTGAGCTCAGTTCTCACTTGGAGATGCTTGGGTTGCCAGAGTAGGCATGAGTGTCCACTCGGTCAATGGCGGCCAGAGAGGGTGATCAAGAGGACTTGGAGCCTGAAACAGTGGCCCAATCCCTTGCCAAGAGAAAGTGCAAGGGGTGCGGGAAACCGGCCCCTGAAGTTACCATGGACCGGGAGGAGGCGGACCTTGAGGGGGATCCCCCGGTGCCTACAGGGAGGCAGGTAGCTGAACTGGGGGACATCTCTGAGCTGACCCATTGGCATCAAGAAGGGGGTCCCACCAGGGAGGAATTCTGCAAGGAGCAGAAGGAGTGCCCTTCTCTGGAGGGTCTGCGGCGGCAGGCTGCAGACCAGGCAGCTGGTGATCAGTCTGGATCACACTGGATCTACTGGGAGAATGATCTCCTGTACAGTGAGTCTAAGGTCGCTGAGCCTGGGTCAGCCTGTGTGCTGGTGGTACTCCAGCGCTTCAGGTCCTTCCTACTGGGTCTGACTCATGACGTGCCTTTGGCAGGACATTTGGGGCAGGACAAGACCTTTGACAGGCTTGTCACCCACTTCTTCTGGCCCCAAATGCGAAGGCAGTCAGATGGACATTGCAGGTCTTGCCAAACTTGCCAGGCAAGTGGTAAGAGTGGGAGGAAGGTCAAAGCTCCTCTCCAACCTTTTCCAGTGGTTGGAACGCCCTTTGAAAGGGTAGGGATGGACATTGTAGGGCCACTGGATCCCAAGACAGCCATGGGCAACAGGTACATCCTGGTCTTGGTGGACCATGCCACCCGGTACCCGGAGGCAATCCCTCTCAGGACAGCGACGGCGCCAGTGGTGGGCCGGGCGTTAATGGGGATCTTTTCCCGACTGGGGTTCCCCAGAGAGGTGGTTTCTGGCAGGGGCGCCAATTTCGTATCCAAGTATATGACATCCCTGTGGAAGGAGTGTGGTGTAACCTACAAGTTCACCACCTCTTACCACCCACATGGTAACAGTCTGGTGGAGAGGTTCAACCAGACCTTGAAGGGCATGATTAAGGGTCTAATGGAACCCATGAGGCGTAAGTGGGAAGTCCTCTTGCCGTGCCTTCTCTTTGCATACAGGGAGGTACCACAGAAGTCTCTTGGGTTCAGTCCCTTTGAGCTTCTGTATGGTCACCCTGTGATAGGGCCTCTGTGTTTGGTGAAGGAAGGCTGGGAGGCAGCTCCCAGGAAAACTGCCCAGGATGTGTTTAGTTACATGCTGGCCTTCAAAAACCAAACTGCCCGCTTCAGGAAACTCACTCAGGCGACCCTAGAAGCAAGCCAGGAAGAAATGAGGAAGTGGTATGACCAGAATGCCACTCTGGTCGAATTTCAACCTGGGCAAAAAGAGTAGGTCATGGCCCCAGTGGAACCTTGTGCCATGCAGGACAAGTGGACTGGGCCATTTGAGGTGGTGGAGCGCAAAAGTGATGTCACCTACCTGGTGGATTTGAGGGCTCCAATGAACCCTTTGAGGGTCCTCCACGTGAACCGCCTCAAGCCCCACTTCGAGAGGTCCGAAGTGAGCATGCACTTGCCGACAGATGATGGGGTGGAAGAGTGAACCTCCCCCTGATCTCCTGTCTACCAAGGAGCGCGATTGGTCAGTGGAAGGTGTGATCCTCTCCCCTACACTGACTAAAGACCAGCAGAGCGACTGTCACCAGTTGTTGGGACAATTTGCCCCACTGTTCTCCCTGACCCCAGGTGTTACTCACTGGTGTACCCATGACGTGGACACCGGTGACAGTCCTCCTGTGAAGCACAATATTTACAGGTTGACTGACCGGGTCAAGGCCAGCATTAAAGAGGTGGTCTCTAAGATGTTGGCATTAAGGGTGATTGAGCCTTCCAACAGTCCTTGAGCCAGCCCAGTGGTCTTGGTCCCAAAGAACTGCGGTTTTGTGTGGACTACCGTGGGCTCAATGCCGTCACCAGGACTGACGCACACCCCATCCCCAGAGCGGATGAGCTCATTGATCTGTTGGGATCTGCCAAGTTCCTCAGCACGTTTGATTTAACGTCTGGGTACTGGCAGATTGCCTTAACCGATGTGATTAAGGGGAGGTCAGCATTTTCAACCCCAGAAGGACAGTACCAGTTCTGGGTGATGCCCTTTGGATTGAAGAATGCCCCTGCCACCTTTCAGAGGTTGGTCAACCAGGTGTTGGAGGATTTCAGTTCCGCCTACCTGGATGACATCGCAGTGTTCAGTTCCACCTGGGAAGAACACTTGCAGCACCTCTGTGAAGTGTTGAAGGTGCTGCAGAGGGGTAGGCCTCACGATCAAGGTCAATAAGTGCCAGATCGGGCAGGGTTCGGTGGTGTACTTTGGACACCAGGTAGGAAGCGGCCAGGTGGCACCCCTATAACCCAAGATTGACACCATTCTGGCTTGGGAGCCCCCCAAGACCCAGACAGAGGTGAGGGCCTTCTTAGGACTCACTGGGTACTACAGGAGGTGTGTTAAGGGGTATGGCACCATTGTTGCCACAGAGTTGACTTCCAGGAAGCAGCCCAAAAAGGTTATCTGGACTGAGTCCTGCCAGAAGGCTTTTGATGCCCTGAAGGCCGCCATGTGCATGGCACCCGTTCTCAAGGCACCCAAGCTCAAGGCACCCGACTTCTCCAAGGAATTTGTCGTGCAGACTGACACTTCAGAGTATGGAGTGGGAACGGTGCTCTCACAACTGAACGAAGAGGGCCTAGACCAGCCTGTAGTCTTCCTTAGCCGGAGACTACTCTCCAAGAAACAGAGGTGGAGTGCCATAGAAAGGGAAGCTTTTGCTGGGGTCTGGGCACTGAACAAGCTGAGACCATACCTGTTGGAACTCACGTCCGGGTTCAGCCAGACCACAGGCCTCTCAGGTGGTTGATGCAAATAAGGGATGAGAATCCAAAACTGCTGAGGTGGTCCATCTCCCTACAGGGAATGGACTTTACGGTGGAACACTGTCCTGGCACACACTTGCCAGTCCCTCACCTTCCCTTTTTTTACATGTCAGCCACCCCTAAGGAAGGCCCAAGGTACCCCTGTGGGCAAGGTGCAGTGTATGTGAAAGGTAGGACATGCCCTGGTGTGTGTGGCATGTCCTGATAGTGAATTACGGCCAATTTTGTTTTTCGCTATTGCAAGGCTAGCTGATCCCCATAGGACACTGAATGGGGAGTTTGTTTATGACATCTTATAAACATAACTTGCCCGGGGAATTAGGTAGGAAAATAAAGTTTAGTATGCCTGAACTCAGAATCTAAAGATGCATCTTTGAGTGAAGGTGATTTTTACATTCTGTGTTTGAAAATACCACTTTTAGAAAGTAGGTATTTTCTTGCTCCGTCATCCTGTGTGCCTCTGCTGGAATGTGGATTCCCTGTCTGGGTTTTGGATGACAGAAGGCTGGGGAGCAAGAGTGGCTCCAGATAGTCTAGGTGGGTCAGGAAAGGGCTGAATAGACCTGGGCTGCAATTGAGGAAGGGGAGGAGATTTCCTTGCACCTCAAAGGGCCTGGTCTGCCTCTCACCATGCCGTCTCCACCTCCTGCCAGGAAGTCACACCAGAGAAGGCAGAACTGGTTCTGGCTGGGCACAGACACTCTCTGCCTAAGAGAACAAAGGATGGGATATAAATATTGGGGCCCAGACCCCTGAACTTTAGAACTCATTTGGACCAAGAAGACTGCCAAGAAGAAGAGCTGGAGAAGCTGTGAGGAGGGACTACCACTTTGCTGTGTGCTTTGCTGTGTTGGCCTGCAGTGGCTGCTTCTGTCTTGGGCAGTGAAAGGACTGGACTGGACTTTGCAATCTACTATTGTGAGTTTCTACAAGGGCTTGAGGTAGAGCATGCCCCCTGTTCAAGAAGTCTCAGGAACAGCAAAGACTTCAAGCTTTTCTGCCCTCAGCATTAGGGACTGTGTGTTTTGTGCTGCAACATAAGAAAAGCAACCCGACGACGTCTACTACACCGTTGCCGACTCCGTGCACTGAAGGCATGGCAGAGGGCAGCGCCGCAACGCCGCACCGCGTCCCTGGTCTCACCGCCACTGCCTGCTGTTGCCGCCACCGAGTCGCTGCCTGCACCACGCCCTGTGGGCACCACATTCCGCACCGCCTCGCTTCACGACGACGCCTTGGTATCCCCGATGCCGCCGCTCCACGCCGAAATCTATGCCGCTGCTTGCACTGTGGTTCGAGGGCACTGCTGGTAAAGTTACACGATGCACCACCCTCATCCCTCACCGCAGCCTTGGCCTACCGACTCCGGCACCATCGACTCAAGTTCGTCAGCCGACAGCATTGCTTCAGCCACAACGGCGCGGCTGCTTGCACCGTGACCTGCACCGCCTTCACCTCGCACCGCGACGCTGGTCTCACTGACGACACCATCTGATGCCGCCACCGAGCCACCTGAGGACACCGCACGCCTCACCGCTGCACTTCGCCCCGCAGCACCAGACGCCTGCCGACGCCAGCGCTCCTGACTCCAACAGAGAGGAGATCGATATGCAACGCATGTGACTTTGAGGACCCTGATGAGTCATTATGTATTGTGGATTTTTATCGTTTTTGGTCTTGTCTTAAGTATATAAAAATATTGGATATTTTTCAAAACTGGTGTGGTTTCCTTTTGTAGTGCTTACAGTGTATTACTGTTGGTTGTGTGCAAATGATTTACACACTGCCTCGAAGATAAGCCTGACTGCTTGTGCCAAGCTATCAAGGGGGTGAGCAAGGGTTATTTTAGGAGTGTAACTCCCTTATCCCGACTAGAGTGGTTGTTTCCGCCTGGCTTTGAAGCAAGCCCTAGCCTACCAAAAATCCCATTTCTAACAGAGATAGAGACAGAAACAGACAGAGACAGATAGATATAGAGACAGACAGAGAAAAGATAGAGATAGAGACAGACGGAGACAGATAGAGACAAATACAGATAGAGATAGATAGAGACAGAGAAAGAGAGAGAGAGACAGATAGAGACAGATAGAAACAGAGACAGATGTAGACAGAGACAGACAGAGAGTGAGATAGGGAGAGAGAGATAGAGACAGATACAGAGAGAGACAGAGACAGAGACAGATAGAGACAGAGACAGATAGAGACAGAGACAGATAGACAGAGACAGATGGAGACAGAGACAGATGGAGACAGATAGAGACAGAGACAGACAGCGACAGACAGATAGCGAGAGAGATCGAGAGAGATAGAGAGAGAGAGAGAGAGAGATAGAGAGAGATAGAGCTAGAAAGAGAGAGAGAGAGAGAGAGAGAGAGAGAGAGAGAGAGAGAGGGATAGAGAGATAGATAGAGAGAGATAGAGAGATTGATTGATAGATGTGTGTATGCCGGGTCTGGTGGCTCAGTGGACGAATGCGTCTGCTGCAGGGGCCTGTGTTCAACCTCATGGTCACAGTTTATTTTGTTGCTCTAGCCCCCCCTCTCCCCCCCCACCACTGACCCCGCCCCACCTGTGCGGCCCTCGGCCACAAACCACACTGTAAATTTGGCCCCGAGAGAAAGTTTGTGAGTACCCATGGTCTATAGAGTATAAGGTTTTCTTCCCTTACATGGTGGTTATTCACCAGGGTGCAGGGTTTTGACATAGCTCTGTGCTGCTTTGATTCTTTTGGTTTTTTTCTTTAAAATCCATGTTGGGTATTAACATACTGTGAGAGGTTGACCTGGTATATGATGTATCCACTAAGTATATAGGGGTACCCCAATTCGACTATAGGAAGAGCAATGGGGGAAAGAGCCAATCAAACGAACAAGAGTTTGCTCAACCTTACTGGATGATAAACAGACTGAATCTTAATAATAATAATTAACCCTCGAGGTCACTCGGGCTGGACCATAGGAAAGAAGAGGGGAGGAGGACACCAAATATATGATCAAAATTTACAATGTTTGTTGATAGTTTAGTAGGTGTGTATTCAAAAAATAAGATATACAAACACCATAGAATACAATATTTCAATGAATATTTACAATATCGGAACTGGACCCCAATAAGGCAATAAAAGTTGTTAATAAGCGTGTAATTAAACATCCTAGTATTACACTATGTAGTACAAGTCTGGGAACACAGTAGCATATACTTGGGAAGGACAGTCCTTGATCATGATTGAGCCTCACCTCATGATCATGATTGAGCCTCACCTCATGATCATGATTGTGCCTCACCTCATGATCATGATTGAGCCTCACCTCATGATCATGATTGAGCCTCACCTCATGATCCTGAGTGTGCCTCACCTCATGATCATGATTGAGCCTCACCTCATGATCATGATTGAGCCTCACCTCATGATCATGATTGTGCCTCACCTCATGATCATGATTGAGCCTCACCTCATGATCCTGATTGTGCCTCACCTCATGATCATGATTGAGCCTCACCTCATGATCATGATTGTGCCTCACCTCATGATCATGATTGAGCCTCACCTCATGATCATGATTGTGCCTCACCTCATGATCATGATTGAGCCTCACCTCATGATCATGATTGTGCCTCACCTCATGATCATGATTGAGCCTCACCTCATGATCATGATTGTGCCTCACCTCATGATCCTGATTGTGCCTCACCTCATGAGCGTGTTGTGCACTCTTCGGCAATCCCTTTTTGAACGTATTCCCCTGCTTCCCTTTTGACGAGATTGTAAAGTGAATAGAATAAGGCAATAAAAGTTGTTAATAAGCGTGTAATAAGGCTACTTGTCTGGAAACCAGCACACAATGGATATAACTGGGGATGGAGGTATTGTGCACAGTCTCACACTCTACTCCAGTGGGTCTTAACCTTTTAGGTTTGTGGACCCACACAAAATCACTACAGGAAGGCTGGGACCCTGGCTTAAAGAATTTCTACTATTTCAACCTCAAAACTATACACACAAATACATAAACAAGTATACATCAAACGCATGCACAGATTATGAAATACTACATTTAATTCACAAACTAAAACGTATAGAAAAGTGTAACTTTAATGGGTAGGTTTGAGCTTTCCGAAATGTAGTTTTATTTCAAAGGACGAGGCAATACACAAGAGTCTAACATATAATTTTGTCTTTTTTGGTCCTGATGCATGATCTCATTTTGAAGGCGCATACCAGTGCTTTAATTGAGCCCCCCAATATTCAATACTAGATTCTGTTTGCTGTATTTGCGCTGCTTCTACAAATCACACAAAGGATACCAACTTAATTTTTAGCCGACACTTTCAAATTCCTTCATATTTATAGAGCGTGTAAAAAAAATTATTTTTACATATTGCTTTTTTTTTGCTTAACATTAATTAATTTTCCCCAACAGTCGCAGACCCCCTGAGTAGGCATCGTGGACTGCTAAGGTCTATGAACCCACGGCTAAGAACCTCTGCTCTACTGAATAAAAATCTCTGTAGTATGGAAGTTATAGGTTTTGGAGTGAGCTGTCCTGCACGGCAGCCTCATTTCTCCTACTTTAACAAACTGTTTGATCTTGGGCAAAGCATGTTCTCCCTCAGCCTCTATAGCTGATCTCCTTCACTGCTCATAGGTAAGATCTTCGACAAAGCTCAAAAGGGAAATAAGAACTAAGGACATATTCCAGTGGCATATCACATTCAGGCATGCATAATATTTTTCATATTTTTATGGCTAAATGATGATAATTTACAGGAAATTACAGCCGAGTATGCCACCCTACCTCACTGGTTAAGCACAATAACAAAGTCCTCAGTGTCAAGTTCTACCTTTGCTGTTATATTACGACTTTTTGACATCTTTTATTGAAATATTTCTGCTATGACAATACTGTGTCATATATATATATTTAATATATATACATATATATATATATATATATATATATATTGCATGCTCATTTTTACAGCTTTACATTTGTTTAGCAATTTGAGCATTGAGAATCAGCAGACACAGTTTGAAATTCTCTTAAGCTAGGTAACGTTGATGTAAGTTGTTAAACAAGTAACATAGAGAGTCTGTGGCGATGAAAAGCAGAAAGAAGACCGAAAGCAAACGTACAACCATGAGGTCTTGGTGGGCTCATGGGAAAGAGTGTTCAATGCACTTGAGTAGGGGCATCTAGAGACAGAGAAAGCAGTATCAAAAGTCACAGGTGCTCTATCATCCTAGACAGGGGCAGCTCCTCTATTTGAGTGGAGGAGAGTCGCCCCACTTAAAAATCCCCCAAAAACCCCAAGATGAAAAATAGAATGGTAATTTATTACCATTTTATTTTTCCTCCTTTGTCCTGAACCCAGTGTCAGGATGGGGCGGGGCCGCAGCTGAATGACAGCAGCAGGGAGGAGGGTGGGCTGTGTGCATTTTTCAAAGTGTGCATGTCCTTTTGGCCAGCCGTCTTGAGACGCCCAGTCATACATGCACACTTTGAAACCTAAAACCCAGCTGTCTTAAGACAGCTGGGTTACAGCAAGAGCAGGCCGAGTGAGGATGCTCCCTCCAATCAGGGTGCTGCTCTCACAGCATGAGAGCAGCGTCAGGATTGGTCTAGGGAGTTTCCTGGTGACCAAGCTGCAGTGCTGAGAGGTCCGGAGCAGGAGTAAGGTATTTTATTTTACTTTAAATTTATGTGCTCGCGCGTGGCCATTTATTTTTATATTTATTAATTTTATTTGAGTGCGATCCCCCCCCCCCCCAGCCACCCCCCCCCCCCCCGCACCGTTAATGCCAGCCACCATTGGTCCTAGAGAGTACAGCTAGGGTGAAAGGATGTTATTCTTGGCTTCCTCCTGAAAATTTGACAGCAATTCGTCCCATCCCTGTGATAAAGGGTGCTTTCTGAGGTCCTTGGCCTCCTCCTGCCTAACTTCTTTGCTCTCAGATTCAGTCCAGGTCACCACCGATTGGGATCATAAAGAAACACGGGGAGATGGGGGAGAGGACACATTGGCTTTCCAAAGTTGTGTAATGGCACGTTTTGCAAGTATCGAGCCAAGATCTAAGAATCGGGCTCTAAGTTTATTCTTTTTGGAGCGTTTACATCATCCTAGGGTGCAAACCTCTCAGCTGCTCAAAGTGGTGTGTGCTGTGACCTGACCAAGGTATGAGGTGACTGCTAGCCAGTATCGAGATTGAGAGGGGCATGACCATAGCATGTGCAATATATCTACATTTGGCACCTGGCAGCGGGAGCAGCAAACGTTTGCACCCAGTAATAAATTATTTATTTTTCCAATGCCTGAGGAAGGCTTCTGTGCATATGGTGCAACTGTATACATTTGAACCTAGTGTTCCTGGAAACAGTGGCTGGATAGGCCAGTGTTCTTCCCTATTCGGTTTCATTAAATGCCTTCTCCAATTTCGTTTCATATTTTCCACTAAGTCTCTCTAGGGAGGTCAGTGTGTGGGCACCAAATTCTTCGGTTAGCTAACTAATGGGGCGTCGGTCACTACCTGTAGTGTGAATATTTTCAAGACCGCATGCGTAGATGGTTCTTCTGGTACAATTCTCCAGTCAGATCAAAGAGTACGAGTCAGCATTATAAGTTAGGAATTGACCTCTATGGATACTGAACTGTTCCATAAGCTCCTCTAAGGACAAGAGGTGTCTGTCTTGAAAGAAATCACCCATGGTCACTTGCCCCTCAGAATGCTAAGGTTTCAGGTTGATTGGATTTGGTAAGCAGAGACGTGGGCTAGCGGGTGGATAGGGGGATCTGGGCAGTGATTTGTCAGCCTCTACTGAAATAGGAGTGTGCCATTCACATGAAGCAAGAATAAGGAGGAGTAGTGCTTGCAATGGGATTAAAAGAACTACAATACTCTTTCACCAGTGCTAGCTCTGTGGCTGTGTGATCAAGCTGGGTTTCTGACAGCCATCTCATTGTAGATGTGATGCAAGATCATATTGCTCAATGTTCATTAACCCCCCCCCCTCCCGGGCCTCCCGCATCAGTGGCATGTTCTTACTTGACCAGCACGACCCTGCGTGGACCATTGTGCCAGATCAGATGAACGGTGAGGGTATCTAAAGTCCAGGGCTGTTAGAGAGATATCATGCTAGTCCAATAGAGACAACTCAGACTGCGCCTTTTTGTTTCACACCCTCAAGATGAGCATTTATCACCATAGCCTTGTGTGTAGCGGCGGTTCCTCCATGAGGGCGGAGGAGCGTTGCCCCCCACACTGCTGCTCAGAAAGTGTTAAAAATAAAATGGTAATAAAATGATTTTATTTTATGCTCTCTGCCAGCAAACAGAGGGCAGAGCGGGCCAGTGCGTCACTACTGTCAATGAGTGGCAGCACTGAGGAGTGGCCACTTAAGTTTGAAGTGAGCATGTTTGTTTGGTCGTCTACCTTGCTACAGCGAAACCGACATGGGCAATTCAAACCTCTCCAACCGGCTGTCTTGGACAGTTGGCTTGGAGAGAAGGCACAGGCCTATAGTGCTTTTAGGAGTAGAGCATGCCCACTCCAGCCAATCAAGACGCTTCACTCATGCGTCTTAACAGCATGAGAAAAGCATCTTGATTGGATGAGAGAGTTGGCTGTTGGCCTTGCGCCCCAAGGGGTGTGCTGCAGAACAACGAGGATGTGCTGCAGAACATCGAGCAGCAGTGTAAGTTAAGTGATTTTTTTATGTGTATATTTATATTATTGTGTATTGTGTATATTATTATGTGTATATTTTTTGCGCCGCTCCAATGTGATTTGCCACCAACCGCCACTGCCTGTGTGAGGTGCAAAAAGCAGAATATTTGGCGTTCCTCACATCAACTCACTGTGCAGGGGTTTAATTGAGGCATCACTGTGGAGACACTTGAGTGAGGCCTCACTCCCTTGGCCCAGGATAGGGACTTCCTTACTCGAGGCCCTACCAGTGAGGTCATCATCACCCCCACAGCAGTTTCTAAATATAAAGGACATCTCCCTCACCTTGTTGCTTCCCATGGGCCAAGGCTGCAATGCCCCCCAAACACAGGCCACAAAACATTAAATATGAATATAAAATCATTTGACAGAAAGGGAGTCTTTGCAACGTGAAAGTAGGACATTCTTCACAAGTATCCCAGAAAAGTATTTTAGTTTAAAGCAGATTGATTACATTTATTTGAAGCCTCATAGCCTAGCTATCACACTGAATATGTGATATTTAGAGCAGTAGCATGTCTGGTTTTATCAAAACACAGCGACATAGCTGCACATATTAGCACATTTCAATGGTTTATTCATTTTCTTTTTGTGAAAACCACTCATTAAAAAATGCGTTAAGCATACCTGCACTCAATCATCACTGAGGAAAAATACAGGTAATGAGAAGAAAGCCGTGGTATGGGCCACTGGTGGTGCGCTGCTACTGATCCGTGTGCCAGCGCACAGACCGCTCGCGCCTAATCCTGGTGCTGTCAATGGGAACACCATTATCAGAAGCTTCTCTCTATCATACCAACTCTTTGTTGCCCTTCACTCATTGATCCCGTGGATCTGGCTAATGATACCCAATGGCTGTTTGTAAATATCATGTATTCTGTAATGTCTTTGTGGAAAAGATACAGCATGGACTACCCTATCACTGTTATTTTATTTGTGCCAATGACCTGGAGCTTAGAGCCACTGTTGCATCTACTCTTCTTAATAGAAAATGAAACCCTGAAGAAGGTACTCCGAAGGAACCCCTATTGTAGCCCGATTATTCACACAGGTTCTCAATCTGTGGCCACCCTGCTTTTTGTCATGATTGTATTACAGAAGATCGACTGCACAAATATTGCCGCATAATATCACCACTACAATGTAGTAACCTGAAATATCAAAAGGCAATAATGCTATTTATAATGCCAAAAAATCAAGACACAAAATATTTTTCAGAACAATATCAAAAACTAACAATATTGAGATTAAAATATTGCACTCCACAATATCTATTTTATAACATATAAATACAACTTTAAAAATATGACAAACACACTTTTAATACAACAATATCAAACATAAGCTGATTATCAACCACTACATATGGTAAAAAAAAGTCAAATACACCAATCAGAACACTAGAAAACTCAATCAGCCATCCAAATCACACAAAGAATTAACAAACATTTATAAAAGAAGGAACGTATTTCATTATCCGTGTGCTTCAATGACAGCAGACAAGAACTGACAAGAAAGAAGCCAGCCATGCTGCCCAAATACCTACGTATAAATACAAAACAAAGTAACTAACAAACGTTTTTCCTAACTACCTACCGCTCAACTCCCTCAAACTAATAGTAAAAAATTAACAAAACAAGTAATACACGTATTTCTGTTTATTTTTTAACACCAAAGACCTCCCACAAAAACCCACACAAAGCAGAAGAAAATCCAAACAAAAAAAGAACTGAAAACAAACATAACGTGCCTTTATAAAGTGCACGTTCACCCAGAAGGCTATCTCGGCGCTGATGCTTATTGTTACCCAACTCAATGGTAATCATTTTATCGACCTCAGAAGAATGAAAGGCGAAGGGGACCAGCCAGGATTTGAACCTGTGACCATGAGGTCAAACAGGCCTCTGCAGTGGACGTATTAGTTCACTAAGCCATCAGACCCAACATTGGTCTAACAAAACAATCAACCTGAAAAAAGAGAAGACTACTTCCACATGTGAGTATTAAAAAACCACAAATAGCTGTAACTAAACTGTTTACAAAATTAATATAACACACAAACCAAGATAGATAATGTTGTTTCTATTTCTTAATCTAAAACAGAATACAACATGCCCCAAAACACAACATACATTTTCCCAGAAAGGAAAACCCCTGCTAACATAGCTAGGCTCCTCATAGAACAAAGAACAAAGCAGCAAAGAAAGTAAACTCTGGAAATGCACCATGTACTCCTAAAATGGATGCTAGGGGAGGGAAATTATTGTAAACGGCAAAGTAGAAGGCACAACTGAGCATAATCATCCACCAAATATAGCAGAAATAAAAGTCAGAGATAGAGTTCCAGACCTGAAGGAAGCTTCCATAAGATCTAGTGCTTCAAGCAGAGCAGAACTAAAAAACCTATGCCCATAAAATCCGAACCCACTGCATAGCACAACTAACAACTGCAGACAAAATAACAAACCCAATTCCTAACCTTTTCAGAAGTAGACATCCCCTACAACCCACTATTCACCCATACAAAAGAGAATTCCCTCCAGTATGACAATCAAAATAATGAAAAACTAATATTAATGTTTGGTATAGAACAAAACCTGCAAACATTAAAACAAAGTCTCAGATGGCAAATGGATGGCACCTTTAAGACATGTCCACCACCTTTCTACCAATTAAATGTGATCCATTGAAAACTGCATGGCAATAATATACCATTGCTATTTGCTATTTGTTTTACTGCCCAGTAAACAATAAAACACCTATTTAGAAATGTTTAACATAATAAAGCAAGTACCAACTATGCACAAAATATAATAATCATAGATTTAAAGTTTATGATACACGCCTTACACAAAATCTATCCAAATACACAACGGCCGGGGTGCAATTTCCATTATACCAGAGCCTGATAGCACTACCTAAAAATTCCACCTAAAGTATTGAATACTCCACAATTTGCAAAATCTAATTCCAAATTAAAAAAAATATTTGCACTGTCAGTTGTGTCACCCAAAGAATCAACAAGATATTACAACTTGTTAATAGATTCTGAATTTTACTAAGAAAACAAAGGGAAAATAACCCCACTCTAGGTTATTTTGAGGACACCTGGGTGATCAACTCCTTTGCTATGGAAACAGACGCCACGCCAGGTTCTACATTAACTGTTGGAATGTACGGGAAAGGCTTTAAATACCACATAGCTACTATGCTTTCACCAATGAAACTATGGAGCGGAGATTACGGGCACCCGAGTAGACTGCTGTGATGTAACTTTAATAATCAGCCTGCCACATGATACATTGTAAACTGTATGACGAACATGTAATGCAATATCTGTGCAGTGTTGCAATAAAAATAAGTTTTAAAAAAAAACTGTTGGAGTGTATATGAAATCGCCCCACACAAAGAATCCAAAACAAACAATGGAGCAGAATCGCAGCACAACTCATTTCAAGGCACAATTGGCAGAAACCATCCAACCATATACCAATGCATTGAACTACTACAAAATGAACACAGCTACCAAGCTTTAAGAATCCAACAATCCCTATCAGAAACACTAAATCCAAGAATGACCAATAAAATACCACAAATGCATGAATTTTCTTTGTAAGAAAAGGTAAACCTATAAAAGGGACTACCACATCTAGGCTACTTAGACTCCATAGCTTACACACTACTGTAAAAAAGTAAAGTACACATACCATAGAACGCATTCATCTTTTTTTCAGTTCGGTGCTTATAATATATTTCACTTAACTAAAAAAAAAAGAAACATATTTTGACAAATTAAGTGCCATACACAAAATAAACAGGAGTAGTTAAAACTCCATTAGTAAAATACATTTAAACATAATAATAGGAAACAACAATATATAAATAGGAAATATTCCCATCCACAAATAAAACTAATTTTAAATTTAGTACTCACAGTTCTGTAGCATTAGGGCACCTTTGTAATCCCATAACACCAATATAAATTCACCAAAGGTAACCCAAAAAATGCAAACATTGCCAGAAAAATAATTTGTAAAAGTAACTGCATCAAAAAATATTCCTTAATGCATTTGTAAAACAAATTCTAGAGATCATGAAAAACGTTTTTTAAATGTGCCAAAGACATCAATATCAAAAAAGCAATATGAAAATATTTCTGTAAAATAAAAACAAAACACAAAGATGCAACATTCCCAACATAACTAGAAAAACATTAAATAAAACAAATAGCATACACAATATCAACACTTATTACACGTTGCAAATATAATGAATGCATGATAATAAACAAGACATCAGGAAAGTCAAACAAAACCATTGAAACCTAGTAAATAACCCCAACCAAAACAACAGTACATATAGCACACTAACCTCACATATATCAACACATTTAAAACATAGCAATTTACAGTTTCCTCCAACATGTTTCACGAAACCCATAACTACATTGTACATAGTATACAAAATAACTCTACCTACAAAAACACAACTAACTACACTGAAATATACTTACGCTCACTAAATACTAACAATAAACCTTAGAAGTAATAGTATTTTTTTAAAAGTCTTACCTTTCCAGACAACAGGCTCAGTCATTTCCCTCAGATCGTGACTGCTCCAAACTTGATAGTCCCCAGTATCCCGGATCACCTACTGCATAATTTTTCAGAGGTAGCCCAAGATAGTCAGGCAGCTTCTAAGCACCTCATTCAGCCAGATCTTCGCACTGTGGATTCCTTAACAAGAGCCATGAGTTTCTCAGTCTCACTGAGACATCATGCTTGCCTATGGACCTCAGGTTTCTTGTCAGATGTCCAAAGCACATTACCGGATCTCAGTTTTTGAGCATTCAAAATTATTTGCGGATAAAGCAGACTTTGCTCTTGAAAGGATTAGGTCCAACAGAGCAACAGCTCGTTTGTGAGATCTTCAAAAACTCTATTGACATTTTCGACAATTTTGAAGGTTCAAAGGTTTTTCAAGAGGCCCTTGTTTTGCAGAAGTGGGAGTCTACTCAGCCTCAACAACAACAACTATAAAACCAACTCTACAGGCAGTTTAGGTGTCGGGGAAAATCTAAAGGTCATTCAACTCAACAGTCTATCTTTCCTCCTCATCTTCCTCCACTCGCCCCAAACCAACAAGGAAAGAAGTTCTAGTCTGGACTTGCTGGTGTAGGAACACAGTGGCATAGCATTCATAGTTGAGGCAGTGCAGTGATACTGGGGCCCAGAGGCCTGGGGTCCACTGAATCCCGCTTAGTGCTGTATTTTTTTAATTAAGATAGCAGCCAAGGGGCTCATTTCCTTCCTTGTACTAAGGCCCATGACCGGCTAGCTATGCTACTGCACAAACGACCAGTATGATGCAGAGTACAGGCCTTGAAAGCCATTGTAAGGATTGTTTCCTTACTCCTGCTGCCGCTGTGACTTCCATGTTACTTGCCGTATGGCACGCAGCAACTCCTGCCTTCCTTGCCGCACTGCCCATGGTAGTTTCTGGCCTCATTGCTGCATGAGTCATGGTGACCTCATGCAGTGTGTTTGAGGTGGTGGTGAAGATTTCACAGTGTCTTCCACCGCCGCCATCTTGGATTGGGCACTATTCAGGTGCCTGGGTCCTTATCCCTGCATGCGAATTTCTGGCATACAACACACACAGTTTTTCTGAATATCTAAGTTGTTTGTGGCACATATTAGGATTACTCACATATTGATTTCAAGTTATCCTAAACTTAAATTAAAATGCACATTATGTCTTTCGTCCCAGTCTAAGTAGGCAGTTTTTTTTACTTACTTTGCTTACTTCCTGCTTTTCACTATAAAAGCGGACTCTGTTCTGAAGCCAGTTGCGTCGTAATTGTTTCTTTGTTACTTTCTCCTGGCTTCCTTGGGTTTCTGCAGTCTCCAGTTCTTCTCGACTTCTGCTTGCTGTCTTCTCTTGAATCCTGATTCCAGCCTGGACCAGCTTGAAGGTATTTCTGTGTTCAGTTTTTCCTTCTTGCTGCATCATTTCCTGGAGCAGTCCTGGACTCCAGGTTGTCATTCTGGCATCCATTCCTGCCTCGGCGATAAACAACCTTACCTTCATGCCAAGAAGTTGTGTTGCCTAGAAGACCGGCTCTTGACAGCCATGACTTCAGACCAGTGGATCTTGTAAATAATGGAAGAGAGGTATAATCTGTCTTTCCCTTGGTTCCCTCCCTACAATCCCCCATCCCGGTTTATCGATGGAGCTGCATCTACATATTTTACAGTAGTTACTCTACTATTAAAGAAAGGAGCAGTGGAGCTAGTCCAACAACAGGGAATTGGGCAGGGGTGCTACTCACAGTACTTTGTGAGTCCCAAAATGGATTGTGGTCTCTGACCAGTCCTAGACCTCAGGATCTTCAACCTTTTCCTCCAATAGGAGAAGTTCAGGATGCTGTCTCTGACTCAGGTACCCTTGGCAATGGATAGTACCACCGGATTTGCAGGATGCATCCACACAGGAAATGTAATGGATTCCCCTCACTACCAATTTTCTGTACTTTCTTTTTGGCCTAACTTCTGCACCTCACGTCTTTACAAGGGTAATTGCAGAGGCAGCGGCTCATCTCTGAAGGGTAGGGATCCTGGTATTTCTGTATGTGGACAATTAGCTACTCAAAGCTGAATCATCAGAGGTGGCCTCTCACCATTTGTAGTCCAACACGTCTCTGCTGTTTGACTTGGGCATTTTAATAAACAGGCCCAAATATCACCTAGAGTCCTCTCATTGTATCCTGTTGATGGCACCGTACTGGATAGAACAATTCTACAAACTTTTCACATGTTCAGAGGATTCAGAACATTCAATCCATGGTTCCATAGTTTCAAGGTGGAGCTCAAATACCAGCCTGAAGGTCTTACACCTTTAGGTCTGCTGGCCTCTTACTACTGGTGAAATGTGCATGCTGGTATAAGGGCTCTTCAGTGATGCCTCCACAAGTATTGGTTCCAACACTAGGAAGCCAGTCGGACACCATTGTAATCTCCCGAAATGCTCAGCAGATCTCATTTGGTGGTAAGCTGAAGTTAATCTAACTGCAGGATTATCTTTCCATCCTCCCACAACAGTGAAGGATGCCTCCTCTCTAGTGTGTGGTGCTCATCTGGAGATCATAGGCCTCTGGTCTCCCAAAGAGCCGGATCTTCATATCAGTCTTCTGGAACTCAGGGCAATGCATCTGAACCAAAAATCCTTTATTCCCACTATCCACAGTCAGACTGTTCAGATTTTGACAAACAACATGACTGCGATGTGTGATATCAACAAATAAGGTAAAGTGAGGGCTTGCCTTTTTGTCCAGGAGTGTTGATACTTTCTTTTTTACTCACCAACATAGTGTTAGTCTGGGAGCAAACCATCTAGCTGGCTCTCTACATACCACAGCCTCAGTTGACTTTACCTTGCAGACAACGAGTGGTGTTTCCACCCAAAGATGGTTCAGTACATCTTCACCAATTGGGGCACTGCTCAAATGGACTTGTTTGCTACTCACAACATTACACATTGTCCGAAGTTCTGTGTCCTCCAGTTTCTCTTGCAAAGAGCCATCTGTAATGTGTTCCAGTTGTAATTGAATTTTTCACTTCAATACGCATTTCCTCCCTTAAACCTTTTTAGGTCTCGCGCCTAGCAGCGAGAGACGGATGTATGACGTTACAACGCATACTATTACAACGCATACCTTTACAACGCATTTTTTACAACGCACAATCCATTACAACGCATGACATTACAACGCAGTACACTACAACGCATTTTTAAAAACTACCTTTACAACGCATATCCATTACAACGCATACTACCTTTACAACGCATACCATTACAACGCATAATATTAAATTGCATTTAAGGTAAGTATTAGATAGTATAGGGGTAAAAATTACTATTCTAACTCCAGGGGGTGCAACAGTAGGGAAAGTGTTGGATAGTATAGGGGTAAAAATTACTATTCTAACTCCAGGGGGTGCAACAGTAGGGAAAGTGTTGGATAGTATAGGGGTAAAAATTACTATTCTAACTCCAGGGGGTGCAACAGTAGGGTAAGTGTTGGATAGTATAGGGGTAAAAATTACTATTCTAACTCCAGGGGGTGCAACAGTAGGGTAAGTGTTGGATAGTATAGGGGTAAAAATTACTATTCTAACTCCAGGGGGTGCAACAGTAGGGTAAGTGTTGGATAGTATAGGGGTAAAAATTACTATTCTAACTCCAGGGGGTGCAACAGTAGGGAAAGTGTTGGATAGTATAGGGGTAAAAATTACTATTCTAACTCCAGGGGGTGCAACAGTAGGGAAAGTGTTGGATAGTATAGGGGTAAAAATTACTATTCTAACTCCAGGGGGTGCAACAGTAGGGTAAGTGTTGGATAGTATAGGGGTAAAAATTACTATTCTAACTCCAGGGGGTGCAACAGTAGGGTAAGTGTTGGATAGTATAGGGGTAAAAATTACTATTCTAACTCCAGGGGGTGCAACAGTAGGGAAAGTGTTGGATAGTATAGGGGTAAAAATTACTATTCTAACTCCAGGGGGTGCAACAGTAGGGTAAGTGTTGGATAGTATAGGGGTAAAAATTACTATTCTAACTCCAGGGGGTGCAACAGTAGGGTAAGTGTTGGATAGTATATTACTATATTATGCGTTGTAATGGTATGCGTTGTAATGGTAGTATGCGTTGTAATGGAATGCGTTGTAAAGGTAGTATTTAGAAATGCGTTGTAGTGTCCTGCGTTGTAATGTCATGCGTTGTAATGGATTGTGCGTTGTAAAAAATGCGTTGTAAAGGTAGTGCGTTGTAAAAGTTGCGTTGTAAAGGTTGTTCCCCGCGAGAGACCTCTTGTAGGGGGTTTCAAAACTAACCTAGGAATCGCACACGCTCGTGCGTGTGCTTTTCCTTTTGGCCCACGCTATTGGCCTTTGCGTGTGTCTTTTTAACAAAGACAGTGCGCAATTGGCCAAAGGCGGGTGCATTGCTCCGCCCATGGCCTATTGCTGTCGGTTACCCGCACCGCCGCCATGGGGTTTTCAATTATCGTGCCCAGACACGGACACGATAATTAAAACCACATGGCTCATGTGGCACGAGCACGCTCTCGCGCCTAGTTCGTTTTGCAAACGGATGACACATGCTCTATGGAATTAAAACGAAGAGAGGTATATAGCTGCAGAGGCATTGGTCAACACTTACACTTCTGATGTGTTATCATTTCTGTCATCTTCGCAAGATGGTAAGAGCTTCTAAATAGGGCGGGCTGCTTGGTGCATTATAGGGCGGGCTTCCGGGTGCATTACACAACACGTTCACGCACCCTGCCAATTTATGCCGAGGGCTCCCATTCCACCAAAGTCTAAATGAGGCCATGTACGGTTTCATGATTTCCAGTCTCCAGAACTGCACGCTAATAACTCTCTTTGTTCTGTTTTTATTGTTGTTTTTTTATATATATATATATATTTCTTTTTCCTCATTCTTCGTACGAAAAAACACGTGGTGCGCCTTTAATGTGTTTTTCCCCAAAGCACACTGGAGCTGAAGGGAAGGGCAGGCAAGAGGCCCCATGCGAACCACAACACACCCAGGAGACCGGAAGATGCCACTGCCCGTGCGTCAGCTTGTTCCCGCTGCTCTTTGCTTGTTTACTAAAGATGGCGACGCTTGATGGCGAACAGGCAAGCAACACAGACAGTGCGCGCTTTGTGCCCCATCACGAGAGATGCTGTATTTTTTTTTATATAGCGCGAACCGGTGCTTTAAATGGCCCGGTACTGTCTGGTACTGAGTACCGGCACTGGTTTATTTTGAGAGGGAGAGTCCCAACACTTCTCTAGAGTGACATAATACGTTTAATTGGAGAGTAGGCACTTCTCAGATACAAGCAGGTACCTTGGTACAGGGTACTTGCACTTATATTTATCCATTTCAAGCACTGGTGCGAACTCGAAGGTATTGGATGGCTTTAGATAAGCAACAGTTACATCACTCAAGGACACATTCATGTGTTTGCAGGCAAGGGGAGATTTGCCCAGAATCAACGGAGATTGAGCCGACGCAGAGATTCGAACCTGACTACCCAGATCAAAAGTCGATAGTACTGCCTGTGACGCCATATCACCTCCCCTGAGCATTAGCAGGTACAGTGCATGCATGAATCTGCCCTACACACCCATAGTGATCAAAATGCGCCAGTCAGCTGTCTGAGAGTGTGGAGGAGCCACGTTGCTCGTCACCCACACTTTGCGGCCTCCACATCTCCGCTGCGAACACCCGACAAGTTCCCTGTCACCAGCAGAGATATTTTTATTGCTGTTTGAATTCAGTTGAATTCCGATGGCACCGCTTTGGCGTTCCACACCATATTTCAAAGCCGGGCTGACAGTCATAATATCGATGACATATATATTCATGATCTCTTTTGGCTCTTGCAGGGTAAGGGACGGATATGTAATTTCTGAACTGCATTCAGTGCCTTAACTTGGGGAATGCTATCTGTCATAGGCAGTGACAAATGTGTGTGCGCGCGAGGAGTGTGTGCGAGCGCGCGTGTGCGGGGAGGGGGGGGCGGAGATGCAAATTCCGGCCACTGGTTGAAACACACAATTGCATTTTGAGTTTCTTTTTTCATATTGCAAGTAGAGACCCAAACATGTCAGCACGTGAAGTGTAGGTGAAGGTAAAAGCACAAGTCAAGATAGAAAGAAGCTCTTTAGAAGTCAGTGAGGGAACATGGGAGAAGGGTGGAAGGGGTGGAATGCTCCTTGTCCATTGTGTGTTCGAGTTGGAGATTTCTTCTGTGTCAAAATCTGTTTGTAGGGAAGGAGCGCGCTCTTAAAGAAATACAAGCATTTGCAATGCAATAGGTCTCGCATTTACGCGAGTTTAAGCTATTGGCATTGTAAATGACAATGCCTTTTATTTATGTTATAAAAATGAAAACAAAAATAAAAGGCATTGGCATTTGCACTGTCAATAGCTCAAACTCGCGTAAATGCGAGACCTATTGCATTGCAAATGCTTGTTCCTCGTGTTCTGAGGAAGACTCGCCAAGATCAGGCTTAATTAATCTTCATCGCCCCAGATTGACCAAAAAGGGTGTGGTATGCAGACCTCCTGCAACTCTCACTGTGTATCCCTATCCAGCTTTCTCTCTGGGTCCATCTTCTTTCCCAGTCACTGGGCCAAGTTCTACATCCTAGCCTTCAGAAGCTACAACTCCAAACCTGAAGATTGAGTAGGGACATTTGCTTCATTCCACTTGACATCAAAAGTGGCAGATGTAATTTTGTCTGCTTGCCGTGACTCCACCAAAATGTTGTATTACGGAAGGTGGAACAAGTTTATCACTTGGTATTTTGATAATGCAGTGGATCCTTTAAAAGGCTGTCTCTTTAATATTCTGTGCTTTGCTCTTAAGCACGGCAAGGCTGTGCTGTAGGGGTGGTAACAGGTTCTTGGCTGGCTTATCGGCACTCCTCTACCTTCCAGGCCAACAATCCCAACTAAATCACCTGTTGTTTTGCATTTCTTGAAGGATCTTACAAACAAGTTCACCCAACACCTTTTATAATGCCGCAGTGGGACCTCAGTTTAGCTTTAACATTGTTGATGAGTTCTACATTAGAACCTTTACATAGCTGTCATATAATGAAGTTGTCATTGAAAACACTATTGTTAGTAGCAAAACAGTCATAAAAGGCCTGCAACTTACTGATGAATCTCACCGAAGTAATAGTCACTAAGTTGGCACTACGGACCAGAGCGAGCTGCTTTTGCTTAAGGTTGTAACCCCATTTCACCTAGAATAGTCCATTACCATTCCCTCTTTTTATTCACCTCCACACCTTTAATGGAGGAATAGAGGTTCCATGGGCTGGACCCACATAGTACGCTAAACTTTTACCTTGATAGAGCAAAAGACTTCTGTGTTCATGATCATTTTTGAGGCTGCATAGATGAGAGAAAAGCAAGATCAGGTCAGAAAAGAACACTATCAAGGTGGATTATTTTATGCATTAAAAATGTGTAATTCGCTAGTGCACAAACAACCACCTGAGTGCATAAGTGTTCAATTTACTATAACAAAATCTTCTACCTTTGCACAGAGTTTTGCTAGATGAGCTACGAAGACCTGCTACATGGGCATCTCTGCACACTTTTCCCAAACATTACTATCTGATATATAGATTCAGCAGGACGGTCATTGTGCCCAATCTGCTCTATAAGACTTCTTGCTTTAACTATTCTTTAAGCCCCTCCTCCAAGTACTTTATGGCTTGGTAATCTGTTCACGAATTGAGGAATCTGCAGGTAGCCGTATCCATCAGAAGAAAAATTGAAGTATCCATCAGTACAAAAAGTTACTTACCTTCAGTAATGATCTTTCTGTTGGATATTTAACTAGCTGCAGATTCCTCACCTACCCCACTCACCTCCTTGTCTTTAGGAAGAGTATCTGCTGTTTATACATTTCCTGTCATTACTTCTTAAGTTGTTAATTTTCAGTAGTATGTTTTGCAAATATACAGTTTTTCAAATTTCTGTTCCTTCTACCTGTTTGTGTGGAAAAAATGGCAAGGAAACTACAGTTTGAGTGTTGGTTGACTTTACCACGTGTTGAGATGCTGGCATTGTTATGAAGTCGGTGTCCTCTGTTAGCGCAGATGACGTTTTTGCTAAAATGTTTCCAGGTCCGGAATGGTGTCAGAGAATAGTCACAAGGTGAGGAATCTGCAGTTAGATAGAGTATCCACCAGAACGATCATTGCCGAAGGCAAGTGGCTTTTTCTTTCTGGCCTTTATAATCTCACACAGACACTTTTTAAAAAATTTGTATTTGTTTTTATTGATTTTCACAACAATTGTCCAATCATTGTAGAGCGATACATAAGCACGTTGGTACTTGGCTTAGTTACATATGTTGACATTCAAATGAACAGAGTACACATTCACATCGCAATAGGTCTAGGAAATGTCCTATATGACATTGCATAAAGCCGTAAATTGTTGAATAAGTCTCTCACAGCATGCCATTACAGATAATATACATCAGTTTCGCCTACATCAGAAGTCCAACAGAACATGTCATGGTTAATCAAATCTAACATGACCCATCACATCTATTCCATTCAAAAACAAAACTTACTCAACCCCCCCCCCCCCCCCCCCAAGCTCGGCAACAATTGTCCATAGTAGCATTTGCACATGTCTAGATCTAAACCAGGAGTGTATCTTGGCTCCACAGTCCGTCTTATTTGTACTGTGTATTCCTGCTATAATAGGTAACAGAGCCCACTGACTCTGTAAGGAGTTTTTGTGAACTATTGTCATTGGTCCATGACCACAATAGATGGTGTCGCGATTTCTTAATAGGATAATATATCTATCGCTGCATATTCCTCCATGATTGCATACCAGCTCAATGATATTGGTGTTTTCCGTAAGCCTCTATATTCCTCTCTCTGTAGTTCAGCTCCCTCCGCCCTACCCCATCTCACTACCTCTGTATGCCAATCTTTAGGAGACGGAGCCCTAGCGGCTTTCCACCGTGTGGTTATGGCTCTTTTAGCTAGAAGGAGCGCAAGATTAGCAAATCGACAAATGGGATTACCCTTCTTCTCGCTGGGGTCCTAGTCCCAATATACAGTATTCCAGTGTGTCGTTATGACGCACCGGGGCTATATCCGTCAGTATTTTGCATACTGTCGTCCAATAGTGCCCCAGTCTAGGGCAGTCCCATACCATGTGTACCAGCGCCGCGCTGGGTGCGTGGCAGCACGGACAGGCATCACTTGCACCCGAAAACATAGCATACAATCTGCGTGGGGTTAAATAAGCTCTGTGAAGTAACATTAATTGAATAAATTAGAATTTAGGGTTACGAGACACCTTTTTGGGGTGCCCCAGAATAGTGTCCCATTCCTTGTCTGTAAATACACGGCCTACGTCCTCTTCCCATTTGTCATGTAGTGGTCGTAATGAGATTGTCGTTTCAGTCCGAATCCCGTGAGTCAACCATTTTGACAGGCGTGCCCCATTTCCCATCAGGTATTGCATGGTAAGAAGCGTGTTCGTGATTGGTTCAGTACCCTCCGGTGACCATGTAGTGCGTATATATCTGGAGATATGTGCATGTAAGAGGAACAGTGTATCGGGTGCACCATGTGCGCGTATAAACGTGTCATGTGTCATTATTACACCTTCAGAAAAGAACTCTCCTACCGTGGCAATGCCAGCATCAGCCCATGCCTGTAAAGCACGGGTAGTGACCAGTTCCGTTTGTGTGGGGATGCCTAACAGCGGACTAGTGGGAGCATACGGAGGTGTCCGTCTAGTGTACTTCACTGCGCTCCTCCAATAAGTAATGGCTATCCGTAGTAAGTGGGGTGTCGATGCCGGTAGGAGGGCCTGAGGCAGTAAGAGCTTGTGGGTGACCCCTTTGTCCCTATCACGCAGAGACATATCTAATCACACAGACACTTCAATATGGACTGCTCTTGCCAATCAGCTGACATACAAACCTATAGAACAGTAAAAATCTTCAAACGGGATTTACCTAGAACAAAGAAACTGAAAAAACATTTTGATAATTAAAGAGGCAGTTTCCATCAGCACTGGTTGTTCACCATCATGATGCCACCGGAAAGTTCATTAACGCCTTTGTTCATTGCTACAAGAAAAGGCACCGCACAGGAGCAATGTTGTTACAAGGATGAAGAGCATCCCATTTTTTTCTCATACTCTTTCTTTGAGAAAAGCTACTTAATGATGTAAAAAGTATTACTAGTCATGGATACCATCTGCTCTGAATGGAGACACCTGTGGATGATCAGCAACAACATTCTTAATGTAATTCAAAAAGGCCCTGGAAAGTAGTCAGAGTAAAAGCAACATTTGAGGAGTAGCCCATGTAGACTTTATGATGTTGCAGCAGAGAGAGAAATAGGCAGGGTAGGTGGGGCTGGTGGCTCCAATTTGCTGTTATACGCTCTGTAAAATGGGAACACTAATTGCGCCAGTGCCAGTACTTAATTTGAGCCAGTGGTTGCAGATGGGACCCACTGGCACTCATTTTTGCGAATCAGCACTTATTTTTTCTCATCAGACTTTGATCCAGAGCAAGAGAGAGAAAAAAACAAAAGAGGGGGGAGAAAGAAAGAAAGAAAGAAAGAATAGATGGAAGAAAGAGAGCAGGAAAGAAAGAAGAAAAGAAAGAAAGAAAGAAAAAAGGAAAGAAAGAAAAGAAAGAAAAAGAAAAAAAGAGTACCTGAAAGATTGAGATAAAGGGTCAGGGAGTGTCTGGTGGGAAATGAAAGAGGCAAGACGTGGAATCAAGCCTACGAAGGCTTGATTTTGGGCACCCTGACATACTATAGCACTGGCAGCGAGTTACTTAGCAAAACTTTGGGCCCCGGTAACTAATCTTTTACAAATTAAGCACTGGCCACTCCTGCTGCTGAGGGTGCAGGCCCACCCAATATGTTGGTATCAGATATGCACCCAAGTGTTATAAGAGAGGTTCCACTATCTGCAGTGTTCAGTCATTGTTGAGATATGCTGCTTCTTGAATGAGAAGCAAACCCGTTCTTATCTACAATGTGCGATAGTGATATCAAACCATTAGATAAGTGGCCTACCAGCCTGGTGTACTCCTTACAATCAATCAAATACCCCTCACAGACAAAGTGGGGGTTTGTCAAGCCCCCTCTCATACTGCCCCAATGATCTCTCTGGATCAGTGTCTTCGGCTGGGATGTGACACTCTGCTCGTCTTGCTGACGAGTCTGTGTAGGGAGGTTGTACGGTGAAAAACAGGTCATATTATGTATGTGCATGTTTGGTGCTAAAGCAAGTATGAGTTACAACAAAAAAAACACCTGTAGTTTCAAATTCTGTTTTGCCTATCAGGAGTAAAAACTGCTTTTTATTTAAATTTTTTGTATGAATTTATGTAGCACAAACAAGACCGTTGTAGTGTCCTGCTGGACACGTTCTAGTTCCTCAGCAGGCACTGAGTTTACCAGCCACTCCCTTGAAGACTGGACACACATGCACCCCACCCCCATCCACCACAGGCGTCACGAGTTACATGACCCTGATAATAAAAGGGCCCGGGTGCACGTGCTCGTGGCCTGTTAACCAACTATCATCCAGTGCCTGTGTGCATTATTTAGTAGCATGTGGGTCTCGAACCCACAGCACCACCGCCATAACGGATATCTATGTGCTTTGCATAACAAGAGTTACTACAGCATACAAGTAGTTTGTAAAAGAGCAGTTACATAACAACAGTTCATACAGTTACATAAATTTGAAGAAAAGTTTCCAATCACAACCCATACACTAGAGTGAAATACTCCCACTGAAAAACTTTGCAGGAGCCATAAGTAAGATAGAAATCTCGCATGTAGTAAAATTGTGTGCTGTGCTGTTTCTGCCAGCACAGATGTGCTGCTGCACATACCTACCACTGGGTGGTGCTCGTCTTGCAGTTGTTTTGTGCAGGGTTCTTCATACAACAGCTCCATTTCCTCAAGAGCCTATTTAGGTCTCGCCTGGCGAACGCAGCGCGAAGAGCTGTCGCCAGCGAGATCTATTGTTGTTGACTTGCCTCGGAAGTGGGACAGGAGATGGGCACGCGCAGGGCTTTTGGCGATTGTAGTCTGTGGACGCGCTTGTGGAGACGCGCTTGCAATGATGTGTACAGCCACACGGCATGCACATCTCCTGTCCCCCTTCCGCCCTCAGCAGCCTCATGCACTTTCACTTTCCATTCCCCCTGTTGGGGAGATGTTGGCCAAGGAAGCATGTGCCGGCTGCGCAGCTCTGGGAATGGCACCCCGCATTTAAGGGGCACTGCGCTCTCGACGCCGAGTCCAATCCCGCGGCTGTGGCAGGCGTCCCTGCGGGCACCTGGAGGGGGCACGATCCGCAATCGCACTGTGGTGGCATGGACATGGCAGCTGAGAACACCCGACAGATGTCAATAAAAAGAGGTGCGCGCGCAGGTCTACGTAAATGTAGGAATATTCTATGCATTTTAGTCACTTTGCACATATCCGCCTTCGACTGACAGGCGACCCCAGAGGCCAGTGAGGCCCTGACCTAACTGTGCCATACATTAATTAGGACTTGTTTGAGGGTCATTTGGACAATTGCAGTTTCCTCCACCTTCACGGCATCCACGCTGCAAATATCCGGTCTTCAAATATCAGAAAAGCTGCTAGTCTGTCAGCAGACAGTGTCGGCCGTGGGTTACAGGTAGCCACACTCTGAGGAGACGGTGTGACGTAACGGCCAGAGCTGCCGGCTTTAGAGCTGGGGAACTAGGTTTGAGTCTCGGCGTCGGCTTAACATCCTGTGATTCTGGGCAAATCACTGAATGTCCTCGTGCCTACCAAAAATGAATGTGTCCTTCTGTAATCTAACTGCTGCTCATGTAAAGCGCTCAGGTCAAGCTCGCGTTCATTATATTATAAACACAACAAAAACAAAACAATTCTGTCATGCAGGTTGGTTCGATGCTCAGAGCCGGAGTGTGTGTGCACTGCTGTGCTTGGAGCCTTGCAGCACAATCTGTGCACGGGGCCGGCCCCTGGGTCCGAATCAGCCAGCCAACCGAGCTGCCATCATTATAATCGTATTCATTAGTGTGTCTCGAGGTCAGTGTGAAAAGAGAAAAGAAGAACTGTTGATGGACAGAATGCAGAACAATGTCATACATTCACCCCAGTACAGAGATCTGGGCCTAAATCCATCGTTTTTTTTGCTCACCATGCCATTCCAGTTTGGACCCAGCCATATGCAAATCAGTCTTGACCCTGTGCTCCATGGGAACAGTCCAGTCCGAACTGCCAGGCCATGTCCTCCCTGGACTGGAAATAAGCATCCTAGGACCGGTTTCATCCCTCTTCAGCCAGGATAGCTTGATTCCAGTGGCATGGAGAGCTCGGGACTCACGTCTGAGCATACCCGTCCCAATCAGGGTGACAAATGCAAAAAGAACTGTTGATGGACAGAATGGAGACCAATGTCATACATTCACCCCAGTACAGAGAACTGGGCCTAAATCCATCGTGTTTTGCTCACCATGCCATTCCAGTTTGGACCCAGCCATATGCAAATCAGTCTTGACCCTGTGCCCCATGGGAACAGTCCAGCCCGAACTGCCAGGCCAGGTCCTCCCTGGACTGGAAACAAGCATCCTAGGACCAGTTTCGGGATTTCACCCCTTTTCAGCCAGGATAGCTTGATTCCAGTGGCATGGAGAGCACGGGACTCACGTCTGAGCAACCCGTCATACTCGGGGTGACAAATGCAAAAAGAACTGTAGATGGACAGAATGCAGAACAATGTCATACATTCACCCCAGTATAGAGATCTGGGCCTAAATCCATCGTTTTTTTGCTCACCATGCCATTCCAGTTTGGACCCAGCCATATGCAAATCAGTCTTGACCCTGTGCCCCATGGGAATAGTCCAGCCCGAACTGCCAGGCCAGGTCCTCCCTGGACTGGAAACAAGCATCCTAGGACCAGTTTCGGGGTTTCACCCCTCTTCAGCCAGGATAGCTTGATTCCAGTGGCATGAAGAGCACAGGACTCACGTCTGAGCATTCAGTGTGGGCAGAGTCGCCTCAAGGCGCTCCGTGTTGAACACCCCCAGTCTACTGACCGCGATGGCAAGGCACATGGGCGTCCGCAGGGAGGGGCAAGGAGGGGCGCTTGCCCCCCCCTGGATCACCCGGCCCACGCTGTAAAGAACCGCGCACAAGGTCAATGACAGCCCCCCACAGTGTTGCCTGTCTGCAGCAGGCCCTGTTTGATGAGCAGGAAAACGGCTGCTGTTCAGCCTGATCAACAGAGAAGGTCCGGGCCTGCCTGCACCCCCAGCTCAAAGTAAGTCATAACCTCTCCTGTTTTCTGTCTCTGTCTAGCTCCTCACTTGCTGAAAACTGTGACTCGTCTGCAAGAACTGCCTCTTACCCTCTCTTTCCTCTCATTTGCTTCATTCGCTCCCCTGTGAAATCGATCTAAAAAGGAAGCAATGTTTTTTTTTGGGACTGTCTTTTTCTGACATTTTCTAATCCAAAGTGCAGCATCGGAATGGACGTTAGCACGATCTATGTGCACCCACTACAGCAGACTCTTCTTATTTATAAAAATACCTGCCCGTTGGACACCTATATAGGGATTCCGCTTTGAGAAGGTACTCTCAGAGCAGAGGTGTGCTATGTATGTGGCAGTCACACCTGCTTCATAGAATACTCTCTACAGCACTCTCTCCCGTACACCATACGATATGTAAATATTTTGCTTTAATGGCACTTAGGTGAATCTTTTTGATCTATGTGGGTGTTTTAACCGGAGTCCTTGGAACAAGCAGCGCTTGCATTGTAAAAGGACGGAGTCCGGCTCTGAATATGCCTCGGTCCCACACAGAGCAGCACCACAGTGGCCAGGTGCACTTGGGGACGTGAAGGCTTCGGAGCCAATACACCTAGACATCCCCATGGTCACGGGAGGCTGGAGACCTAGCACCCTGGCTTTCACCCTTACCCCCTGGTGGTCGGGGCTACAGTAATGCGTATTTTAAGCCGTGGCACGGACGGGCCTTCGAGGCTGGGGCGTGGTGCACTGAGGGGGTGGGCACCTGACCTCGGCTCTCGTCCGTTGGGGCTGTGTGTGAGGGCCAGATCCGAGAGAGGGAAGGAGCGCCCAGGAAGGGGCCTACTCAGAGCTCCAGCCAGCTAATGCCCTGGTACTGAGAGGGGACAGACACCTGTGTGAGGAACGCTTCCACCTCAGGGGGTAGGAGGCCTGGAAAGTGTGTGCTCTGAGCTCCTACCACAGTCCTGAACCAGAGGGTCTGGAGGGGGTGGGGGTTGAGTAAGGGGAGACACAAGCCCGTGGCACCCCCTGTAGATGGTGCAGTGTGTGTGACAGGCATTCCAACCTCAGAGGACAGGAGGCCAGGATGAGGCCTGCTCAGAGCAGCTTCAGCAACAAACAGACCTGGACAGGAGGGGGTGATGGGGATAGGGGGCACCTGCCCCTAGCACCCTTAGGAGATGATGCGTGTGAGACCTGGACCAACTTGAGAACAGGAAAAGCAAGGAAAGGGCCAACCAAAAGTACTAACTATAGCGCTGTGCACAAACAGGGCCTTGCAACCAAAGGTGTGTGGGAGAAAAGTTCACCCCGTAGTATGGAGCAGTCGCCGGCCACTTAAGGGCACAGGGCCAGCCCCTGCTCCACCTGACTCCAACAGTGCCCTGTGGAGGGAAAAAAAATATACCACACTGTCTGGGGAAGTTTGAACGCATTTGAGTATGTCAGGACATTATACTTGATAGGCAGCCACCACTATCACGTCCTGGTAGGATCCATCCATGCCACCTGCCTGCCTCCCTCTAAGCTCCCATTCACCTGTCTGCCTCTACCCTCCCATCCACCTGCCTCCTCTAAGCTCCCATCCACCTGCCTCTGTAACCTACTATCCACCTGCCTTTCTCCCATCCACCTGCCTGCGTCTAAGCTCCCATCCTGCTGCCTCCTCTAAGCTCCCACCACCTACCTCTAACCTGCTATCCACCTGCCTGTCTCCCATTCACCTGCCTCTTCTAACCTCCCACCCACTTGCCTGCCTTTAACCTACTATCCACCTGCCTGCAAACTCCCACCCACCTGCCTTTCTCCCATCCACCCTTTTACTATTTCCACACCACTCTCGACTCTGATGACCAACCCGCTGTTATTTTGTTTTTATTTATTTTATTTATTTAAATGTGCGCTGCATACACACGACTGTGCATGGACTGTCTGTTAGGTGCGATGCTGTATTGCCTCAGCCTCTTTGTATAAGTTTATTGTTATTTTAAAGGGAATTTATTGAGCGCACGTACTCCCAAGGTCTCTTGGCGCCGAATTGGAAACTACCCAGAAGCAGTCTCTGTGGCTCTTTGCACACACCCGGATAGACATGAGTGCACATGGTGTACATATTACACAGAATATCTATAGATGAAGAATACTTGTGGAGCTCAGCACTGCCATCGAGGTCTCCTGTCTGTCACGTAGACAGGAATGACCTAGGAAGTGCAGCGAGCTTGGAAAATAGCAAGGGGGCATTCAGAGCTACATGGCTCCTCCTGCGCCCCAGTGTTTCTTGTGCCCCACCTGGCACACATCATGTCGGAGGATGGTGATGACTTAAACATTTTGCCCCCCCCTGGAAAAATTTCTGCGGACGCCCATGGCAAGGCAGCTTAGTAAATAAAGACCCCCTGCATAACAAGCTCCTCAGAGCAGATCCGGTTTCTTCCTGGTTGCACTGGGCTAGCTCTGATGTAGATTCCACTCAGCAGAAGGATCCTACCTCGCGTCTATGAAGTTACAGACAACAGAACCCCACTTAATCTTCCCTCACCAACCAAAAATGTATGTGTCCTTGTGTAATGAAAACGGTGCCCATGTAAACTGTTCCAATACCTGCGGGTCCAGTTCGCAATAAATAAAACTACAAGGCTCACCTCATGCGGCCCATACACCACGGCCAGTGCCTTGGTGTTGCCCTGCTCGATGTAGGCGGATCCGTCGACCTGCGTGAAGACCCCATGCAAGCCTGGATCTTGCTCAACTCGCCTGACTTCTGCCCGTCCACCCGGTAGCCCTGGTCGGACAGCAGCTCCATTCCCACCATGTCAGCGGCCGGCGAGGATGCACGGACAGACTTCAAACCGTGCAGTAGCTTGGCTAAAGAGAGACCAAAATACTACCTCTCCCGGCATGCCGCTTAGCATGACGCCACTTCCGCCTGAGCCGGGCTCTGCAGGCCATGACCCTTCTTTCTTCCCACTCCTGGAAGGCTCAACACATGTCTCGGATAGGCCTGGTTGTCTAGTTCTGCCATGTGAGTTTAGTAGCTGTACTGTAGGTAATTATCTCAGAGTGCTCGTTTCTGAGCTTGTCTGCATGGAGGCTGTGAAGGAGAAAGGGGGTGAGCTCTGAGCTCGGCCATAAGAAGGATTGTCTAGTAAAACATGGCGCCGCTGAAGGCCACACAAGTCATACAAGTAGCGACAGGGAAGGGGAGGGTTGTTCGTAAAATGGAGACAGTTTGTTGCAAGTGCAGATTGCACTGGAATCTCGCAGCTTTGCTCTGAACACCCCCGACAATCATATTTTTAGGAATGATTTTAGCATTTAACAAGAACTGCCTTGAAAGCGTTGCACGTCACTCAAAGCCCTTTTCGAAGCGGCCTGCTGAGGATAGCAGCTTCTCTTGTCATTGTTAGAACCATGTAGATTTATGGGGTTAACAGGTGGCTTCATGTCATCAGGTGCACAATATTCCAGCCCCGGCTTTCCACTTTAACGGCCAGTTGCATTCTGGGAGTTGTAGTCTCTCTTCTATGGCAGCGCAGGTCACGTTCAGTTAGGGTACTAGGTTTAGACAACAAACAATGTTTCTATCAGATCCTAAAGGATGTTAACAACGACAATATGCCTCTCACAAACTTAATTTTAAAACATTGCCTCAAAACCAATACGACTCTCGTGCATCACAGCACATTGGCTGGGGCACTTACTTGTATCTTTAGACACTGGTGTAAGAAACACCCAAAATGGAAAACTATTATCTGTATACTTTCAGAAACACCCCAAAAAGTCTTGAAACTTGTGCACATGACCAGCAAACACACATCACAACAAGCATTTGCAATGTAATAGGTCTCGCATTTGCGAGAGTTTAGCTACTAGCATTGCAAATAACAATGCATTTTATTTGTTTTAAAAACCAAAACATAAATAAAAGACATTGTAATTTACAATGTGAATAGCTCAAACTCACGTAAATGCGAGACCTATTGCATTCCAAATGCTTGTTTATGAACCTTTTGTGGTCTTCTTAATATTTCCAGAGTCAACTTAATTAACAAACAAGGAGGTTTAAATCAGATTAGACAAGAAACCAAAGAAAAAGTAAAAAAATGGCCAGCAAACTATTGAATCAAATGATTAGTCAACCCTGTCCTGTGACCAGCCCATCAACCCTTTTGCCGCACTAAGATTTCGAAAGGCCTAGAAGAGGGCAGGAAGTCATGACTTCTGCTTTCATGAGCTGATGCCGACAATATTTTTTACCATATCAGCTAAAGGGATTTCTTTTCTTAGAACCTAGGGTTGCCACTTTTCCCCAAAGAACATACCCACCATGTGTTCTCATTTTAGGATTCTACAAAGGTCCTTGCAT
This sequence comes from Triturus cristatus, assembly GCF_964204655.1. Taxonomy (NCBI): domain Eukaryota; kingdom Metazoa; phylum Chordata; class Amphibia; order Caudata; family Salamandridae; genus Triturus; species Triturus cristatus. The sequence continues at coordinate 1,234,961,039 of NC_140585.1, read as the reverse complement.
GATACTTAAATAGAACTTAATTGAAAATCTTCTATATTCATTTTTAATTTGGTTTTTCTGTCTTGTTTTACTTTAATTATCTGTGATCGATTATTAACGCAGTTCCAGAACACATTTTAAAATGCGTTCTTTATGTATTTGCTGGTCAAACGATGTACTGATAAGGCCTAAAAAAAATAAAGCCGGCTTTAAGTGATTTTTCTAGCTTTTGTGCCGGTCGATCATGTCAGTAAAAAACACGGCCAGGGGGTCAACCCCTGAAATACCCTTTTTGAGCTGTTTAATGGTTTTCCGCGAGTACAGTACACATCTTTAGTAACTAACAATCAAGTGTGTGGGTGGATGTTTGTCTAATGTACAGACACTTCTAGCAGAGGCGCAACTAGAGCCAAATTTCGGGTGGGGGGCTACTAACAATTTCGAGGGAGGGGGCGGTAATTCTTCCAGCAATAGGCAGAGTGGAGATGAAGGGGTGAAAAAACAAGAAAGCCTCGTTAACACATAAATGGTCTTTTAAAGACCTGTGAAGTACTCGGGTGAGGCTGCGATAAGCTCAAAAACTGTCTGTGTGTCAGCCCGGGAAGGGGGGGTTTGTGGGGGTAGCCGACCAAAGGGAGGTCTCTCGTCCCCCCGAGAGGTTTGGGAGGGGCGGGGAGGGGGGGGCGTACTTCAAGCCCTCCATTTTGTTTGTTGGGCTATCTGGTTAGATAGCCCAATTAGAGCCCAATTATAAAGGTTTTGGGGTCCTGCTCCCAGCTACCATTTTAGGTTTGGTGACCTGGTGGCTGGGAGCGTTGTCAGTAGATAGTTTTTGCCCTCCCTTCCACCCTTATCTTTTTTTGTTTCTGGGGTGTATAATTTTTTACTTTTAGCATTTTGTTCTTGGCTGGCTTATGTTGGGACAGGTGAGCAAGGGGCAGCTATGTATAGTCGCTTGGAAGAGGTGCAGTGCTTGGGTTATTGAAAGCTTGCCATGGTTGGTAGACGTTTTTTGGTCATTGTTAAAGTTGGGTTTATCGACAGGGAAAGGGTAGGCAGGTTATTTTAAGTTCAGTTAGACAAGTTGGCGGATTTACTGTTGTAAAGAGGCAGGCAGGGGAGGTTGGTTAAGTGAAGATAATTAAAGGGGTTATATTTTAATGCAATGCTTTGTATTGTCGTGTAAATTGTAATGTCAGGGTGGGGGCGGGTTCAGGGGACTCCTAGGGGCAAGGGCGGGGTCAGGTATGTGGATGTTTTAGTGAGGTTTTTAGTTTTGTAAGGCAGTTGACAGAGATGTTTTATGTTATGTGCAACTGTTTCAATAAAGCGGCCTTTTACACACAATAATCTGGTTTGTGGTCTGCTACCCCACCCATCCCTCCCATCTGTCTCAGCCCCCTGGGAGAGGGTGGGGGGGGTTCTGAAGCCCTTTGAGCCGCATGAGCATTGTGCGAGTGATTTCTAGCATGCGATAAGACGCATGAACGCACTTGGCGTGCACTTTCTTTCTGTGTCGGTGTGAGTGTATCGCACCCGAGTGTTTATGCACCACGCCAGCATGCGAAATCGCTTGTTACTGTACCAGAGTGCAGCGTACCCTAATTAAAGAAGTCTGGGGTGCTCATTTAATGGTCCACACAGCTGTTAGATTGAAAACGCTAAAAAAATGAACTTTACCGTTTAGCTCGACTAGTAGTGCAAGAGCAGTAACAAGAAAGCACTCTTGCACTCGGACTGTGGCAAGGCAGCGTCATGGCAAGCTTCAAGTACATTCAAACACCCAATGCCTGCACCCGGGGCTGCGGCAGCACAGGCATCCGCCAGCACATAGACCTAGTGCTTTAAATGGGCTGGTCCTGCCCGGTACAGAGTATCGGCATTTTTTTAATTTGAGAGGGAGAGTACCGGCACTTCTCAAGAGAAATGTAATACATTTAATTGGCGAGTACCGGCACTTCTCAGAAACATGCAGGTACTCTGTTACAGAGTACCAACACTTCTACTTTTCCATTTCAAGCACTGCATAGACCATAGACCAAGAGCAATGCAAGCTGCCTTGACACACAGACCAAGGTCTGGCAAAGCCATTAGTTCTGGGTTTAAAGTGTTTACGCATGTAGCGTTAGCATATTAGAGCGCTGTACAAGGGAGGGAGCCAGTAGAAGCTTAGAGAGAGGGCTGATGATATAAAGTAGTCTCCAAGGCAGATCAAGGCAAGTCCTGGATTGGTGGAGGAAGGATACATTCAGACAGCTAATGGCATTAAGGGAGCGATAGTTACTCAACTTGGCTAGGCCTGCACTTGGATAGGCCAATGCATGACTGGCAAAGTCTCAAGTCGATGGGTGAAAGAGGCTGGATGAAGAAAGCCAATAGTTGAAAGAGGCCTAGGCAAAGACCACACTTTGGCCCTGATTCAGAAGAGGTCGGAGTTTTGCAACCCCTGTTTGCACAGAGACCAGAATTCTGAGTTGGATGGTATTTTCTGCAGGCAGTAATTACAGTTTGCATTAATAACCTCACCCTTGGTTACATTTCGGCAGGTCAAACCTGCCAGACGTTAATGGGGGAAAACAAAACAGTATTTACCCTGGCATACAGATTTATAAGCACCGAAATCTGCATGTTATTCCCCAAAACATGGAATAGATGCTATTTATTGCACCTTGGCCTATGTACCGATCAGACTGACCTGTAGGACCATCTGGCAGAGCCAGAATAGCTGGTCTGACACCTCAGTGCGTGGGCTGTTTGGGGGCCTGTTTTATGATTTTTACTGTTGATTTCCTTGCTATTACCAAAAACCTTGCCTACAGCAAGCACAAGTGCATTCAGCCTCACATACCCTGCAAACCACCTATACAGCATGCCTTTACAAGTTAAAAACTACCCAATTTGCAAATGTCAGTTACTTTTTTAGCTGATTTGCTATTTGGGGGTGACTTTTATTTTGGTGCCCGAGCCTATTTTCAGTCCCAGAACGACCCTCCCTATGTATGGTTAGGCAATGAATCTGTTTGACAGCTGTGCTGTCAAATAAATCCAAACCTATTAAATAAAAGTACAAGCTGGACAGAGAGAGGCCAAATGGAAATCACGCCTCATACACATAGGCATTGCATCGGTCGAAGCAATGGAAGCTTTCTTCTGACACTCAACTGCAGATGGGACAGCAGCAATACAAGCTTCCACCCTCACAGAACACTTGCAGCAGGGCAATGCTGTTTCCCTCACACACAAAGCAAGTACAGTGTAAACAGCAGCAAGGTAAGCTTCAGATCCACACACCCAACTACAATCCGGTCCCAAACCAGCAATGAATGTGAAAGCTTATATTTTTGACTTCATGTCTATTCAACCCTTCACCAAGAGAGCTAGCATTGATGGTTTTGTTGTCTTGAAGTGGGCCCAGCTAATTTCCTTGAGACAACTAAAGTTCCAGATAACTGCGACTTGGACATAGCCAGACCAGATCTGGTGTGCACAAACCGTTAGGCAAAAGCGGGCTGTTCACGGAGGCTTCAAAGGATGACCTCCACTGTTGTGCTGCTTGTATTAAGTTATCTCGCCTGTTGTGGTATCGTACGTGCTCCTATTTACAATAACACGTGTATAAGGGGTGTTCAGTGTGTATCCAGAATCCATGCCAGATTTTCATTATGTAAATTTTCGTTTCTTTGACATCTAAATGCAAATAGGTTGCACAGCCAGTGTTTATTCAGAAAACTTTGATTTGTTCTGACCCATCTGGCCTTATATTGAACAGATCTGCTGTATGTTCAGAGTATATTGGCCTGTCCAGTTCTTTGTGCCTGACACTCTTGCTCCGAAAGACACAGGAAATATGACATTTTGGATGTTTCGGGATCTGGAGCAGTTGTGTTATGGCCCTTGCAGACTTGCATTGTTTTCCTGTGATTCTGCTTTGCAGTTAAAGCCTTTCCACATGTTGTTTGACATTTCCACTCTGGTTTCGTAAACATGTCCTCTTCACTCGTGCTCATGCATACGAAGCAGCTGCAAAGAATCAGGGAACTGTTGCCAGTGCTTTCGAAACGAACAGTGAATCGTGCAGTGGCCCACGAGTTACCCCACCACACGCCCTGTTGATCCATTTGCAATGGCCGTTGTTCCAGGCGGGGGTTCTTTGAGTTCCCTCTTCATGTCCTAAAAGTAAACATGAAATATGTTAGGATTATTTTGAATTATTTTGGATGATGTGAGAAAGTGGCTCTGTATATACTGTTCCCAAATAGGTACAGGGTGTACAGAGTCCACAGTCCCCAGAGGTTTGGCAGAGGCTAAAGTTAGATATAACCTTACTCTCTAAAGTGGTAGCGTGGCCGAGCAGTAACGCAGTATCAGAGGACAGTGTAAAGCATTTGTTGTACACACTCAGTCAGCAAATGGTCTCACACACTCAATAACTGAACTCTAGGCCAATGGTTTATATATAAAAAATATATGCTTGTTTTATTTTAGAACCAACAATAGGTATTAAAATATATTTTATCAGAATGAGATGCTTTATATAAATACTTTTGCAATATGAAATTGACTTTTGTAGAAAGTTACAAGTGGTTGCAATAGGCAACACAATTTTAAACACAATCATGCATTGAGTTCATTGGAAGTTTCAAGTTATTTGCAAAAGATTACTTTTGGGATTACTTTTGGGATTCCAGGACTGGATCCTAGATTCAGTCCTGGGTCAGTTCTTAGAATCAAGTGATAAAAGTCTACTTAGTTACTGTTGTGATTTTTAGACAATATTTTGCTATTTTAAAAGTTGACAGAAAATATTTCATAGAAAACAGTCAATGATTCCCTATGGAAGAAAATTCAAGTTGCAGGTATAGTAGGTTCTCGTTACTTTTGTAATCCAGTACAGGGTGCCTAGACTCAGTACTGGGACCTTTATCCAAAACAGGTAAGTAATTACGTTTTCACAATTTATATGATTTTTAAAGAATATTTAAAGTTTGCAGAAATCGACAGAAGAAATTTCACAGAAAAACAGTCAATGGTTTCCTATGGAAGAAAATTGGGTTACTGGTAAGTACGGTTGTGAATATTTTTCAGAGTCAGTGCTGGGTATCAAGATCCAGCACTGGGAGCTCACCTAATAGCAGGTGAGTATTTTCGTTTTCGTTACTCGGCTGATTTTTGGTGAATATTTTAAGTTTTGAAAAGTCCACACTTATAAGAAATTTCAGGAAAAAACAGTCAATGTTACCCTATGGAGAAAATTGAGTTATCGGCTTTAAGGTAAGTACTCGACGGCAGAGTTAAGGTTCTGGGCATAGACTCAGGGGTCTCCCAGGGTCAGGTAGGTACAGTTGTTACACCCTCAGCGGCACAGGGGCAGCCGGGTGCAGAGAGAGTTAGGCCCAATGTTATCCTATGGGAGGCAGGGGGGCCTTGGTTGGTGGCTGCTGACTGGCAGGCCACGCGGCTTTGGGAGCTGGGCTCCTGGTCACTTGCTCAGGGCAAATGGGGAAGTAGAGGTTACACTGCCAGGGCCCCTCGGGCGGCTGGGTGCATGGTGCTTTTGAGCCTTCGGGCGCTCAATTGATTTCAATGGGAAAGCTCCGGTTTAGAAAAAGATTGCAAGCTCGGAGACGAAGATTCTTCAGGTGCCACCACCACTTTGAGAGGTAAGTTGGGTAATTGGAGGATAGGTAGGTACCCCGGAGTTGGGCACAGGGGGCCGCGGGGCACCGGGTGCAGGGGTGCCTTTTGATGTCGGGAAATCTTACCCTATGTTGATCGCGGTTGGGGGGGCACCTGGTTCTGAGGCTGCAGGCGTCGCCAGGAGCGTCGAGGGAAGTCCTTGGGTGCTGGACTCGGGGTCACAGTCGCCGTGGGGTCGTCCTCGTGGTCTTTGTTCACTCCGGCACAGGCCAGGCTTGGCGGGTGCAGAGTGTGAAGGGTTCGTGGTTCCGGGCTGATGCCAGGGATTAGAAGCAGATTTTGAGTAGAGCCTCTACTCATGGGAGTCCCTGGTGCTTAGAGCCAAAAGGTAGCCTGGACCTCCGTGGTTTGTGAGGTTGCTGGCCACAAGAGATGCCGGGTTGGAGCAGGAGCAGGTTCGAGGGTCGACAGGCCGGTAGGGCTGGGGCCAAAGCAGTTGGTGTCTTCCTCTTCTTAGCAGCTGCAGGGCAGGTCTTCTTTCTTCTTGCTCTTCTTTGTATTTCGGAATCTGGAATCTGGGGAAGGAAGGTTCAGGGTGCCCCTAAATACTAGATTTAGGGGCGTTACAGGTAGGTAAAGGGCAGGGACCAATGGGTCCCTGTCCTGGGGTGGGTACACCCCCTATTCTACCACTCTCCTGTGGGAGGGGGGCAGTAGCCTATTCCTGATTGGGTAGGGCCTCCCATCTTCAAGATGGCGAGCGCCCGGAGATGTGCTTCACCTCGCCTCCCCCACCTGAGGGGTGGGGTTGGCAGGCTGGCACATCCCCTGTCCTTATTTGGGGTTTCCGGCCGAGCTTCCCGCCAGAGTGGGGGGTGCAGTGGCTTGGGGAAGCTCACAGAGGCGGCATGCCTTTGAAGCTTCCCCCTGCCCATCCTGGGGGAGGAGATCTAGCACCTCGCCCAGGATGTGCATTGTTGCAGGCCCAGGAGAGCAGGGGCTCTCCTACCCAGGGGTCCAGCAACATGTCTGCTGTGTGGCAGCCTAGGCAGCCTCTCAGACCAGACGTGGATTGTAGGTTAGGTTTCAGGGGGCATCTCTAAGATGCCTTCTGGGGTGCTTGGTACATTAAATCCCACACTGGCATCAGTGCTGGTTTAATGTACTGAGAAGTTTGATACCAAACTTCTCAGTCTTCAGTGTTGCCATTATGGTGCTGTGGAGTTCTCAGTCTCAGTCCCAGCACCATATACTCTTAAACGGGAGCACTGCACTTAGAGTGCCCAGGAATGGACCTGGGTACTGTAGGGGCACAGGGCCCCTGCTCCTGTGCCCACACCACTGGCATAGGGCACCCAGCTAGAGGGGTGGCTGATGTATGCCAGGGCAATGTAGGTGATGGGCATGGCACACAGGGATGTGTGCCATGTCGACTCTTTGTTTTGTCTTGTACCCAGATACTCAGCCTGCAAGGGCAGTGTGTGTGTGTTAGGGTACAGGGCCTCTAAGGGTGGCAGAATGAGTGCTGCAGCCCCTAGAGGCCTTCCCTGGTCACAAGGCCCTGGGCACCTAGGGTACCATTTACCAGGGGCTGATATTTGGCCAGGGTTTGCCAATTTGGGTTTTAGGTTTTTAGGGAAGGAACATAGGCCCTGGGCACCTGATTGGCAGGAGTCCAGGTCACACTCAGTCAAAGTACATTCGGCAATTCTGCAAAAAGTGGGGGCATACCATGCAAGAAAGATGGCACTTTCTCACAGATGAATTCAGAGCTCTCTGCACAGATTGGGAAAGCAACTGTCCGTGAGAAGCTCCATGTTGTAGAATTGTGAGAGATCTACGCAATGTATTGATTTACAACTGTTTCACTCTAGAACATTCCGATTGTTCTATTTTGTGGAGAACGTGTGCAACAGTACTGAACGTATGAAATCCATTGTTTAGAACTCTATGAAAGAGTGCTCTTTTTGGATGTGCTGGAGACCGTTTCTTTCTGACCTTAGAAGACAAATCCGGATTGATCTCCCATTATATACGATGTATTTTGCTGATCTGAACTTTACTGAGTTCTTTGATTGATTTTGTACCTTAACCTAGTTTTCTTTGATTTATGGATTTTGGTTATATTACTCAACTTCTATATGCCTTATAGTCTGAAAATGGAACCTTTAAGGTTTAAGCCTTTCCTGTTGTTCTTGTTAGACCAAATTTCTTCTACATGTCCACATTGAATTTGCTGTTTAGACTGCTTTTAAGAGAGAGGGAGCAACAAAATACATAAAGAGATTCACACTGCTACAGGTCCATCAGTCGTGCAAAGACTGAGGCGGAACGCAATGTCATCCGTAGCCAAACTCTTTTAGCCACTGTCCACATTCTGGGCTTCAAAGTTTATGTGCACTTCTACCTGAGGGCCTATGAAGAGTCTGTTTCTTCGATTTCGATTTTTTAGGCCTTTTCTGTATTGCTCTTCTTCATCTTGCTGAAATGACTGTACACTGACAGAGATGCTGTGATGTTCTGAATCTTCATGTTATCCACAATCTCCATGTTCTGGAATGTTGGGAAGGTTGCCAGGCAGTGGGAGTGGAACTGCTGGTGTTGTCAGTTGGCCTCAGCCGGTTACTGGATGGGGTCTCTGTATCCTTGTTTCTTAATAAACCTCCTTTACCTATGAATTGTGCCTTCTACTGTGCTTGGTGAGGGGATCAACTTCCACATTTTGGCGACGAGGATGGGATACGAACCCAAGCATGCAAAGCACAATGGTTTATCATGTAACTTCTTCAACACAGACCTCAGCCTCGCATCATGGTGTTCCAGATCAATTCCAAAGATGAGTTTGTCATCCTGGTACACTTTGACACTCTGAAGGCCTCCAAGAATGCCCTCCATTGCCCTTTGAAAAACAGAGGCAGCGAAAATGAGACCAAAGGGCATTCTCAGAAACCTAAAGGTGCCAAATGGTGTCACGAAGGCCATGAGATCTTGAGAGGCGGGGTGAATCCTGACCTGGTGGTACGCAGAGGTCAGGTCCAAGGAGGAAAAATGCTTTACTCCTTCAAGTGAACACAACATCTCGGTTATATTTAATAAACGGTAGTGGTCAACAATAACCGCTCTGTTAAGTTCTCTCAAGTCCGCACAGAGCCGGGTCTCTCCATTGGCCTTGCGGGCCATCACAACCGGAAATACCCCTCTGTTGCCTCGACTTCTTGGATGATGCAATTGGCCAAGAGCTTGTTCAATTCAGCTCTCATGCTCTCCCTTACCAACAGGGGCACATTCCCAACTTTAGCAACTTTTGGAACCACATTAGACTTCATCCTTATACAGTGTACAGAGTTTTTAAGGCAAAGTGTACCAAGATGACATACTCGTCTTTGGGGTTGATCTGGAACAACATGATGCAAGGCTGAGGTCTGTGTTGAAGAAGTAACATGATGCTGGCCTCACCCTTAGGGAGGACAAATGTAAGTTTAATGTCAAGGAGATACAGTACCTTGGTCATTTCGTGTCAGGAGACATTATTAACTTCGCATGCGTTATATCGCATGCCATTACAATGCAGTCGTTACAACATCCACGTTGTTACATCGCATAAGTTTACATCGGAAGTCGTTACAGCGACTTGCTTTAGGGGGCAGAAGGTATTGGCTTTATAATCCAACACCTTGCCTGCTGTTGCACAAACTGGAGTAGGAATAGTAAATTATACTATTCTTAAGTCCAACGCGCCTCCTACAGCAAATCGTTGAAATGACTTGCGATGTAATGGTATGCGATGTAACAACGCGGTTGTTGTAACGACCGCGTTGTGATGGCATGCGATGTAAAGAATGCGTTATAATGACATATATTAATTGGTGTCTACTGCATGCATCAAGCCCAAGGCGTCACTGGTAAGCTCTCCACAACTTGTGTGCCCTGTCAAATATGGAGGAGATAGTGAAATTCCTGGGCATGGCCGAGTTCTACCCAAATTTTTCCCAAACTTTGAGGGAAGACCTGGTGTTTGAGGTCTCTACTAAAGAAGGGCAGTGAGTTTGTTTGGTCCAAGGGCAGTGAGGAGGAGTTTGTTTGCATCAAGAAGCACCTTAATGATGCACCTTGCCTGGGTAACTTTGACCCCACAAAGATGTCTTACCTGATTACTGATGCAAGTTCAAGTGGTTTGGGAGCAGTTCTGTTGCGGAAGATTGATGGGGATGAGAAAACAGTTTTGTTTATTTCCATGGCCCTGAGGGGTGCTGAATGCAACTATTTAGTGGTAGAGAAGGAGGCTCTGGGGGTGTTCTGGGCAGTGCGCAAGCTGAGGAACTTTTTGTGGGGGAAGAGGTTCAAGATATTTATCGACCACAAACCCCTTAAGGAAGTATTCTCAAAGAAAGGCATAGATTTTGTCTCCCACCGTATAGGGAAATGGGTGATGGCCCTGCAGGAATTTGATTTTGACATCTCATATTTACCAGGCTCTAGCAACGTCCCGGCGGACTGTCTATCAAGCCCCGGTTGCAAAAATGATGAGACGGTCGATGATGTTGAGTGGTTTGGTGATGAGGAGCTAGAGGAAGAAGTCAATCTGTGTCTGATCAGTGAAGGGCTGATTTCCGAAAGCAAATGGAGGGAACACCTTGTGAGCGATGTTGACTTACAGAAGGTCATCACCATGGTCACAGGTGGTTGGTGCGAGAAGAAGGGCTCTGAGGAGGTGCTCAGAGGGTTTTGGCATGTTAGGGAAGATCTGGCTGTGGTGGATGGTCTCCTCATGCGTGGTAATAAGCTGATTCTGCCTCTTGTCCTGAGGGACAAGTTAGTCAAAAGTCACACATGGGCACCGCCAAGACCAAGGAAAGGATCAGGGAGGCATACTTGTGTCCTGCTGTGGACGTACATGTGGAAATGTTGGTGCGTGAATGAGCAGAGTGTGCGTGTTGCGACAGGGTTCTGAAATGCAGTACTCAGCCCATCGTCAGTAGAGAACAGGCTGCTGGTCCGTGGATGGACGTTTCAATAGACATTTTGTAGCCTGTAAGACTGAAGACTCTGGACTGCTATGTTATTGTGTGTATTGATATGTTCTCCCGGTGGCCTAACATCAAGGTGGTTAAGTCTAGTGTGAGGATTGAGTTCCTAGAAGAACTTTTCGAACAAAATGGTTTCCGGCTGACGCTTTTGTTTGACAATGGTGTCCAATTCACGTCGACGGTCATGGAAGAATTTCTGAGCTCTAGGGGAATTAAGCACAAGAAGGCTGCTCTTCACTTTCCACCAAGTAATGGCATTGTTGAGAGGTTTATCAAGGTGCTCAAGGAGACCTTGCAACAAGCTGTTGCCAGTGGTGAAAGTTGGGAGTTAGCTGTAAGGAAAAAGGTCAGAGAGTATAGATTCACGTCCCATTCCTCCACTGGTGAGGCCCCCTTTCGTTTGTTTAACGGAAGGGTCGCCAACATGGAATTTGCCCCTTTGTGTGTAACCTCCAAGAGGGTTTAGTGGATAAAGAGGTGGGCAGCACGGAGGATTGGAGAGAAAGAGAGGTGATGAGTAAAAGGAAGGTCTGGTATGATGAAAGAAAGGCTGTGAAGAACACGGTGGACAACATTGGTGACTGGGTTAAGAATAGATCCCCCAGGAAAGGTGGGGGTGGTTCCAAATTCAGTGAGCCCTTTGAGGTGATTAAAGTTTTCAAAAATGCAATAAAGACCAGTGACCATAGAATCTGGAATTTGGGTAGAGTGGCGAAATGTCGAGCTAGGTCTGCTTGTGATTCTGCCGCTACAACTGGTGCTAATGCCTCGAGATCAGATGCACAGGAGGCTATCGCAAAGGAAGGGGGGACTAGGCCATGTCTTTAAGGCGCATTCCCTGCCGCTTGCAAGATTCTGTTTCTTAAAATGTCTTCAGGGTGCACTGTTTCTTTTCCTTTTGGTACACTGTTTCTTTTCTTTTATGTTCTTGCAGAATTTGTTGGTCATGTTGTACATATTTTGTGACTGTTTTTCAGGGTGTAAGGGGGGAGGAGGTGTGATGTCCTGAACCTTAATGTTATCCACAATCTCCATGTTCTAGAATGTGGGGAAGGTTCGCAGGCAGTAGGATCAGAACTGCTGGTGTTGTCAGTTGGCCTCAGCCGGTTACTGGATGGGGTCTCTGTATCCTCGTGTCTTAATAAACCTCCTTTACCTGTGAACTGTGCCTTCTACTGCGCTGGGTGAGGGAGATCAACTTCCACAGATGCCTATCGCTGGCACGTTCCTAGATCATTTTTGTTTCTTACTGGCCACAGATACCATTTCATTAAATACATTCCAGGTAGTGCAGAAATTGCTTTTCAGATAGTTGATGGAGCTCGCCTTTGTGACATGTTTTATTTTTCTTTCTGGCCCATTTACAATAGTTTCTGGTTGAAACGTGAGTAAATTTTAAAATTATTGCATTTCTTGCATACTGTGATGCATGGGGTTTCTCATTTCATTCTGGCAGCCATATTGGTTTATTTTGTGCTTTTGCTTTCTTTTTCATCCTCAAACACAAGTCTTCTATGTGTCCCCAGGTTCAAACAGCTCACATAGGAAGGAGGCCATTGTCTTTTCAACTTCAACTCTCTAGAACAAGTTACCTGTATACCTTTTTTCTGATTTCCAACATCTTGCCCTTTCAGTGAAAAAAATTACAATATCAGTTCAGAATTGTGATGGTGTGTAGAGTTTGTCAGACAAGGTACTCCACCAAAGTAACTCTTCGGCCTTCTTTATTTAGAGTGGAGTGGACGGTCATACGTCTGCCAGCGGTGCCTCACTTTCCCCATTGGCAGAAACCATATACCGACGGCCCCATGAATCTGGGGCTGTCAGCATCATTGCATCACACTATGGGCCCAGTTTAGAGCAGACGGTAGGTTGTCCAGGATCGCACGGGAATGCCGGGTAGTTGAGAGCAGAAAGAAATGACCCCATACCCTGGGTGTATGCTCGTGGAAAACACAAATGTTTTCTTGAAGCCACATGATACATGTCAGCCACACAGCAAACTGTTAGTGCCTTCAGAGGAGCCACCATGGTAGCGATTCCTTTGAAGGCACAGAGATCTTGCCCATGCCAGGGGAGATCTCTAAATTTGGCAGGTGGTGCTCTGACAAACTCTAAATGAAGGCCTTTCTCTTTTTATTTGGTCTGTGTCTGTCACTGTGTTCAGCAAAACCCAATAGCACACATGCGATCTGGAAGTGCTAAATACAGTGCAAGACTCAAGACAGATAAACGGGCAACCAAGTCTTAGACTCAAAGTCAAGCCTTTTCTGAGGGCAAGGCTTCAAATCTTTTTTTAAAGTTATTGTGATTGTCAAGGTAATCTAGGAAAACATTTTAAAATGCACCCCCTCAGAGGGAGCCATCTGACTAAAAACCAGGCTTCAGTACCAACCCGTCTTGCATCCTTGGAGCACCATACATCTGCAACTACAGGTGGAAGAAGAAATACAAAGCCTACTGTTGCAAGACATCATCGAGCCAGCTGATGGACCGACCCCATGGGTATCTCCGATAGCAGCAGTACCAAAGAAGAACACATCAAAGATTTGCATCTGCGTTGACATGAGAATACCAAACACGGCAGATGTGAGGGAAAGACACCCACGGCCTCACTTAAATGACATGATTAGCTGTTTTACTGGCGCATGCAGATTTTCAAAGTTAGACCTGTGCAAAGGATACCATCAACTGGAGCTTTATCCACAATCGTGATACATCACAACATTCTTCACTCACATGGGTCTCTTTCGCTACAAGCGACTAAGCTTTGGAACATCAGCAGCAGAAATATTTCAAGAGACAGTAAGACAAGTGATCAGGCCCATGAAGAACAGTTTGAATTACAGCGATGACATCTTGGTATTCGTTCGGACGCCTAGATGAGGAGCACAACAAGGCCCTACGAGCGGTCTGCAGCCAATTGGAACAAGCATGTTCATCCAGGAAAAACCTTTCACGATTGTAACTGACCCCCAAGCACTAGTGACAATATATGGAAACCCAAACGCAAAAATACCACCGCACATTGAAATGTGGGGAATAAGACTGATGGACTATGACTTCGAGATAGTGCACAAACCGGGAAAAGAACACAACCCAGCTGACTACATGTCATGGCATCCTCTACCACAGGCACAAGAGAACACATCCATGGCAGAAGAGTACCTACATTTTGTGTTAAGACAGAACACCCCTGCTCCTATAACAATTGAAGAGCTGGAGCGAGATACAACAAGGGATGCCACAATGCAAGCAGTCAAATTAACAACATGACAGCAAGGATGGAGACACGTAAACAACAACAGCCCCATGGGAGAAGGAGTAAGAAGGGAAGAAATGCTGGCGTTCAAAAACATACAAGAAGACCTATCAGAAACAGAAAGAGGAATTATACTAAAAGGAACAAGGATAGTAATGCCAAGAGCACTACGGCGGCAGACTGTGAACTTAGCACATGAGTTTCACAGAAGCATGATAGCCACAAAACAGATGCTACAGGAAAGAGTATGGTTCCCAGAGTTGGATCGACTGGTGGAAGACACCATAATGAACTGTCACCTATGCCAAATAACGGAAAGGCCCGCAAATCCAGAACAGCTACAGATGTTGGAGCTTCCCGGGGCAGTGTGGACAACATTGGCAGCTGATTTCTATGGGCCGCTGGCAACTACCTGCTAGTAGTCATTGATGAGTGCTCCAGGTTTCCCAGTACCACACATGTCATCAATATCAGCTACTGCAACGTTGCCAATACTAGATGACATATTTGCAGCCTGGGGCTCCCCTCAAACTATGAAGACAGACAATGGGCCACCCTTCTCGGGAGAGGAGTTTCACAGATTCATGGCCTACCTGGGCATCCACCACCGGAAAGTAACACCTCTGTGGCCACAAGCAAATGGCATGGTGGAAAGATTCATGGGAAACATCAAGAAAGCAGTCCAATGCGCCAAACTGGCACAAATCGCTGTGGGCCAGGCACTCTGTCAAATATTAAGAGACTACCGAAACACCCCTCACAGCTCCATGGGACGATGCCCAGCATAACTGGTGCTGGGCAGAACAAGCAGGTAAAGACTGCCCCAGCTAGAGACAAAAGCACCACCAGAACATAACAGCATTGCCGCAAGAGATCAAGAAGTGAAAAACAAAGTGAAACTATATGCAGCCGCCCAGAGACATGCCACACCACTAAAGCTGAAACAAGGGGACTCAGTTCTGGTGTGTCAACGACAAGCAAGGAAATCAGGCAGCCTTTTCTCAGGTGAACTGCTGACAATAATAAGTGGCAAAGGGCCAATGATAACAGCTGCATCGGGCCCCTACCGTATCACCAGAAATAGCTCACATTTCAAGGGACTAAAGACATCAGATTAGGAAGAAGGGGATGCAGCATCCAAGAGCAACGCAACACATGGCAAAGAGGAAGTCATAGACAGCATGGAAAGGATGTCACATAACGGCAAGAGACAAGACCTAGTGGATGTGGTACCAAACGAAGGAACAGAAGAGTCATGCCCAAAGAGAGTGAGCAGAAGGCCAAAGAGACTTATTGAGGAAATATAGTGGTGGGGTCAGCAAACACCACCAACAGCAAAGCAAACAAGGAAAACACACGTGTGTTCTCTTCTCTCTCTCTCTCTCTCTCTCTCTCTCTCTCTCTCTGTCCTTTCTTTTCTTTCCACAAAGGGAGCAATATCATGACCTGGTGCAGAGGGCACTAGGACTCGGCACTCCAGCCATGGGAGGGGTCAACCATCGGACACCACTTCGGTCAGGGAGTGGGGACGGGGCACTCGTGGGACACCAGGAGAAAGAAGAGGACATGCCTGTGAGCACGGACGAGCCACAAGAAATAAAGAAGAATATACACCTACCAGTCTCTGTGTGTTCCAGGGGGACAAGGGCACACCGGGGACACAACACATTGCAGTGACCCTTGCTGCAAAAAGGCGAAAGTGTTGGACTCTCTGACATTATGACTTGTGCTGTACTCCAATGGTAAGTGTCAGGGCCAATCCAGTGTCCACCTTCTTCCTCACCATGGAGGACACAGAATGGTGCAAGAACTCAGGCCAGATGTATTATCATCTAGGTCACATAGCAGCACTGTGCTTCCACAGCATCTGCAGTGCAAACTGGTAATTTTTTGCAATGCGCCAGATGCATCAATTTGGCAAAGTGTGAGCTAGGATTCGTAGATGTCCTGCCATATCGGCATTCAAAGGGCTGAATTCCTAAAGCAAATCCTTATGTTCATCTGCAACTGCAGAGCTAGAAGAATGCAACAGATAGCAGGTAATTTTCATTGCGAAAGTCAAGGAAGAGAAAAACTTCTTTGCCTTCCCCTTTCCTTGCGATCTGCAAATAATGGTGTGTGCCTGTGAGATCTGTAACACGCAATGTCATTTAAAACATTGAAATTTGTGCTTTTCAGTTCTCAAAAGTCTGCCACTTTGAGCAGCACAGGCTTTGGGGGAGTAAAGAACATCTAATACATTGAGCTTCTCAAGTTGTACCATGTCAGGCAGGAGTAGTTGCACTATCTCAATACTTTTCCTCCCATCCTGTTTTTAACTTTTCCATTAAACTATGTGAGGCTACAAGTACCAGAATCCAAAGAAGAAAGATGGATTGAGTGAGCTCCACTCATGACATAAAACAACCAGACATCCCTGACTGTTGCATTTATTATACCAATTTTCCCTTGAAAGAAGAGAAATTGCATCAGATCAAAATTAGTTAGGTTTGTTCAGAACATAAAGCTAGATCAAAATTAATTACGTTTGTTCGGAACATAAAGCCAAGGTACTATTGGCCATCAAAGGACCTTTTCTTATTGTCATGAACATTAGAATGACTCCACCTAGGCCTGGAATCCCAGAACACATTTCCATAGATATAAATGTTCATTTTTGGCAACAGTTTGTTAAAGAACTACGCATATAGCTATATGGTTTTTGGAGACTTTAAGACCATAGCATAGATCAGAAGCAGCTACAGAAGTAAGGGCGAGCACTTATCCTGAGGTCCTACAATCTCACCGCAATGAATTTGCCAAGAGGAGGTACGCGTGGACGTCCTAAAGGGGAAGGAGTACCAAAGAAAATATGAGCATCTACAACAAAAGACAGACAGCTGATCTGGCAGCTCAACAGTTAAGACAGAGGAAACCCACAATCAATTCTCTTTTGAAAAGGGAACTGGCCTGGATAGTAATGAGAATGTTCTTCAACAGGCACCCTCAAGTATAGGAGAAAATACAATCCTAAAACTAGTCCATACAATACAACATGAAACATAGCTGTCAAGTGGATTCTTGGCATTTCTGGCAGCTTAGACCAAGTCTGGATTTTTAGCCCACAAGAAGGTCCATTCTGGAATATGTAAATCTAAGCTAGACGCTGAAAGTACGTGTCTATAAATCCAGGAATGCAATGTGCTGTGGGATAGAAAATCACTCCCGGTTGATAGTGTCACATGAGACAGGGCTGCTAGACAGAGATACGGTATCCATGGAATGAAAAAGGAAACAATGATCCTCACACTGGCCCAAACAAGGCTTACCCCTCCACAACCACAGGTGAATCAAAATGTTTCGGTAAGAGCAACAAGGTCTCCAACACAGAATACAAGAGGTTTGAAAGACAATAACTATTGGAAATTGTGGCTCCTGTATAGCTCTGTTAAGTAAACCATTGAGCCCTGATTCAGGTGGTTTGAAATATGTATCTCTTTCTTGGATTAGGGACTTGCTTGCAGAGATCCAAATGCGGTGCTCATTTTGGATTGAGAGGATAAAACAGGTGGGCTCCACCTTGGTTTGAAAGGAAATAGCAGGTTCCATCATAGATTGGAAGGAATAAGTTACATCTTAGGTTTGTACCAAAGCGTATTTAGCACTGTGTCTTCCACTTCTCTCCTCCCCATTTGCAGCTGCATCTGTGCAGATCTGCCACTGTCTGCCCTTGCTGAAACCCTGATGCAAAGGGAGATAACTGAAGGAGGAAGTGCACCTTGACATATTGAAAAGTGACCCACGACATAATACCTGGAACATAGACGCAGACAGAATACAGAACTGAGAATGGCATGGACTGTGCTCCCTATATGGTGAGGAACTGGTCATGTTGGATTGAGAGCATATGGGCAAATGGGGAACCTCTGAAGAGAACTGAGAATCTCCTTTTGTAACCTTGGTTTCCGAGTGTGATTATATCACCTCCCAATAATAGGAGGCAACCATTTCTGTCTTTTTTCAAATACAGACAACTATACTTCAAAATAAGTATCATAGCCTAGCCTTTTAAGAGTTTGTCATGGAGGTATTTCTCGAGCCAACTTCAGTCAAGCCGACAAAGAGAAGGCGGTAGAAGAAAATGAAGTCTCCTGGCCAAGATGAATTATTTCTGATGGAGAACTCCTGTATGGATTATTTGCTAGTCTCTGCTGTATATTTATTCCCTCTTCATCCTCATCAGTTTTTCCACAGGAGGATAGAAGAAATAGGAATTTTCTGGGCAAACTTTTTTGCCTATCATCTCTATGAGTTTCTTGTTCTACAGCTCACCTCCTCTTCTATGATTGGCTGGCTCTTTGAGACTCAATGACTGCCGAGGGGCCATAGTGAAGTATTTAGCAAGATGTTCAAGGTGGGTATAAACAATCAATCAATCAGTACTTGTAGAACGCGGCTTATCACCCGTGAGGGTATCCAGGTGCGGTGTAGTTGGGCTTAGTCGAAAAGCCAGGTCTTGAGTCTCTTTCTGAAATCCGTCAGCGAGGGTGATGTTCAGAGGTGGAGAGGGAGGGTGTTCCAGGACGTGGTGACGAGGTGGGAAAAGGAGCGACTTCCGCTGTGGCTACGGTGGATGCGCGGTGACTGTGCGAGGGCGAGGGAGGCGGATCGAAGGTTTCTGGATGATTGTTAGAAGTTCAGGTGGTGGTTCATGTATGCTGGTCCTTGGTCATGGAGGGCTTTGTAGGGGTTTGTCAATAGCATGAACTGTCATTTGTTCTGTACGGGGAGCCATTGGAGGTTCCTCAGGTGTTGGGTGATGTGGGCCTGTTTGAGCAGGTTGAGGATCAGTCTGGCCACTGAGTTCTGTATCATCTGGAGCTTTCTCATGAGTTCGGTGTTGGTTCCTGCGTACACTGTAGTTGCCGTAGTTCAGCAGGCTTGGGATTAGGGCTTGCATGACTATTTTTCGCGTACTTTTGGGGAGCCATTTGAAGAATCTTTGGAGCGTGCAGAGAGTGTGGATGCAGGCAGAGGAGACCATATTGATGTGTCATTTTATGGTGAGTTTGCTGTCCAGGATGATGCCGAGGTTGCGGGCATGGTCTTTTGGTGTGGGGGTGGGTTCGAGTTCAGCGGTCGTTCCAGAGGGAGGCTTGGTTGCCAAAGATCAGCACTTCAGTCTTGTCCATGTTGAGCTTCAGACAGTTGTCTTTCATCCAGGCTGCAACATTCTTCATGCAGTTATGGAAGTTGGTCCTCGTGGTGATGGGGTCTGCTGAGAGTGAGAGGATGAGCTGGGTGTGCTCTTAAAATAACCAGTCCTGGCACTCAGAGTAGCTCTCATCTCAGGGTAATTGCTGCAGCACAATCCTAGAGCACTTCTCAGGACTGTGGCCCACTTCTCTCATTTCAAATGCCAAGTACAATATTCAGGCTCTGCCAGACTCTGGGAACGCTCGTCAGTCCTCAGCTTCATGATGAGATACAGAGGATGATGAAAGAAGCTGAAACTTTAAAATCATTTGACATGGGAAAGAGAAACAAACTTTCTCAGAGCTAAGCCTAAGGGTTGAATGAGGGGCTTCTCTCGCACGTAACTGCATACAACAGCAACAGCAGCAGCACCACCAACCTCCTGCTTACCATCATCAATGACAAAAGCAAAGGACCACAGGTAGATAAATTCAGCAGCATTCAAGAAGTGCTGGGAAAGGCCCCTGAAACTACAAGGCAATGACTCTATCACTGCTTCCACCACTCAGCACCACATTTGGAGGGAGCTTACTGAAAGATCTTCAGCACGCCACCAAATATCTATGATGGTACAACTCTAACAATGATATTGTTCTGTTTCCAGCCAGACCACTGCTTATATGGTGTCTTTCTATTTAAACAAAAGTTTCCTGCTCTCTAACCAAGGTTGCAGGTTGCTATTCAGACGTTCCTAGTACCTAGAGTACAGTGGCAGCATTTCAGTAGATATACGTTTGCTGCCCGCGGTGGCAGGTTGCTTCACCACCCAGTATCACTTTCACCAAGGCAGAGACCCACAGGGTGTTTTGAAAATGACTATACTCATGTCTCTCTGATAGGTTTCATGGTGTTCCTCCACATGCTGTACCATAGGGTAGGATACCTCTTATATAGTACACTTTTATGAGACTGCATTCACCAATCTCCTCTCTAATGACTGAGAGTGGCAGGGGTAAACTCTTCCGGCAGCAGGATTTAGGCAGTATAAAAGGATGCTTTTGAGACTACGAGGATCGATCTCTTCTAGTTGGAGCAATGCACACAAACTAAAACCTGCTTTATCTGTATCTCAAACCTCTAGTGTCATCAGTGCCCTCTTCAGTACATC
The DNA here is from genome assembly GCF_964204655.1 of Triturus cristatus. Taxonomy (NCBI): domain Eukaryota; kingdom Metazoa; phylum Chordata; class Amphibia; order Caudata; family Salamandridae; genus Triturus; species Triturus cristatus. Next base: position 1,234,940,791 of record NC_140585.1, on the reverse strand, counting down.
CCTCGTTTTCAATACTAGCATATAGGTTTGAGCTATTTATTGTATATAGCTTTGAATACCGACCAAATCAATCAGAAACAAGTAGATGGAAATGTCTGGGACACTAAAGGAACTGAGGTCCAGATGTACCACCATTCCATTTTGCAACTCGCAATTTGTGACTCACAGAATGGAATGTACAACAGTGTCTCAGACACTGTTTGCGATTCCTATTGGGGTCGCAACTGACCTGCTTCATCAATATTCATGAGGCAGGTCGCAATTTGCGACCCATTGGGAATGGCCAGCACTCACAGGGATGGTGGCCTGCTGGGGTCAGTAGACCACCATGTCTGTGACTGCTTTTTAAATAAAGCAGTTCTTTTTAAAATGCAGTCCGTTTTCCTTAAAGAAAAACGGGATGCATTTAAAAAAGAAAAATGTTACTTTTCTGTTCCATTTTTAGGTCTCGCCTAGGCAGCGATTGCTCTGTCTCTTCGAAACATGCTGTATTCAGGATATGTGCATAAAGCTCCGCCCACTTTCTGCCCTTCTCTTTAATTGGCTCCTGTCCCTGTCCTTTGTAAATGGTGGCTTTTCATTGGTCAATAGGCTTAGTAGTCCCTCGTTAGTACCGCCTTGTCTCTTCTTGTAACCTCCCATGAGAACACCCCCTGTTACATGTGTTGTTACTCCCTCGGTTTTAATTACAGCCTCAAGGCACTATTTTCTTAAAAGGCTTCAGGCAAGACACACACTTGGTCCTAAGCTAGGCTGGCAGTGGTTACTTGGCTTACTAGAACATCTCACATTTATATGAGACGTCTATCAATTTCCCTTCATCAGCCCCACACAGAGTACAACCTAATCCGAAATTAATGTAATTATTATTTTGTCACATTTCAAAGCTACTAGTTGTATATATGGACATAGCTATTTGAATGTACTCGTGGTACTGTCTTTCATGCAATGCATTATGGGTAGGGTAGATTCCCCATATCTTCTGCAGTGTGCAGTACCATATGTGACCAAAAGAGGTCTGCAGTGCTGGTGCCTTGCTCACTAGGGATCTCTAGGAGCAGTTTGCAGTACTGTAGCTTGACATGCAGTGCTGCTGCCTTGCTCACTAGGGACCTCTAGGGGCAGCTTTCGGTACTGCACCGAGACATGCAGTGCTGGTGCCTTGCTCGCTAGGGACCTCTAGGAGCAGCTTGCCGTACTGCACCTTGACATGCAGTACTGGTGCCTTGCTCACTAGGGACCTCTAGGAGCAGCTTGCCGTACTGCACCGAGACATACAATGCTGGTGCCTTGCTCACTAGGGACCTCTAGGAGCAGCTTGCGATACTGTACTAAGACATGCAATGCTGGTGCCTTGCTCACTAGGGACCTGTAGGAGCAGCTTGCATTACTGCATTGAGACATACAATGCTGGTTCCTGGCTCACTACGCAAGCGTTTGCAATGCACTAGGTCTCGCATTCCTGAAAGTATGAGCTATTGGCGTTGCATTATTATTTGCAACGCCAATACTTCAAACAATCAGCAATGCGAGACCTACTGCATTGCAAATGCTTGTTTAAGAATAGGCAGTGGTCCGTGGGACCACTTCCTGCTCTTAAAAAATATTTTCACATCCATTCACAAAGGAGAAGGGGTCCCCTGGGGACCCCTTCCTGTTTGTGAGGCTTACCACCTACTTGAAGTAGGTGGTAAACTGCGAGTGTTTTGCGACCGCAATTACAGTTAAAAACCAATGGTACATACCAGTGCGACTCACTAATAGGAAGGGACACCATTGGCACGCTAATTCCTAATAGTGACCCTCAAACCCTATTTTGCGAGTCAGTAATTGGTTACTGACTTGAAAAATTGGGGTTGTATACCACCAGCATTTTTAGCTGTCGCAAACGGGCCGATTTCCCATTTGCGACCTCTAAAAAGGGTTGTACATCTGACCCTGAGAGTGGTGTTTGCAGTGGGGGTTCTTATAAACTCTCTAAAGTTGCCCACATCAGCAGTGCAATACTCTAATACATAGGAGCATTTCTGAACTCGAGGGTTGCATTCCTCTCACATTACAGCCAAATAGCTCTCCTTTCTTCTGACCTTCATTTTATTGGACATATATATCATATTGTATGTACAGCTGCATTTGAGACCTCTTCATGTGTGTGTGTAAAAGATAAATGGTGCCAGAGAATAAGAAGGTTCAGAGGACAAAATGAGTCTATCCCCCACAGCTTTTCAGTTGTTACCAAAGTCATGCCAGAGGAAGAGGATGTGACAGGGGTACGTTTCGAGACATTTCCCCCCGCCCCATAAACGTAAGCCTCAATGCAAGGTCCGGGTGTTTTTTTTTGGGGTGGGGGGCAATTGACATTGCAGTTAAAGTGTTAAACCAAACAGATATATATCACTTAAATATGCTGGATTTGGGAGCACTTCATCTGACTCTAAAGCAGGACCTGACATTAGTGGAATTGCACTTGGTTGATTCAGACAGAATACCAGGACAATGTATTATTATCTGAACAAAAGGGAGAGCCAAATTCAGACCACTCTCAGAGGAGAGTTGACACTGGCTTCTGGCTCAGAGGTTATTTATGAATGTGTACAATAAGTTTGATGGTCTCTACAGAGTAAAGGATATATAGAAAATCTAAGAGGCATGTGCTAACATCATATAATATCAGCTCTCAAGACCTGTCAATAAAGCAATTGAATTTAATTTATAAAAAGTATTTTTTTGAGATTACTGAAGCCAAACATGAAGTTATTTGGTGTCAACATTTAGAGTCTATCTAGTCAAGGGCTATTAGTCGAGAATTGTAGAAACACTTCCATTACCAATGAGGAAGTTTGGCACAACTTTTTTTAAAAATATGTTCAATGGCGGCCTGGTACCCAAAATATTTGCTGAGGCAACCAAGCACTGGCCAGCATGCCTTTAAGATCAAGGCCAAAGCTGTCAGTCATGGATTGTTATAAACAGTGTTCATAACAAACCACGACTGAGAGCTCTAGTGTTGAGGCTGAAAGCAGTGCAAGTCGCTTACAGTGTTTGTCAGTGAGAAAAAAAAGAAAAAAAAATGTATTACCCACTTCGCTGGCTCACCTCCTCCGGTCCTCATGGTTGAGTCCCTTGGCTCTGGTCTACAACAATTTAGGGCCACATGCATCAACGAGAAAACTGCTCGCAAACGGGCAGATTAGCAGAATCTGCCCCTTTGCGACCGGTATTTTTGCATTTGGGATGCATCATCCCAAATGCAAAAATCGCTATTTAAGGAATCTCTAAATAGCGATTCCTTAAATTGCGATTGCATTTAAGGAATCCCAAATTGAGATTCCTTAAATGCAATGCATGAAAGTTTAAAAATTAGCGATTTCGCTAATAGGGGGAGCAAATTACCATGAAGTTGAACTTCATGGTAATTTGCAAAAACTTTGAAAAATGCACTAAAGTGCATTTTTCAAAGTTCCATTTTACACACACACATGCCCTTGGGGCATGTGTGTGTGCAAGATGTATTCATATGCAGATTTCAGGGGTGCAACAGGGTGTCCTTTTTGACGCCCTGGCACCCTTGAAATAGCATGAGCAATTTGCGATTCTCTAATTGAGATTAGCAAATTGAGAAAGTCCTCCCATTCATTCCTATGGGCCTCTAGGCCCATAGGAATCAATGGGGAGGTATTCCTTAATTGCGACTCGCAATTTGCGATTAGCAATTAAGGAATGTTTAGAAAACGCTATTTTGTAAGCGATTTCTACATGCATAGCCTTTTGCTATTCCTTATTAGCGAATCCTTATTTTTCGCTATTAAGGAATCGCAAATGGCATTGTTGATGCATGTGCCAGTTAATTCTTTACGCCAACCCAGATGCTGTTCTCACTATGCTGATAATGTTAAGCAGCATGAGAGCAGCGACAGGATTGGCTGGAGCAGGCTGCCTCGATGCTCCTGCAGGCACTGGAGGCCTGTGCCTGCTCTCCACCCAGTTGTATAAGACAGCTGGATGGAGTGGCTTAAAGTGCGCATGTCAGGTTGGCCGTTGCAAGATAGTAAGACAAAATGACATGCGCACTCTAAACTGGTGGAGTGAGCACCACTCCCCTGCTGCCAGTCAGCAGCACTGACTCTACCCTTAAACATGGATCGGGCTGGGGAAAGGGATAACAAAATGTTACCAAATTAATTTTATTACCTTTTTATTTTTCGCCTTTGCAGCACTGGCAGAAGGGGGGCAACGCTGCTCCGCCGAATTGGAGGGGCCACCACAGCTGGGCCGCGGACTGGATGCATTCCAGGAAGCAGAAGAGGGCACTCAACACCCAGGGACACAGATACAGCGTCAGGGGATGACGGAACAAATATGATAGAACCCGCTGTGCTGGAAAGGTAGTTAATCGGCTAGGAGGGACGTGGCAAAAACAGGGTAGTTGAGGGGGTTCTCTGGTAATTCCACAGATAGAGGAAATGTATTGTTTAGGAATAAGATTAGGCTTTGGAGGTGGCATGGCTCAGCTATGGTGACAAAAGATGGACTATGTTGTAAGTGAATAATGTGATGTTGTTGACTTGGATTGCTGGTTTATTGCTATGTAACAGTGAAACCAATAAAAATATTTAGTGGCGGCACCTCCATTAGGGCTGAGAGGTGTCACCCCCCCTGCTACCAGCGCCGCAAAGGTGAAAAATAAAATGGTAATAAAATTAATTAATTACCATTTTATTTTTCCCTTTCCCCAGACTGAGTCGTGTTTGGTGGTGGGGCCACTGCTGCTGACTGGCAACTGGGTAGCGGTGCTTACTCCACCAGTTAAGAGTGTGCAAGTCATTTTGGCCAGCTGTCTTGAGATGGCCAGCCTGACATGCACATTATGAACTACTCCACTCAGCTGTCTTAGACAGCTGGATGGAGAGCAGGCACAGGCCCCCCATGCCTACGGGAATGTCAAGCCAGCCCACTCCAGCCAATCCTGGTGTAGCTCTCATGCTGCTTAACATTATTAGCAGCATGAGAGTAATGTCAGGATTGGTGTGGAGAATTCAATTGCTGCAGACCAGTGCCAAGGGACTCAAACTCGGGGACTGGAGGAGGCAAGCCTGCTGAGTGGATAAGTAAACATTTTTTCCCACTGACAAGCACTGTAAGCGACTCGCACTGCCTTCTGCCTCAATGCCAGAGCTTTCAGTCGTGGTTCTTTATAAAAACTGTTTATAACGAGCCATGACTGACAGCTTTGGCGTTGGCCTTAAAAGTATGCTGGTCAGTGGTTGGTTGCCTCACCAAATATTTAGGGTACCAGCTGTCAGTGCCACCTAAGTTTCTAAGTCTTCCATCACTTTGTCATCCTTTCTGGTCTGTCTGATGTGTGTCTCCACTGCTAATGCTCACTTGACTGTGTCCCTACTCAACAATGTTATCGAAAGGGCTCTCTTTCCCTGCCAACCCAAGTTACACGCCTCTTAGCAATGACCTGCGTTACAACAAACAAATGATGGACGGAATGCTGACAATGCAGACATTCTCCCCCAGTCAAGAGATCTGGGTTAAATCCATCGTTCTTTTGCCCACTACACCACCCCAGTTCAGACATGGCCATATGCAAATCAGTCTTGACCCTGTGCCTCATGGGAACAGTCCAGCCCGAACTGCCAAGCCATGTCTTCCCTGGACCGGAATCAAGCATCCTAGGACCGGTTTCTGGCTATCAGCCGTCATCAGCCAGGATAGCTTGACTCCAGTGGCGTAGTGAGCACGGGTCCCACGTCTGGGAATACCCATCCCACTTAGGGCGAAAAGCGTTACAACAAACAAATGATGGACGGAATGCTGACAATGCAGACATTCTCCCCCAGTCAAGAGATCTGGGTTAAATCCATTGTTCTTTTGCCCACTACACCACCCCAGTTCAGACATGGCCATATGCAAATCAGTCTTGACCCTGTGCCTCATGGGAACAGTCCAGCCCGAACTGCCAAGCCATGTCTTCCCTGGACCGGAATCAAGCATCCTAGGACCGGTTTCTGGCTATCAGCCGTCATCAGCCAGGATAGCTTGACTCCAGTGGCGTAGTGAGCATGGGTCCCACGTCTGGGAATACCCATCCCACTTAGGGCGAAAAGCGTTACAACAAACAAATGATGGACGGAATGCTGACAATGCAGACATTCTCCCCCAGTCAAGAGATCTGGGTTAAATCCATCGTTCTTTTGCCCACTACACCACCCCAGTTCAGACATGGCCATATGCAAATCAGTCTTGACCCTGTGCCTCATGGGAACAGTCCAGCCCGAACTGCCAAGCCATGTCTTCCCTGGACCGGAATCAAGCATCCTAGGACCGGTTTCTGGCTATCAGCCGTCATCAGCCAGGATAGCTTGACTCCAGTGGCGTAGTGAGCACGGGTCCCACGTCTGGGAATACCCATCCCACTTAGGGCGAAAAGCGTTACAACAAACAAATGATGGACGGAATGCTGACAATGCAGACATTCTCCCCCAGTCAAGAGATCTGGGTTAAATCCATCGTTCTTTTGCCCACTACACCACCCCAGTTCAGACATGGCCATATGCAAATCAGTCTTGACCCTGTGCCTCATGGGAACAGTCCAGCCCGAACTGCCAAGCCATGTCTTCCCTGGACCGGAATCAAGCATCCTAGGACCGGTTTCTGGCTATCAGCCGTCATCAGCCAGGATAGCTTGACTCCAGTGGCGTAGTGAGCACGGGTCCCACGTCTGGGAATACCCATCCCACTTAGGGCGAAAAGCGTTACAACAAACAAATGATGGACGGAATGCAGACAATGCAGACATTCTACCCCAGTCAAGAGATCTGGGTTAAATCCATCGTTCTTTTGCCCACTACACCACCCCAGTTCAGACATGGCCATATGCAAATCAGTCTTGACCCTGTGCCTCATGGGAACAGTCCAGCCCGAACTGCCAAGCCATGTCTTCCCTGGACCGGAATCAAGCATCCTAGGACCGGTTTCTGGCTATCAGCCGTCATCAGCCAGGATAGCTTGACTCCAGTGGCGTAGTGAGCACGGGTCCCACGTCTGGGAATACCCATCCCACTTAGGGCGAAAAGCGTTACAACAAACAAATGATGGACGGAATGCTGACAATGCAGACATTCTCCCCCAGTCAAGAGATCTGGGTTAAATCCATCGTTCTTTTGCCCACTACACCACCCCAGTTCAGACATGGCCATATGCAAATCAGTCTTGACCCTGTGCCTCATGGGAACAGTCCAGCCCGAACTGCCAAGCCATGTCTTCCCTGGACCGGAATCAAGCATCCTAGGACCGGTTTCTGGCTATCAGCCGTCATCAGCCAGGATAGCTTGACTCCAGTGGCGTAGTGAGCACGGGTCCCACGTCTGGGAATACCCATCCCACTTAGGGCGAAAAGCGTTACAACAAACAAATGATGGACGGAATGCTGACAATGCAGACATTCTCCCCCAGTCAAGAGATCTGGGTTAAATCCATCGTTCTTTTGCCCACTACACCACCCCAGTTCAGACATGGCCATATGCAAATCAGTCTTGACCCTGTGCCTCATGGGAACAGTCCAGCCCGAACTGCCAAGCCATGTCTTCCCTGGACCGGAATCAAGCATCCTAGGACCGGTTTCTGGCTATCAGCCGTCATCAGCCAGGATAGCTTGACTCCAGTGGCGTAGTGAGCACGGGTCCCACGTCTGGGAATACCCATCCCACTTAGGGCGAAAAGCGTTACAACAAACAAATGATGGACGGAATGCTGACAATGCAGACATTCTCCCCCAGTCAAGAGATCTGGGTTAAATCCATCGTTCTTTTGCCCACTACACCACCCCAGTTCAGACATGGCCATATGCAAATCAGTCTTGACCCTGTGCCTCATGGGAACAGTCCAGCCCGAACTGCCAAGCCATGTCTTCCCTGGACCGGAATCAAGCATCCTAGGACCGGTTTCTGGCTATCAGCCGTCATCAGCCAGGATAGCTTGACTCCAGTGGCGTAGTGAGCACGGGTCCCACGTCTGGGAATACCCATCCCACTTAGGGCGAAAAGCGTTACAACAAACAAATGATGGACGGAATGCTGACAATGCAGACATTCTCCCCCAGTCAAGAGATCTGGGTTAAATCCATCGTTCTTTTGCCCACTACACCACCCCAGTTCAGACATGGCCATATGCAAATCAGTCTTGACCCTGTGCCTCATGGGAACAGTCCAGCCCGAACTGCCAAGCCATGTCTTCCCTGGACCGGAATCAAGCATCCTAGGACCGGTTTCTGGCTATCAGCCGTCATCAGCCAGGATAGCTTGACTCCAGTGGCGTAGTGAGCACGGGTCCCACGTCTGGGAATACCCATCCCACTTAGGGCGAAAAGCGTTACAACAAACAAATGATGGACGGAATGCTGACAATGCAGACATTCTCCCCCAGTCAAGAGATCTGGGTTAAATCCATCGTTCTTTTGCCCACTACACCACCCCAGTTCAGACATGGCCATATGCAAATCAGTCTTGACCCTGTGCCTCATGGGAACAGTCCAGCCCGAACTGCCAAGCCATGTCTTCCCTGGACCGGAATCAAGCATCCTAGGACCGGTTTCTGGCTATCAGCCGTCATCAGCCAGGATAGCTTGACTCCAGTGGCGTAGTGAGCACGGGTCCCACGTCTGGGAATACCCATCCCACTTAGGGCGAAAAGCGTTACAACAAACAAATGATGGACGGAATGCTGACAATGCAGACATTCTCCCCCAGTCAAGAGATCTGGGTTAAATCCATCGTTCTTTTGCCCACTACACCACCCCAGTTCAGACATGGCCATATGCAAATCAGTCTTGACCCTGTGCCTCATGGGAACAGTCCAGCCCGAACTGCCAAGCCATGTCTTCCCTGGACCGGAATCAAGCATCCTAGGACCGGTTTCTGGCTATCAGCCGTCATCAGCCAGGATAGCTTGACTCCAGTGGCGTAGTGAGCACGGGTCCCACGTCTGGGAATACCCATCCCACTTAGGGCGAAAAGCGTTACAACAAACAAATGATGGACGGAATGCTGACAATGCAGACATTCTCCCCCAGTCAAGAGATCTGGGTTAAATCCATCGTTCTTTTGCCCACTACACCACCCCAGTTCAGACATGGCCATATGCAAATCAGTCTTGACCCTGTGCCTCATGGGAACAGTCCAGCCCGAACTGCCAAGCCATGTCTTCCCTGGACCGGAATCAAGCATCCTAGGACCGGTTTCTGGCTATCAGCCGTCATCAGCCAGGATAGCTTGACTCCAGTGGCGTAGTGAGCACGGGTCCCACGTCTGGGAATACCCATCCCACTTAGGGCGAAAAGCGTTACAACAAACAAATGATGGACGGAATGCTGACAATGCAGACATTCTCCCCCAGTCAAGAGATCTGGGTTAAATCCATCGTTCTTTTGCCCACTACACCACCCCAGTTCAGACATGGCCATATGCAAATCAGTCTTGACCCTGTGCCTCATGGGAACAGTCCAGCCCGAACTGCCAAGCCATGTCTTCCCTGGACGGGAATCAAGCATCCTAGGACCGGTTTCTGGCTATCAGCCGTCATCAGCCAGGATAGCTTGACTCCAGTGGCGTAGTGAGCACGGGTCCCACGTCTGGGAATACCCATCCCACTTAGGGCGAAAAGCGTTACAACAAACAAATGATGGACGGAATGCTGACAATGCAGACATTCTCCCCCAGTCAAGAGATCTGGGTTAAATCCATCGTTCTTTTGCCCACTACACCACCCCAGTTCAGACATGGCCATATGCAAATCAGTCTTGACCCTGTGCCTCATGGGAACAGTCCAGCCCGAACTGCCAAGCCATGTCTTCCCTGGACCGGAATCAAGCATCCTAGGACCGGTTTCTGGCTATCAGCCGTCATCAGCCAGGATAGCTTGACTCCAGTGGCGTAGTGAGCACGGGTCCCACGTCTGGGAATACCCATCCCACTTAGGGCGAAAAGCGTTACAACAAACAAATGATGGACGGAATGCTGACAATGCAGACATTCTTAGCAATGACCAGCACAAGTTGTGGGAACTTCCATTGCATTTTTGCCCCCAGGTTTTCTTAATTATGCCCTGGAGGCAGTGTCTTGGGACATCCTTCAGCTCGATACCAGTCGCCATCCCCAGTCTTGTTGCCACAATTGCCCAAAAAGCACACACTGCTGGGCACAGACAAGCAATGTGCAGAAAGGTAGCACCATCCTCTGCGCATCTCGGGCCGTTTGCTGCCCTTCCCACATACATTCTACTTAGTTTCACTAGCATCAGGTATGTTCGGTGGACATAATCAAAGTGTAGCAATTTGAACCTGGTGTTGCATTAAACATTTTTATTAGCTCACACATCGCCATACATTCTTTATCTGTCAACGGATCCTCTAAGTCATCTCTCCATGCCTGTTTGGCATTAAGGCACTCCCTAACCCTGTCCTTTTTATGTGCTTGGACACCAAATGTTGAATAGAACCTACTGTCAACATCATCTACAGTGCAACACACTGCTGTGGGTTTCCAGGAAACCCTGCCCAGATTGCCCGTGCTGTACCTGCGATTTTGGTATGCCTTAGGAACTGACCAGGCCCCACTGAGGACTCCTCCCAGGCTATTGCAAATGTAATGAATCGCTTTCCCGGGTACATGTCTTCCGGCATCCCACAACCGCCCTCCCTCCAATGTGCAACTGACATATCCTCACTGAGGCGTTTAATTGGTATCAGTGTTCACAAGTCCAACTGTCTCGCAGAAGGGGGTAATTTCATAAACCTGGTAATTACCCTCTCCCAGATGTCACTCGTTTGTAGCACTAGATAGGGGAAGATACTGGGCACCCTCGAACCCCTCATAAGCAACTCCCTTAGGGTAGTGTTCCCGCAAGTGCCCCTCAACAGTCTCTTCTCACAGTTGTCATCTTACGTCGCTCGCTAGGCTGCATGTTGTGGCTTAGTTGCATAGTAATACAATTCAATGTCAGGTGATCCAATGCCCACCCCTTCCAGATCCAGTTTGAAGGTGGCCAACGACATTCTGCTTCTCTTTCCCGCCCAAAGTAGGGATATCAGCAGCCTGTCTAGTGCGCTAATTATTTCTTGGTTGAGCGTGTGTAATGAGTTCTGCACTATATAGAGGCATCACAGGATAAAAACCATCTTCGCAATTGCGATGTGCCCTGCCACTGAAAGCGGCAGCGTGTTCAAGAAAGTGGGGAAACATGCTAGACCTTTCAGCATCTTATCTGTGTTATGGCGGTGTTGTCCCTCTGTGGTATGTGACACCATAATTCCCAAATATTTAAATGCATCTGTTTCCTATTTCAACTCCAGATTAGCCAGGTCAGACCCAGGGGAGGCACGCAACGTTCCTAATGAAAACAGCAGCGTTTAACGCCTTCAATCTTGAGGGGAGCTACTACTCTGATGTTGTCTAATTTAGTCAACAGCTGTTTCACAGAGTCTTCAGGTCTCCTCAAGTAAAAAAGAACATCATCCGCATTTAGGGATATTAGATGTGTCTTATCACCAATCTTAATACCAAATTCTCCCATGTTTCTCCTCAGTTTTACGGCTAAGTGTTCCATTAACAGGGCGAACAACAGTGGGATAGGAGAAATCCCTGGCAGGTGCCATGCTCCATCACCTAGTCTGTGGTGACCATCCCACCACTTCTGACTCTGGCCTGAGGGGTACTGTAAAGGAGCTTTATCCAGCCACAAAAGTTTGGTCCAAAGCCCATTCGACCAGTAGCAGATATATCCAACCAAACGTGAATGCTTTTGCTATATCCACAGATACCAGCACAAGTGCTTCTCGGCTATTCTCCACTGAGTGCAGGAAATGTTCCAATCTATGTAGATTCATAGCTGTACTTTGGCCCAGTATGAAGCTGCATTGATCCTTGTGGACCAGCGGCCCCACCACACCATGCAGTCTTTATGCCAATATCATGCATAACACTTTTGTGTCTGTATTAAGCAGGGTCAGGGTTTTATAGGAGGTGGGATCTGCTTGCTTTTTTCCTGGTTTAGGTACCCTACAGACTACTTCTTCTCCTAGTGTAAGGGGCAATTATCCCCAACGCTATGCTTCCCTGTAGACCTCCAACAGTGGATCCATCAACTGTGGTGCACAAATCTAATTATACTCCACTCTGAAGTCGTCCCAACCTGGCGTTTTCCTTCAAGACATCTTCCACAGCTCCCTTGGAATGACCTCTGCTTCCACCTCCTCTCAGAGGGTCGGCAGGACTACAAGGAGGTCAATCTGTGCCAGATAGGTGATTATAGATTCTGCATCGGACTGATGTTCCCCATCAATGCAGTTCTACTTAATGATCTCTGAGCACGCTATTGATTGCCACCTGCTTTGTCGCCAGTGTCCCATCAGGTCATCTCAGGGTCACCATGAGGGACATCTCCCTCTCCCGTTTCAGTATCCAAGCCAGCAATTTGCTGGGTTTGTCGCCCTGTCTGTGCCGCCTCTGTCTGTACTCCTGCAGAGTAAACTTGTCCAACGTGTCCTACATTTTCCCCAACACCACATCTAGTGTTCATAAGTTTCGTTTTTAATACTGGATTTTCTGTTTCTTGTTTCTGTAATTCTGCTAACTTTCCGTCTAATGTTCCCAATTCCTTGGTTAGTTATTGTCTAATGCTGTAGACCTTACTCCTACACTCTCCCCATATCACTGCCTTTATCACCTCCCATTCAATGGCTTTACTGGTGGTCGAACCCCAAATCCAATTGAGATATTCCATCATCTCCTCGCCCAATGTTTCCCTCCCTGACGGATCCAGCAAGGCCTCAGGCAGCAGTCTCCAGTGTGGGGCAGCCACTCGGCAACCTCCTCCCAGTGAGCTCAAGGAGCAGGGGTGAGTGATCTGATGAGTATCGCTCCCGGTATTTGGCATGAACATTCCTGCACAATTGGGTACATTTCCCCCCCAGATATCTACACATCCCACATTCTGCATCACTAGGTTCACTGTCTCAACCATGCCTGGCTTTGTTAAGTGTTTCGGGAATGACCTATCTAGGTCTCCATCCAGTACACAGGTAACGTCCCCCAACCCACAGTATCCTGGTTGCGATACAGTCATTCAACAATGCCTGCTTTTTAAGGAAGAAGTCTTTGTCATCGCTGTTGGAGGTGTAAACATTTAAAATACATATTTCTATACCATCTAGAGTTCCCTGCGCTAGGACATATCTGCTGCCTGTGTCCGACTCAGAGTAATGCAGCTTGAATGATATCCCAGGCACCACCTATATGGACACTCTGTGAGCATAGGCAAAGTATGTAGACAAGAATAACTGACCTTTCCACTTTTTTTTTAGTTTGCTTTCTTCTTCATCAATTAAATGTGTTTCCTGTAGACAAGCTATGCTTTCCCTCTCTGCACAGATAGGACATCACCATGTGTCTCCTCCGAGTCCTCTGATATTCCATGCTACTCACTTATATATCTGTAAGAAACACGTTAGTATTCCTTACCTTAGAATTACCCCCAGGCATCAGACTGGATCCGGAAAGTTTTTTCGTCAGCAGTACCTCTGCGCGTCGGAAGGTGGTGTCAGTTGGCTCCGCGTTCGTCATCAGCGTCGTGGTCGCCGGGATGACGTTGCGGCAGCTACTTAGACGCCGCCCTCGCGTGCTGATGTCAGTTCTTTCTTTTTCCGCGCCAGCCAGCGCAGACCCGGAAAGAGCGGTACTTCAGTCATTTTTTTACTACATTTTTCTCGACTGTTGTCGACGTCTTGTATCGAGTCTCCGACTCCGAACAGGTGCAAGAGGGATGCCCGGATTTAAGGCTTGCGGTTCCTGTAACCGATTGATGTCAGTGACTGATCCGCACCGCGTGGGCCTCTTTTGCCTGGAACCTGACCATGACCCCAAGTCGTGCACCGACTGTCAGTTGTTGACGCCAAAGGCTTTGCTGGAGCGGTCCCGAAAGCTGCTTGAATGACCGCAGTCGGCTTCGCACCGTTCGAGGTCCCGGTCGAGAGGGAGGTCAAGGGGCCAGTCGCGGAGCCTTCATCAGTCTGGCTCGAAGTCATCGAAGTCTTCGCACTCGGGGTCGGGTAAGTCGAAGCATAAGAAGAAGTCGAAGAAGCATCGTCGCTCTTCGCCTTCTCCTCGTCGATCGGCCAACTCGACGAGGCGCGCGGGTGGTGCCACTCCCGCGGCTCCGCACGCGGAGCCTGAAGGGTCGACTCCGAGCTTCCCTCCCTTTCCGGGACCCGAAGTAACCCCCGCCCAGCTTCGTACATTCTACGAGGCAATGCATGCCATCTTTGGGCAGACTGACCCTGCCGGCGCACCTTCGGACCCCGCGGTCTCAGTTGGGGGGCCCTAGGTCTTCGCTGACGGCAGCTCCGGCCCCGGCGCCGGTTGACCTCTTTACACCTCCACCGGCGCCTCTTCCGATGGCACCACTACCGTGCCCGACTCTGGTTGGCCTCCCGGCCGGCGTCTACCCCAACCTCCTTCATTTTTTTGAACAAACGAGATCTTTATTGGTATCGTTGGTCATACAGCTCAACCACTGCCTACATCCCTTCGGGCCGGCAGGGCCAAACTAACAGTGCTAGGTGGCATGTGGGGGGGGCGGGGCAAAATACACAGCAAGCCGCCTACAACCCCATATGGGGCCGGCCGCGTCAGGGGGGGCAGCGGCAACGACACAGGGTGACTTAGATCTCGTTTTTAGTAGGTTTTCTTCTGAAACAAACATATAACAGAGACAGAACTAGGGAAGAGAAAAACCACAAACCTTGAAGTGTGTGCCAGGGTACGTGCGCCGAGATAGGTCGTGTTAGTATATGCCGTGGGGATGAAGACTGGGGGCGGGTCGGGGACGTTGTTGCTTGTGCAATCATATTGTGTCTAACCTGGTGGGTTTACTCTCCGCCTCAGCGCTAGGGGGGGGGCGCACCCGACCAGTGCGAAAGGATAAATGTGATCCGTTGGGTGTTGTGGTCAGAGTATCAGCGTTCGTGGGAGCCAATACCTTCCAAAACCGGGTTGGAGGGGGTGTCCCTGGGCGGCAACAGTGGCGCCACGTGCGTTCCTGTGGGCGGCCAGGCTTGGGTGAACTGAAAGAGTAGTTGGGTCCATTCCATTGCTAGTGGGTACTTTCTCCGTCCCTGCGCCTCCTCCTCCCTGATTGCTTCCTCCTCCGCCGCCGCCCATTTCCTCATCGCCCCCGCCCACGCCTCCCCAGTTGGCCCCTGGGGGTCTCGCCACTTCATGGCTATGGCTCGTTTAGCTAGCAACAGTGTGAGGGAAGCAAAGCGGGTGCAGGCTTTGAGTGGTTTAGGTTTGCGGAACAATCCCAGGGCCACCGCCTCCCAGGACTGCAGGTCTGGGAGCTTAGTTATCGCAGCGATCGATGTGAAGACGGCCGTCCAATACCGACCCAGTGACGGGAACCCCAACCTCCTTCATGACGTGGAAACGGTGCTGGACCGGCATCGATCGACGCCGGATCCGGTGACGGGTGGGGTTTTATTGCCCCTGTTCACTTCTGGGGCCCCTTTCCAACCACAATGGCAAACAGAGGAAGATGAGGAGGACTGGGAGGGGTCAGGTGACCATTTAACTGACCAGCTTGGTTCTGAACAGGACTGGAGAGAGGAACTGGGGATGACAGTGGTCTTGACACTTCACCCAACCTTGGCATGTTGTCTCCTCCTACCGTCGCTACAGTGGAGGGAGCGTCATACGCTGTGGTGTTGCATAGGGCGGCCGAGGCTCTCAACCTCGAGCTTCCTAAGGTGGCGGTCAGGACTAACCTCCTGTCTGAGGTGCTTCAGCCGGCTGCGAGCTCTTCGGAGCCCATGCTTCTGTTTAATGAGGCCCTCACTGACATCCTTTTGGGCACCTGGTCCAGGCCCAACACGGAAGTTCCCGTGGACAGGATGATCGCCCGTCGCCACCGCCCAGCTCCGGGCGACCCCACTTTCCTCTCCCAACACCCCACCCCGGAGAGCTTGGTGGTCCAAGCTTCCACCTCCAAGAGCACCTTCCCTACCGCTCCACCGGAAAGGGAATCCAAGAAGCTGGACCATCTTGGGAAGAAAATGATCTCTTCCGCCAGCTTATGGCTGCGATCCGTAAACACCGCATGCCTCTTGGGACATTATTCACACTCAGTGTGGGATACGGTGGCGCAAGTGCTGCTTCAGTGTCCGGAGGAGGCCTGGACAGTGCTCTCCCAGGCTATCGCCGCCGGGAGAGATGCAGCAAAGTTTACGATCCGTTGTGGGCTGCACACCGCTGACTGTCTGGGCAGGACTATTTCAATGTCGGTGGCGCTTCATCGCTACGCCTGGATGAGGTCCACTGGCTTTTTAGGGGATGTCCACAACACCTTGATGGACATGCCCTTTGACGGCCCTCGCCTCTTCGGCGACCAGGCAGACAACGCCCTAGAGCGCTTCAAGGACTCACGGGCTATGGCAAAGTCCTTGGGCCTCTCCTCCCGTCCTGCGCAGTCTGCTTTTCATCCCTTTCTTGGCTACGGAAGGGGTGCCCCGCTATATCCCACCTAGGGCCACAGGCCGCAGCACGTTACCCAGCCTTCGCGGGGCCGGGGATGTGGGAACCAGCATCGCGGTTCCGGGAGCCAGCGGGCGGGCCAGTCCACCAGCCCCCCCATCTGCAGCAGCCTCCAAACCCTCCTAATCCGACCTTTCAGGCCCAACAAACGCCAGTGGGCGTCAGGATTCGCCATCACCTCCCCCACTGGCGCACCATCACTTCGGACAGGTGGGTTTTGCAGAGAGTCTGAAGGGGCTACTCCCTCCCCTTCAAGACTACCCCTTCAGCCATGCCACCTCGTTACCACCGCATGTCGGAGGATCATCTGGCACTTCTCCAGCAGGATGTTATGGCTCTCTTGGCCAAGGGAGCCATCAAGAGCGTTCCTGTCCCAGAAGTAGGTCATGGTTGCTACTTCCACTACTTTCTGGCTCCCAAGAAGGGCCTGCGTCCTATCTTGAATCTCAGGGACGTCAATCGCTTCCTCTGGAAGGAGAACTTCAAGATGTTGACGCTTGCTCAGGTCTTGTCTGCCCTCAACCCGCAAGACTGGCTGGTAGTGTTGGACTTGCAGAATGCCTGTTTTCACATCCCCATCCTGCCGGCCCACCGGCGTTACCCACAGTTCACGGTAGGCCACGAGCACTTTCAGTTTACCGTGCTCCCCTTTGGCCTTACCAGCACCCTTCGGGTGTTCACGAAAGTGATGGCAGTGGTCGCAGCTCATCTGCGCAGATCAGGGGTTTCAGTCTTCCCCTATCTTGACGACTGGCGGTTGAAGGTGGGCTGTTGTACGCCTTTCCGCCTATACCACTTCTGCCCAGAGTGCTGAAGAAGATCAGGCTCGACCGGGCCCAAGTCATTCTTGTGGCTCCGGATTGGGCACGAAGAGTCTGGTATCCCGAGCTACTCAACATGGCCATCGGTCCGCCGATCCGACTGCCTCTTCGGGAGGATCTTCTTTTGCAGCAGCAGGGGACGGTCCTCCACCCGAACCTGTCCAGTCTCCACCTCCTTGCATGAAGATTGAGCGGCGGCAGTTGACGTCTTTCGACCTGCCTCCTGAAGTCTGCGACGTAATCTTGGCAGCCAGGCGTCCCTCCACAAAAATGGTATATGCCTGCAGGTGGAACAAATTTGTGGCATGGTGCATAGCAAAGGCTGTGGATCCCCTTTCTGCCCCTTTCTCTGAAATCCTCTTGTTCATTCTCGCTTTAGCCCAGCAGGGCTCTGCTCTAGGCACTATCATCGGGCAAACCATTACTTTGCCCACCTTCTTTCCGCCTCCGCATCCTTCAAAGGAAGAAGAGAGGCTCCACCGTCTGGAGCCAAAACATGCGCTCTCCTTCTATCTGGATCGCACAAAACAGTTCCGGGTGGAGGATCAACTTTTTGTTGGCTAGGTGGGTGCAAAGAACGGTCGGGCCATACACAAACGTACCATTTCTAGATGGGTCATGTTGTGTATTAAGGCTTGTTACTCTGTAGCTAAAAAGGAGTCTCCAGTGGGGCTACGTGCTCACTCCACCAGAGCGACGGCAGCCAGTACTGATTGGGAAGAGGAGTGCCTCTGAATGACAACTGTCAGGCTGCCACGTGTGCATCGCTGCACACGTTCACCAAACACTACTGCCTAGACAGCCAAGTCCGGAAAGACGACTTCTTTGGCCGTTCTGTTCTCCAGGACTTTCTGGTGTGATCTTGGTTCGCAGACCCACCTCCGGGGTTGGTATTGCTGGGGTATCTATTCTAAGGTAAGGAATCTAAAACTAACGTGTTTCTTTCAGATGCACAATTTACTTACTTTTGGTAACGATATATCTGTAAGAAACATTCGTTAGTTATAGATTCCATACTGCCCCACCCATCCTCCCCGTTCTGCGAACTGATTTCTAGGGTTAAGGACATCCTTTCAGGGCCCTAGTTTTGTGCACCAATGGTCAGTGTCTTGCATGGCTCTGCGTTTCTGGCGCGATAAGTCGTGTACAGAACTGACGTCAGCGCGCAAGGGCGGCGTCTAAGTAGCTGCTGCGACGTCATCCCGGCGACCACGATGTCGACGAACGCGGAGCCAACCGATGCCACCTTCCGAGGCACAGAGGTACTGCTGATGAAAAAACTTTCCGGATCCAGTCTGACGCCTGGGGGTCATTCTAAGGTAAGGAATCTATCACTAACTAATGTTTCTTACAGATATATCATTACCGAAGGTAAGTAACTTGTGCCCTTGTGCCATGTATGTGCGGATATTGTCTTCTGTGGCATTCCCCATGTTCTTCCCCCCGGGCGGGTGACTCCTCCCCTCTCTTGGCAACTTTCGGCACCCACATCTAGTACCGCTGAACAATCTGTGATAAAAACGAAGTTGACAAAACTCCCCTCCCAGGGTAAACACTAGGTAACAACAAAACATTGTCCTTACTCATCTTTTTAGGTCAGAATACTTTTCCAAGCCTATCCCTCCCAATCCCTTGGTGCATAATAAACCAGTAGGGCTTTTACAAATGCCTACACTTTAACTAACTGATGAAATGAGCAGTACCAAGGCAACTACCCAGCAGGCCTCCAGTCCTTAGGGACGAAACACCACCAGGAGCTGTAGTCTAGCTGCCCTGTAGATCCCGATGTAGTATACTCAATGAGTCCCACTGTTGCATGTTAGATATTTTCCCACTGCTGTTAGGTTTTGTTGATTCTCACCCATCTGCCTCCTCCGTAGCCTTAGCCCCCCTTCTCATTGCACCCAGGTATCAGGCACAGGCAGCAGTAATGATGGAAAAGTATCTTCCCGACAGTTAGACCGTCATACAAATCTTTTTATTGTTCATCCTCATCATCCACTCAGTATTCTCCTATCACGTATTCATCATCTGTCGTCTGCAGTGGCGGTGCATCCATTGGGGGCGTTAGGGCGTTGCCCCACTAAGCTGGACGACCGTCACAACATCATGATCAATCACGCTAACATTCCATTTTAAATAAAATGTAATTATACATTTCCAACCAAATTTTATATTTGCCAGCGGCAGCGCACTGACTAGGTGAGCGCGCACTCAGTCGCAGTCTGTTCAAGTACGCTCTAGCTCTGGATTGGTGAGGGTGTGTGGGGGCGGGGCTGCGGCAGTTAGTGGGCGACGACGTGGAAATAGCGCAGCAGTGCGCATGTCAAGTTTTGGGCTAGTCATTTTGATGACTGGCCCGAACATGCGCACACGTGTGTAGTACTACGACTCAGACAGTGGCGACTGGGACCCGAGGGTGCTTCTTCATAACGCAGCCCCCGGGTCTCATTATGGGCAGGGAGTAACCCTGCTCTTAAGCCAATCCTGGCGCTGCTGGCGCAAGCGCCAGGATTGGCTGAGAGTCTGACACCGCGCAGCGCCGCAGCCTGCAGTAGTATGGTGCCGTGCGTGGGTGGTGGCATGCCCAGTGCTGCACTTGTATGGCCAATCACACTGCGGCTATGTGAAGCCATGCAGTAGTGACTGGCCATTTCCTCTACTCTCTACGCTGTCGGCGCACGTCACCGCGCCAGTGCCACACGACACAAGTCAGAGTCACGAGTCGGACTCGTCGACGGTAGAGACCTCATGCCGCCAGTGTGTGTATAGTCTACACAGTCAGTCAGTCGAGTGAGTCAGCTACTACACTACTCAGTCAGTCAGTCTTCGTTACCAACTTCCCATAATGTAAGTTTTTAATTACAGTGACTGTATTATTATCTAGTCTGGCTTGCAATGTGAGAGTGTCAGGGCCCAGGGCGCAAGCAAGGAAAATTGTCCGCGTTACCGCCTATAAGCCTCCTCCGACCGTTTGACCGTTTGGATATTATTAATTAAATTGCATTTGCAATCTACATATGTGCATGTCTGTGGTGTGTGGTCTCTAACCTCAGGTCAGAGTGGCAAGGGGATTATAGCATCTAAGGGCTCGGGGGAGGTGGACATGACTCTGATTAGCTGGTGAAGTGGCAAGCAATAAGGAAGTGCTTTTACTCCGACGTGTTGACCCGTTAAATTCCTGCTGAGAATCATCGGTAACCACTGGCTGGTTTGATATGGTGTAACTTTCATAAACCCATGATGGCACTGCTTCAATTATCCTGGAGGGCAGAGTTGCCAGTAGCAAACAGAATGCAAGCATTTGCAAGTGCAACTTAAATGTAAAATTTTAAATGGACATTAGTCGGGTTCGTAAAGAGTGTTTCATGCTTTGCAAAACTACTCTGCTAAAATGAAAAGTTGGCTCCTTCGCAGTATGCGCCGCGGCCTCAGTCTGCCACTCACGCGATCCCTGGTGGTACTTGCTCACCCCAGCACAATACCACGCGGATCGGAATTTACTCAGTGGGCACTTAAAACATAATTTCGAGTTGTAGGCCTCAGGATGGGAGTTAACTCTGCAATATTGCGAGTTTTCCCATATTATGAGATGCCAAAATGTGTAATTTACTCAGTTTCCTTTCCAGATTTATTCGACATTTTTCTTGACAGGATTTTGTGCCCGAATTGTGATTAGCACTGCACGTCACGTGGTGAGAATGATGCTGGTTTTACAAACCAAAGATGCTCAAAGCTGCCTGCAGCTCCAGAGTTTCCGTAAAGAAATTCAGGCATATATATGAATGAAATCTCAATTTGAAGCACTACCAAGTCTTAAAGACAGACGTGCTGATTTTAGATACAAAAAGTAAACATATGCTGCTAGTTTGCGACCTGTTGTTTGTTAAATAAAAAACATCTGTGAGGTACTCAGAAATGCATTATTTCTCAAAGTCTGTTATGAAGCTCTGTGGTTATACTGAATAAGCAGCTATCTATGTTATTTGACATCTCTTTATTAATGTAATAACTGCACTTTCACAATTGCTTTATTAACCTTCCTGCTTTCTCAAATTTGCTTGAAAATGCACCATTTTTCCACTCTTTTTTCAAAATTTTCTTACGGGGAACACCCCCCCGAACCTCCCTTTAGGTTGTTCGGGCTCGCTCGCTACGTTCGCTCGCTACTGTGTGAAGTATGAAAATCATTTTACGCCCCCACCACTTTCAAATGTCACCGTCCGCCACTGGTCGTCTGCATTTTTGCCCCGCTACTTACGAGCTCTCTCTCCAGCATGCCATCCTGTTGGATCGCCACTCTTGTTGTGAGCCGAGTCTGCAGTGCCTCCAACCTGTGGTACCTTTCGTTACCACTGATCTAGATCTCATATTTCTGCTGCCTCAAACATGCCCTGGGCATACCCCGCTCGTGTTTAGGAACTCCGAACTCGGTCCCACAGTTCCAACCAGATCCACACTTTTTCTGGTTTCTCTAAAAGATGGTCTTTCCATTGGCTGTCACTCTAAGCCTGGCAGAGTACATCAGCATGATTTAAAGATTCTTTGCTTTTCTGTTTAACGTCCATAAAGGATTTCCTTTGAGACTACTTTGCGTGTATAGTACGGGTAGATAGCAGTTTTAGGATTTTTATAGTGCAAATCTACCGCTTCTCGGGCAGCCCTCAAAATACTATTGCGGTCCCTGTAATTGAAGATTCTGGCTATGATTGCCCTTGGTGGTGCCCCTGGCAGCAGTCTCACCATCAAGGCCCTATGTGCTCTCTCAACTGCGAACATGGCGATGAACCTTTTGACTTCAATATATTTATGATCCAGTTCTCCATGAAACATTCTGCAGAGTCACCCTCCGCTCATTCCAGGAATCACAGGAATCATAGGTTGTTCCTCTGCATCTTCCACTCTGCTTTCCAGAGTTTTAGTCGCGAATCGTCAGTTGTGTTACCTGTTCCTTGAGCGTCATTAGTTCGGTAGTCAAGTCAGTAATTGAGTGTTCTGTATTCGTAACTCTATTGGCCACCTTATGTAAGTCTGCGCAGAGAAGCCCCCCTTCTATAGAGACCGCGTCTATTTTTCCCTCCAATGCTGTGCACCAGCCCTGTATGACTTTCAGGATTGTAGAGTAAGATGGTTCTTCCTCTTGCTGTGTTGCTTTGGACCCCATTTGTCTAGCAGTCCATAGGGTAGGACCTTGCCTGGTAGTGTACTGCGTGATGATATTGCCCTGGCGCCACCTGGAGGTCTTATATTTACCCATGCCGGGGTTGACGGGGAGTCACCCCTCCACAGGAGGTCAGTCCATCTCATCCCCAGCGTAGGCTCTCCACTGAAGAGTGGGAGGGTCTTTCACTTTCTATATGCCTGATGTTTTAATGCAGACCTCGCCACTGCTTACTCAAAGTGGCTCTGTCCTTGCAGCCGACTCACAACCCCTCCCCCACGCTCACAGTGCCGCCTCCTCAGCAGCAATTGTGCCCCAACACCGACCGACTGTATCGTCTCTGCCGCCCCAAGGGTGGTCTATGGGCTCAGTTCAGCATATCTGAGTTGCTACACAGTCTTACCTTGCACGATGTAACAAGGGGGCAGTCCACTCATCCGGCCTGATCCCGATTCAGGGCCCTGAATTGGCCCCGAATTGGTTCGGGGCCAATTCAAGTGCCATGCTGTTCTCCACCCGGCACCGTTCAATTTCAGGCAGGGGACCGCCTGTGATGATTCGGAAGCTCCACCACAATATTCTCCCGTTCCCTGGCCACCGCACCGCCCCATCTAATCACTCAAATCCCAGGGCAGGCTCAGGCATGTAACGGGCTCAGCATCTCTGTTCATAGACCTGGACAGCGTCCCATTGTTTCTGGTCCCACTGTTCATCTCAGGGTAATTCACAGGGTGCACCTCTATCACAGGGTGGGAGACCGGCCTTGCACAGTTACCACCACCAGCTGCAGTGGCAAGGCAGGCCTTTGGGCAAGCACCCGGAACTGCAGGGTAGATCCAAGCACCCCTGTTCCCAACCCCGTCCCTGACTGCTGTTTTCACCCCTGGGCCCTAAGCAGAGGAGAAGGTCAAACTCAGCATCGCGCCAGTCGTTGCGGTCATTCGTCTCAGCTCCCTCTCCATTCAACGTGGACGCACCTCCACCACGGGGCAGATTTTAAGGGGGAAGGCCTAAATGGGTCTCCACTTTCAGCTACAGCGGAGACTGCCAGGTAGGAAGCACCCCCCCCCCCCCCCCCCAGGTCTCAGTAATATCACACCGGGAGGGATCCTAATGCATCCTATTTCATACTGTATGGGCCTCTATAGGGCAGGATTATATACAATTACTACTTTGGGCAGTGGAGCGTACTAACCGTTTGTCCGATGGGCCATCTTGCCTGGCCACGCTCCAAGTTTGCCACCCCTTAAATGTTGCTGATATTCCTGCTCCCCTGGTCCTAGTGGCACACAAGTGGCAGTATTAAAACTCAACTCTATTAAAAGGTTCTGAGTTATAAGTCTTACTTATGCCAACATTTTCAACAAAGGGGTCACCCTCACCCTAACAGCTTGGAAAGGATCAATTTCTTAGCCAATGTAATTGAATTTCAACATCTGATCTAAGAAGTTATTGGTTAATTACATCTCTGGACCCTGATTGTAAGATGTTTGCTGATTTATTGCTGCAAAATCTTTAATTGCGGGCATCAGAAAGGAGATACACTTACATTTTTTCAGACTGGTTTCAGGACAAATTGTTCAACAATTGACAATGTGATGGACCTGAATTTATTAGCAGAGAAAGCCTTAGATGGGAAAAGGAACACGCTTTTTGTAGGTTTTATTGACTCTTTTACAAACTTTGACAAAGTTTGATCCAAATTGCATTCATGTGATACTGATTGCAGTTTACTTCATTTTTAAATCTAATTTCAGTAAGAAACGTGGTTGCATGTAAGCGACAGAATGATAAAGACCTTTCACGTAGAACAGGAATTCTTAACCTGCTGTCAGTGGACCCCTGGGAGTCGACGAAATCTACTAAGGGGGTCCGTGACTATTTAGTAAATTAATTAATATTAGCACGTTAATAAAGTATACACGCATAGAAAGCAAAACATAAGATTTAAAAACAATGTGAATGTGAAGGATTTCGAAACTGGAGGCTAAAGATTAAGTTGATATCCCGAGTTTGATTTATGGATGTAGCGCAAATTTAGCAAACAGTAGTGTGGATGATTGGTGGCTTCAGTTGAAGTGCATATATTGACAAAATGGGGTGACCCTGTGTCCCTAGGAACCGGGGTATTTGATATATAAAGAACAATGGTTCCCTTGGGTAGAAACAATGCGTATTGCGGTTCGCCGTAGTTACTTCAGCATAACATATGATACATTTCTGAAAGCCAGAACATTTCTTAAGCAAACGGGGGAAGGAACAAGAACACAGAAAAAAGGTTTTTCATTAATTTATGTATCAGAATTGATAGCATTCATTATGCGAACCAAATTACATACAACAAAAATACATTGCAGAATTTTTGCACTTCAAAATTCATACAGTGATACACAATGGTGAGATAGTAGTGCTCAGTGGTGATATAGATACACAGTGCAGTGAGGTGGTAGTGGGGGGATGCGGTTTGTTTTGGAGGGCCAAATTCAAGAAGCAGTGACAAGTACGTTAAACAAATTATGTAGTTGATAGCGACTATGTCCTGCAATCTGTGCCAAAATAGATCGTCAACGTTTCAACCCTATGGCCGCTTGGTGGAGTGTCACAAGCGGGTCTTCATCAGGACTGTGGAGGAGGAGAGGCCACCCTAGGATTTCAAGGGCGGTCAAGGCAATTGATTGAAGGGGTTGGTTTACTCTAGCAACATGTCAACTGTGATATGAATTGCACAGAAGATCAAAAAATGATTGTATTCTGGTAAAACGGAGTCCTCACGAAACACTGCTTTCTGGTTGCTCAGTTGAAGCGCAAGCATACAACTACAAAAATAAAAGATGCATTAGGAGGAGCAAAATAGAGTGATGCACCAGAATCAAACATATTGTTTCACAGTTTAGGAATAGAACTAAAAACTCCAACCTCCCAGTTAGAATTGCAATTTGGATTTTTGTATTCTTTTTGTGGATTAAGGAAAATATTTCATAATTTGTGTATTTGTTCGATGTATGTTTATTTGTGTATTTTGTGAGGTTCACTTCCTGAAAATTGCTTAGGCCAGGGTCCCCAGCTTCCAGTAGTGATTCAGTGGGGGTCCACGGAAGTTAAAAGGTTAATGACCACTGATCTAGAATATTTACATCAATTAGATTGAAATATGGGTGCATTTTGGCACCCCAATTATTTTCCTTCTACATGGCAGACCTGCCCAACTTTCTACATCATCCTGGCAGCTTGGGCATGAAGCTTGGTGTGGAGAGGGTCCGTCACTTCGCATAAACAGGTGGCTTTTTGATCTTTATTCAGTTTTGAATATTTATGCAGGTGCTCAAAAACAGAAATTAGTTACTAGATATAGGGCAAGATGCATCAAAGATTTTTACCCATTCTATGTCTATGGGAAAATGCTTTAGTACATATGGCCCATTATGTTTTATACGAGCATTTGCATACATGACACAATCGTAATAAGCATTAGTAACTTTATTGTGCTAAGTAAAAGACAGTTCATGAAAACCAAATCCTAAACTATTGAACAGTGAACCAACCATACAGGCAGCACTTGCAGTTAGTATGGGGTATTGAGCAGTATATCTAAATGACACTGGCATGTTTCTTGCAGTGTGTATTGGTGATTGTAGAGTTATGGGGCATGTACTTGTGCTGCAGGTATTCAGGGAGTATTTGGACCTTATAAACAAAAAGTTGTGCATGCTTTTGTTCAAGACGGTTTGCCATCCGTTTTGGGTGCAAAATGCAGTTTAGCAGGATACCAGTATATCAATGCTAGTCATCTACCTTGACTTATGGCCCAATTAATGTGTTGGCGGGATGTGTCCAGTCCGCCGAAAATCGATGTTCGATCCATCAGTCATCAGCAGTGGTGACCCCCACAAAACGAAAGTGAGGGAGGGCGGGGAAGGGGTTTGGTGGGAGGGTGGCAGGCACAGGGAATTTAGGGGAAAATAATGATTTAAAAAACATACCTTACGCTGCCCTGTCTCCAAAGGCCGCCTCGATCCTTCAATCCCAGAAGTTTCTGGGAAGGCACAGGCTCCTCACCCAATCCAGATGCTGCTCTCATGCTATGAGAACACCACCATGATTGGTCTGAGCAGCCTGGTCTGCCGCTCAGCCACTGCTTGGGAGCCTGGGAGTTTTATTCAATCCCACGATGATCACAGCTGGGTTGGAGGAATAGAAGTGTGCATGTCTGTTTGTCCGTCCTGTGATGGCTGGCCAAACTTACATGCGTACTTCTAAGTTCCCACCACTCCTCCCTTTCATGGGCCAGCCCGGCCCCGCCCTATATAGGCATGCCAGCCAGTCACAGAAAAGATATTGTTTATTATCATTCTATTTTTCTAGGACTGACTCTGACGAGTGGAGCAACACTCCTCCGCCATCACGGAGGAGCCTCCCCGGCCATCGGAACTGTTCGGCGGCCTGATTTATATGTTGGCAGTATAACAGATGAAACTTCTTCAAACCTCCGTTGTCTCCTCCATCAACAGAGTTATAGCCGAAAAGCTGCTGACAGAGACATTTCAGCCACGACTCTGTCTTTCCCAATTACAAAGTTGGTTATCGTCAGCATAACCATATCGTTAAACCTCCACACCTGATCTGGCAGATTCACACCTATAAAAGGGGTAAATTGACCTTACCTACCTTTCCAACTCGAATTTTGCTATGAATCTGATGTTGCAAGGTGCTGCTTACCTGCTGCTTGATATGGTTGATGACCTATCACATCGCCGCCGTAATAGGAGGTATGTGTTTTTTTTGTTCTTGTTTGCATGTAACTTAATAATTCTGATTTGTCACATAATGTGTTAAATTAACATAGTCTTACCATGTCAACATTTTCAATCACTTACTAAATGTAAATTGTGCTACGTATGTAATTTTGTCCGGTACCCTTTTAAACTTAAATCGTTTTTTTATAAATCTTTATAATTTTTTCGTAATACACATGTTAATAACAATTGTAAATGTGGAGTATACCTCCATCATCATAACAGAAGCACATACCAAATAGTCAATGTATATATTCATTTTCCATGACTCTCAAAGTAAAAATCTACATAAAACTCCATAAAACATTTTAATTACACTTACAATAATACATGCATGCCATAGTGACCTTATAGAGCACTTTTTAACCCATATTACATATTAAAAATGTTGACAAATGAAATTATCATATCTCATAGGTCTATTCGCTAGTTTTTATACTTATCAAACCTGTTGGATTTTGTCCTCTCTGAAGGGTCACACCCAAACATTTTTGCCTTCACCCCTCCTTTTATGTGAACACATTTATGTTTTTTAGGACTCTGTGCCCTTTACCAATGCTAAGCAGTGCTAAAGTGATTTTGCACACTCCTTTTAACATGGTAACATTGCCTTGCACCAGATTGGCATATGTATGTATGTATAAGTCCCTTGTAAAGTGGTGCTACATGTACCCAGGGCCTGTACATTAAATACTACTAGTGAGCCTGCAGCAGTTGTTGTGACACACATGCACCCACTCACAGGCCCACTCAGAGACTCACGCACCCACTCACCAACCCACTCAGAGACTCATGAACTCAGTCACGGACCCACTCAGAGACTCATGCACTCACTCACAGACCCACTCAGAGTCTCATGCACTCACTCACAGACCCATTCAGATACACACGTACTCACTCACAGACCCACTCAGACACTCACACACCCACTCACAGACCCACTCAGACACTCTAAAACCCACTCACATACCTACTGAGACTCTCAAACACTCACTCACACACTCACTGTCAAAGGTTAGTGGCTATAATTTGGAAACATTTCCAAAAACTGTAGGAATACTTTAAAAACAAAAAAGGTTACAGGGACTTTATAGTTAGGAAATAGAATTTAAAAAACTTTAGTAATTCACTGAAAAAACACAAAGGTTACAGGGACATTATAGTTAGGCCCAGATTTCACTTGTACAAAACCAGTGAAATTTAGCATTTATAATTAACTAAGCTAACTATAATTTACGCTGCCACAATGCATTTCTTATGACCTCACATATTACATCACTCATGACATGTTCAGTGACATCACTGATGACATGTGCTGTGGTATACCGCGGTAAGTTTGCTGTACACTGTGATACATGCGCCTGATAAGGCAGTATGTGATTGGCTAATGGCTGTTTTACCAAAGGTAAAAGGCAGTCATCTTGTTTTCAGCACATTGTGGTTGCGTTCTGCTTTTGACTGAGTTGTGGGTTAGGGCCCTAGATCTAGGTAAGTACTAGATTTTATTGTTAGTGCATACCTATTGGTGCTTTTATGAATGTGTTAATAGCTAGAGACATTTATTTATAATTTTCTAAATAATTTACAGCAGTTTAGGGAGAGCTGCGCATTTTAAAAAAAACTATTTTATGTAGTGCTGTAATTTTTAGGTATGACCGCGGTACTGCTTAGACTTTTTCATATATTTTTTTTAACATGTTTAAAATGGTAAATACACTGTAGTACCCTATATTTCTAAAATATAGGGTACTACAGTGTATTTTTAATTAAAAACATATATATATTTCCTTTAATTTTGGTACCTCAATTCTTTCCAGACAGTACCATTTTTTATAAAATACATAGAAACTTATAAATATTATTCCCTACTAATATCTACATTTAAGGGTGAAAAGCAGAGCTTAGGCAAAGTGTACCGAAAAACAACATGGCTGCCTTTAACTTTTGTAAAGGCAGTCATTAGCCAATCACATAATGACTTGTCAACGCTACGTACCACGGTATTGTGCGAAATACCACTACAAATACTAAAATACAACGACAACAGATATCACGGAGTTAAAATGCCTTATAACTTAACAAATACTTACCTGTAGTACCTAAAAGGATCATCTGCACACCATAATGTTGAACCCTGCCAAATTTCATACAAATCCTTTCAGCCATTTTTGTGCTAGGTCCACTAAAAAAGTCTATTGAAAATGCATTGGTGGAAAAACACGTTTTAGGAACCCTGTTTTTTCTTTGCACCCCCTTGACCAATCACTGCAAAACTTTGCATTATTCACTGTCATTTTGCTAACTTTTGCTCTATTTTCTAGAAGTTCGGCGGTACATAGCGAAGACAAGTCATTATGTGATTGGCAAATTACTGCCTTTACAAAACTTAAAAAAGCAGCCATGTTGTTTTTAGTTATACTTTTCCTGTGTTCTGTGTTTCACCCTTAGAGGTAAATAAGCATTATGTTTGATAGTTATCCTCTACCTATTACTACTTTATTAAAATGGTAATAAGTAGGGAAAAATATTTATGAGTTTCTATATATTTCAAAAGAATGTACGGAGTACCGCAGTACTGGCTCAGGAGTACCGCGTTACCAGAAATAAATGTAAAAAATATATAAATATGTTAAAAATAAAAAACACACTGAAGTACCCTATATTTTACAAATATAGTGTAGTATAGTGTATTGTCCATTTTTAACATTTAAATCTTCACGAAAAAATCTATGGAGTACTGCGGTAATACCTACAAATTACTGCTCTACTTAAAAAAAGTTGTAAAAGAAGTTCTGCCTAAACTGCTGTAAAAATATATAGAAAATTATAAATACATTTTTCTACCTATGAAAACTCCTAAATGAAGTGGTAATAGGAAGGGAACAACCATAAAACCTACTCCTTACCTAGTCTAAGACCCTAACTCAGAATTCTGTGAAACGCAGAAAGCAGCCAAAATGTACTGAAACCACATGGCTACCTTTTACGCTTGGTAAACACAGTCATTAGGCAATCACATACCGCCTTATCACTCTCAGGTACCGGGGTATAACACAAACTTACTGCAGCATACCACAGCTCAATATATGTAAATAGGTATGTTAAAAAAATGATTACTTGAACACTACGTACACTATTCACACATACTACTAAAATGTACGATTTACACCAAATATTATATTATCTTACTACATTACATCTACATCAATTAACACACTTTCACACTGTCTGCTCAATTACCGCAGTCCACTGTACGGCACTACACTCTATGCCAACCACTCTATGCCACTCCACTCTATCCCATTATACTATATGCCACTCCACTCTGTCACTCCACTATGCGAAACTCCACTGTATGCTAATCCACTGGACTCCAATCCACTCTAAATCACTCCACTCTACATCACTCCACATCACTACACTGTACGCTATTACACTCTATACCACTCCATTTTATTACACTGTACGCTACCACAGTGTAAGCCCCTCCATGCTACACTACTCATCTGCATGCTATTCCACTGTAAGCAACTCCACTGTATGACACTACACTCTAAGCTTTTCCACTCTATGCCACTTCGGTGGACGCCACTGCTCTGTACGATAATCCACTGTATGCTATTCCACTGTACATCACTCCATTCTACAGCACTACACTCTACGCCAATCTACTCTACCAGACTCCACTTTACGCTATTCCACTCTACAACACTCCACTGTATGCCACTCTACTCTACGCTACTCCACTATATGCCAGTCCACTCTATGTCACTACACTGTGCACCAGTAACACTCAACGTTATTCCACTGTACACTCTTACACTGTACACGACTCCCCTGTATGCCACTCACTCTACGCCACTACACTCTATGGTATTCTACTGTGCGCTACTCCACTCTATAACAGTCCACTGTACGCCACTCCACAGTATGCTATTACAGTGTATACCACTACAGTCTACCCCACTACACTCTACCACAGTCCACTCTACAATTCTCCACTCTACGGTATTCCACTCTACAACACTCCACTGTATACCACTCCACTCTACTCTATAACAGTCTACGCTATTCCACAATATACTACTGCACTGTACCTCACTCCACTGTACAGCCACTGTACTGTACACTACTCCACTGTATGCCTCTCCACTCTTCGCTAGTCTGTTCTATGCCACTTCACTCTAGGCCACTCAACTCTACCCCACTGCAGTGTACTCTATTCCAATGTACGCCACTACACTGTACCTCTCTCCACTCTATGCCAGTCCACTCTACAACACTCCACTGTATGCCCCTCCACTGTATGCTACTCCACTGTACACCATTTTACTCTACGCTATTCCACTGTACACCACTCCACTCTAACACATTCCACTGTATGCCACTACCCAGTACACCACTCCACTGTATGCTATTCCACTGTATGCTGCTCTTCTGTACAACACTACAGTCTGCCACACTCCACTGTATGCTAATACACTGTATACCATTACACTCTACACTATTCCATTGTAGAGTCACTCCACTGTATGCTATTCTACTCTATGCCACTCTAATATATGCTATTCTACTGTACGCCACTCCACTCTACACCACTCCACTCTGTGCCATGCCACTCTACGCCACTCCAGTCTACACCACTGCATGCCACTCCACTTTATGACACTGTGCTCTATGCTATTCCACAATACGTTCCACTCTCCCCACTCCACTCTATGCTATTGCACTCTATGCACTCTACTCTACGACAATCTATTGTACGTTATTACACTGTACATCACTCTAGTCAACGCCACTTCTGTGTATGCCACCCCATTCTACGCCAACCTACTCTACTTACTACACTCTACCCTATTCCACTGTACAACACTCCTTTCTACGCCACTATAGGGTACCCTATTCCACTATATGCCACTCCATGTCACTAAACACTATTCACCTGTAACACTGAACGTTATTCTACTGCACCACGCCATTGTATGCTAATCCACTCTACGCCACTCTATGCCACTACACTTTACGCTATTACACTCCACACTACTCCATTTTATGATACCCCAGTGTACACCACTATAATGAACGCCCCTCCTCTCTACTATGTGTGTATATGTGCTACTATAGTGTATGCTATTCCACTGTATGTCACTTCACTTTACGCCATTCCGGTCTGTGCCATTCCACTCTATGCCCCTCCACTGTACTCTATTCCACTGTACTCAACTGCACTCTATGCCACTGCAGTCAATGACACTCCACTGTACACCACTCCACTCTATGACATTCCACTGTACGTAACGTCCCTCAACCCCCCACTACACTCTGTTATTCCACTCTATGCCACCCCACTCTACCCCTCTCCACTGTACGCTATTGCATTGGGTGCCACTCCACTCTAAGATACTCCATTTTACGCCACTCCACTCTACCCAACTCCACTCAGCTATACTCCATTCAACAACACTATACTACACTCAACAACTGCCTTATCCCCCTCCATTGTACCACAGAATACTCCACTATATAGCACTACATTACAACAATGTACTCCTCTCAGTGCCACTGTACAGCATCCTACTTTGCTCTATGGTGCTTTACGACACTCTACGCAACTCCCTCAATGCCTCTTCTTCTGTGTTAATATACTCATGTCTATCAGACACTACTCCACTGTACTCCACTACTATGCTTTATGACACTTATCTGCATGCTACTCTGTGGCACTCAGTTGTACAACAGTCTATCCCACTCTACTCTATCATATTGTACCACACTCTACTCTACTCCACACCACTCCACTGTAAAAAACTTTTATCTACTCTGTGACACTCTGCTCCACTATACAACACTTTCTGACACTCTACAACACAGCAGTCCTGCCCACACTGCACCTCTGTAGAATACCTTACTCCATTCTATACTACACCACTCTACTCTACTTGATGCCATAGCAGTGTACTCTAGAACATGCTACTCCACTCCATGCTGTGCCACTTCACTGGACTACACACTACTCCACTGCACAACACGTTACCCCACTAAATGGCACTGTACAACACTACTCTCTTCACCCTATCATTGTACCACATTGTACTCCACTCTTTGCAACTCCACTCTACAAGACTCTACTACAGTCTGTGCCACTATAGAACACTGTACTATACTCTATGCCCCTACACTACACTGTACAACCCTCCTCTCTACTCTATGTCCCTACACCCCAGAGTACAGCACTGTTTCCCACTTCACAATACTTTCCAACACTCTAGGAAACACCACTCTACTGTACTGTACAAGACGCTACTCCAATTTATAACAGTTTACTCTACACCTGTCCATTCTAGTGCACTCCACACTACTTTACTGTACAACATGCCACTAGACTATATTCCAATTTACTCCACCATACGCTATGCTATGTCATACCACTCCACTCTACTCTGCTCTATAATACTCTACTCTACTCCACTCTACATCACTCCACTCTACACCACTCCACTCTTCCCCACTTCTCTCTACCACACATCACTGTTCAACTCTCCACTGTATGCCACTCCACTGTACACCACTCCACTCTACGCTATTCCACTATATGCCACTCCACTGTACCTCATTCCTCTCTACTCCACTCTACTCCACTCGACACCACTATACTTTAAGACAGTACACTTTACAACACTCTCCTCCACTCTACTGTACAACACTCCACTTAATGAAACTCCACTCGATGACCATAAACTCTATGATTTCAAAAACATTTTTTTACAAATAAAAAAAAAAGAAAATTCAATGAACAAAGAAAGGTTTAATGTTAGTTATAGTTAGGAAAACTTCATTTATTATTTCCATACAACAAACTTAAAATACACAAACATTAGAAATTCTTAAGTTATAGTTATGCCTTAAATGTATAATTTGCGCACCACCTTTACAATAATATAACTTTATTTATTATTTATCTACAAACAAAAGTTAAAGTACACAAAATGTAATTTTTAATCCTATACCTTTAATTTATAATTTCCGCAACACCTTCAAATTATTATAACTTGCATACATTCATACACTATGTATTCAGCTCGGTAGCCACACTATATTAACTATAACTGGTGCCTTTTGCCTCTTAATCAAAATCTAATGGCTATTACACCACTTGTCAAAACATTGGCAGTACTATATTTTGCTGTCACTGGATATTTTAAGTTCACAGTTGGAGATTGTAATGGGATGTCACAAGCAACTTTCAGTGTTGTGCTACACTAATTTCTTACTGTGATGATGAGGCGCAGGAACAGTTTTTACACTAGGTGGCATGCCAAATGTCATTGATGCCAATGATGCAACACACATTGCTTTGGTTCCACAAAGCAACAGAGAAAAATTCTATTGCAACAGGAAAGATTTCCATTCAGTAAATGCAAGTTGTGTGCATTCCAGATATTTACAGTACAAGCGCGCGTGCTTGCTTCTCTTGATCCACCCATTCTTTATTTGTCCTACGTAATAGGAGCATACAGCAGCAAATGGCACAACTTGAAAATGTGAGGGCCTGGCTTGTTGGTAAGTGCTATGTCAAAATGTATAAGCCAAATAATACTTATTGAAGCAATATTATAATGTAAATTGCAAATCTTACGTAATTGTAATTTTATTAAGGAGTATTTGCTTATCTTAACCTTACCACAGCTGAGAAATCCAACAAGGGGTAGTCCGCTTTAGTGAGG
This sequence comes from Triturus cristatus, assembly GCF_964204655.1. Taxonomy (NCBI): domain Eukaryota; kingdom Metazoa; phylum Chordata; class Amphibia; order Caudata; family Salamandridae; genus Triturus; species Triturus cristatus. Next base: position 1,234,905,703 of record NC_140585.1, on the reverse strand, counting down.
CACGTGGTAGACCTCAGAGGCCTGTGGAGATGGCTATTGAGCTCCTGAAAACATGGTTTTGTTGTCTGGATATGTCTGGTGGAGCTCTGCTCAACTGACCTGATAACATGTGCCAAATAAAATTGTTATGTTGTATGCTGCACAACATTGCCCTGTGGCAGAACATTCCTTTCACCCAAGATGATGACTAATGTGGAGGCCTAGGGTGATGTTAATGATTTACAAAATAAAGATGACAGTGGTGAGGAAGAAGGAAATGGTCTGAGATAAGATATAATGGATAACTTCTTCTCATGAGGTTAAATAGGAGCAAATGTACATAGAAACATTTTGATTCCTATTTCCATACAGGTGAAAGACAATTGCAGGAGATCATTGAGGTGGGAGTTTTCTTATATGTACACTGAAGGTGGTTATACATGGTGATGGGTTTGTGGTTGTGTATGTTTGTTACACAGAAGAGTAGCATATCTTGTATATGCAAGACGTATTTTCTGTAAGTGTTAGATGAGAAGGGACTCTGTGTAAATTAGATAAGTGATTTCCTGGACTAGAAGATTTTATTCGTAAGTGTGTATCCCTTTGTGGTACTTTGTATTCTGTTTCCATAAAACATTTACAGAGTGGTGGAAGCATTGCAAAGTGTGTTTTTATTCTTGGCTAATATTAATGTATGTGTGTGTGTGTGTGTGCATATGTAAGATTGTATACATGGTGTGTACATGGTATGTGCATAAAATCTTTCTTAACAATTATATGATGCTAAACATAATCCACACAACATTATGTGCTTATCATATTTAATAAATCTATATTTCAACTCAATAACTTATTTCAACTCATTAACATCAATAAATGTTTGTTATTTATTGTGAGTTTACCTCTCAATATAGAAGGAAATAAAATGTATTTGCTGAACATTATTTGTGATGGTGTAATTATTATGTTGACTAATGAAGATTTGAAATAATATGGATGCAAAATGCTATGCACATTCCGTTTTTGGAATGTTACTTGTGGCAGAAGATTATGAGGAAGTGTAGTTTACATTCTCTGTAAACTAACATTTAGGGTTGTATAAAAAATATATGTGTTATCTCACAGTTTTGGTAATGAAGTTACAAATTAAATTACAGACACAGGATTAAAAAGTATGATGGACTTGAGATATGAGGGTAAAGTTACAGTTATTTAGAGTCTATTTACACATTTACATATTTTCATCTCAAGGCAAGTGTGTTGAAGAAAATTGTTCAATGGGTTAATGTCAGTGCCTCACAGAAGGAAATTAGACCATGCGCCTCTTGGTGGAATCCTCTCTCACTGATCCAGCCAAATTACCCTTTCCGAGGGGGAATGATGTATCCACAGTTGCAAAGTCTGAGGTGATGGGAGATGACTTCTGGGGTTACAGGGCCTCCCTTTAAGTGGAGGGGCCTAGTGGGATGCGGTTTAATGTAAAAGGCCCACAGAAAGTGGTAGGTGACTCTGTAATTAACCTACATATATCCTTTGCACCAAAATGGAGCACAAAAAGATAGCTGCCTCTCATTAGGTCATTATGCTCCCTCTGCACTTGGGCCTCCAGGAGGTGATTGTTTTCTTTGAGGAGCCCTATGACCAAGCCAATCTGGCCTTCTTGTCTCTAGGCTGCTTCAAAGACATTGTGGCCCATAGTTTCACGAAAACTATGGGCATCAGTGGCCTCACTCAGCTCTCCCAATGGTGCCCTACACCCAATACCCTGTGGCCTTTGAACAGTGTGCATCATGACAATGGGTCCTAGCTCAATTGCAGATGTTATTGATGTTGGCAGTACAGGAGCCAGGACTGGGGTGCACACTACAGAGGGAGTGAGAGATGTTGTGTCACAGGAAGCAACGATATCTATAGGCTGTTGAGAAGGGGGGGCACCCCGTTAGTGGTTGTTGGAACATTAGGCTGAGTGAGGCTCACCCTAGCAGCCTCCCCAGACACACCTGATGGACCAGTCTGGTCCTCATCAGGATCCAGACCAGCAGCAGTTGTGTTTCCACTGAAGGCGTCTGCAGGAGTAGAAGTGGTAGTTGGCATATTTGGTGATGGTTCCTGAACTTCACACCTGGCTGATGGCCCTACATTGTAAAACACAATAATGATTAGTAACACATCTGAATGTGAATTTATTATACAACTTTTTGGCTTTAAATGCTTCATCCAAAGCTTAATCTCTTAGCTGATTCTTACTGATAAAAAATGTTCCTTTCTGTGATTCTAAGGGACAGTTAAATACATTTGGCATCACATATACACTTCTATAGTGTGACTGAGATGAGGTAGAAGAACACACACATTACATACATATAACTATGCTTGAGGCAAAGTATTCATATGACGTCACACTTGTAAGTCATTACACAAAAGTGGCAGTGCTGTGCTTTAGCATGTTAAGGTTTCTTAGACATCTACCATTCTCATTACAGTTGTGGCATAAAACAGGACACCATATTTACTACCTGTTTGACATTAAGCTCTACTTGAAAATGTTACAGACAACATGTAAATTCAGTAGTAAGTTTGAGAAACTATGGACCTCATGGAGCACAGAATACAAATATTTACAAAGCGTGAGACAACAGGCAAATGTAATACAGCTTTCTGTATGAAGACTTTGTAAAGTTGGTACATAGATATTTAGATGACTATCACACTTGTCTAAATCTGTTATCATTGCGGCATATCATAAAATACATAAACAATATCCGTACTGATGCATTATGAGAGACGTAGTCATTGACTACTAACCCTATTAAATTAATTGTGGACTGCACTTAGGATTGCCTCAAGATCTGAAAAAACTATCTTAGCTAAACATTTACACATTATAATACATTATAATACATTATGCCAAACAACTGCTCAGGTTTTGACCTGAACCATACAAAGAGACTAACAACATACAGTATGTGAGGTATGGTGTCGATGATGGAAAACAACCACTCAAACAGAGGGGGCCCCTGATTAGAATGAAGGTAGAGACCAACAGGGGAAGTACACAATTTACTCGAAAGAAGGGGTTCTCTACCTGTTTAACTCTGTAGGTGCATAAAGTCACAGATTATAAAGACATAACCAGTGCAAAATGGTGAAACCAACAACAACGAAAAAAAGATATCAAAAATGTATTTTATTTAGATTTAATAGTATAATACATGAACATTATTTCAGTATACATATCCAAACACATCCCACAAAACATTCACTCAAACCTCAAACATACCTTCCCATATACTCGCATTCTCACACACCTAACAGTATCAGACATTCACTCAAATACAATCACTATGTATATAGATGAAGACCCCCCATAGAAATCCAAGATTGCACATGAGGCCTAACAAAGAAATATAAACGTGCCTCAAGATGTATGAATCAAATCAAACTAGACGGATCAATGACAATTAGTGACACAATAAAGTAATGAATATAAACAAATTTTCATAAATTATTGAACATTCTTGAAAAACACATGGGGGGATATTTTCTATCACAACATATTCCAACAAGTGGAATCCAGCGTCGACGCGCGTTTCGGTGTTGAACCCCAATGTGGGCGTCACCTTCTTCAGGGCACAAGAATCAACTAGACAAACACAGTGGCATGTGCCTAGAACGAAAATGAATTTTACTGTACATACATGAATCCAAAGGTACATGTTGATTATGTTCATTAGAGAATAAAATAGCAGCAAGCAAACATTTCTCTTGAGGGAGAATAGGTTCACAAATTATCAAGTGTGGTTTACGTAGCACTGGATGATCAATCGGTTAAAAATCATGAAAGGAACTTGTGCTCAAACAGAAATAGCACATCTGGTGAACAGACATCTCGGGTAATATACTGGAGTGGTGATCCCACAGTGAAAACAAACAAAATACTTTTAATATAAGGGAAAGGGGAATAACAGGAGGGGGACAGACACAAACTACAATTAGTTGTGAATAATAGGATCAAACAAACTGCATGACAGTAAGGAGAGAAAGAATGGGAATGGGAATGGGAATGAGGGGTGTAAAATGGATGGAAAACAACTCACAAACATTATAGTTACTTGTTTGCAGAGTAGAACACATATTAATATAAACATATATATGGGTGTATATATTACTTTCTGAGAAGGGAAAATGAATATAAGAATTAACATACTAAATTGTTCTCCAAAATTGGATCTTTTATATATTCACATGCTTGAATCATTCCCCATCGTCAGCTGGGAATCCCCGGTACACTAACATAGCATATACAGTGTGAAATATACAGCTTACTGTATACAGTTCAAAAATTATCACAGGCCTAAAACAACTAAGAAACATTAGTACCACATCCAACCTTCAGCCAATGAGGTGGAAGCTCAAGCTCTTCTCCCCCCATAGGCCACCATACTTCAGACATCTACTGCACGTTGTGTGTTGAGGGAGTCCACTGGCAAAGCTCTGCTCTAACCTTTCAGTGAACCTTAAAGTGTTTCTATTTTGGTCTGCCCTGGATTTGTACCAGCACTATCTTTAGCACTTCTGTACTGCGAGTTGCTTTAGGGAATATTGTTTATCATGGCTGACAAAGAGAAGAAATCTCTATTTAAACCTCGTTCATCTTGAGTCAACAAGAAAATTTACACTCATGACCCACACTCTTCAATGTATTTATTGTCTTTATCCTAAACATAAGTCAGCAGATTGAAATATTTGTAAGTCTTTCTCAACTAGCACGCTTAAAGAAAGAGAAAAGAGGTTGGCATTATTTCTTATGAGTAAAGAGAATTTTTCTCCTTCTAAAGGAGAGGCCTCCTCTTCAGTGGAAGTTTCCGTTAGAAGTTCCCGTCCAAGCACACAAGAGGAGACTTGTACAGTTACACTATATGAATATAGGTTCCTCCTAAGAATACTTCATAGGTCAAGGAGCTAGTGGGGAAGAAACTGAGAATATTAGATAATACTTCCACATGACCTGTATGACTTCCTTAGAGGCTAACTGGAGCTCTATGGGTTGTCCATCATGAAACTTATTAGGTCATACATACAGACACAATCATTTATATATTTTTATTACATTCTTTTTGTAAAAAAGAAATTCAAATACTAGTTCGTATTGATACAGAAAAGAAAAAATAATCTAGTTATACAAGGTTAAAAAACAAAATTGTGATACCACAGGTTATTCATAAGTGCAGATATGCTGTTATTATTCATTATATCTGAAAGAAACACGTTAGTTAGATTCCTCACCTTAGAATATCCCCAGGCGTCAGGCTGGATCCAGAAAGATTTTTGTAGCAATACCCCTTGCGCGCCGCTAGGCGTCGTCTGCGGCTCCGCGTCCGTCGTTGGCGTTGTGCGCCGGAATGACGTCGTCGGAGTACTTAGACGCCGCCCTCGCGCGCTGACGTCAGGTCTTCTTTTTTCCGCGCCAGCCAGCGCCGATCCGGGAAGAGCTTACCCCTTAGTCAATTTTTGACTAAACTTTTTTGACTCTTTTTGGTCTTCTGTTGACTCGACTCTGGTGCCGGTAGGATGCCTGGGTTTAAAGCCTGTGACTCCTGTCATCGACTGATGTCGGTGACGGACCACCATCGCCGGTGCCTTTTCTGCCTGGGGGCCGACCACGACGCGGAGATGTGCCCCGATTGTCAGGCCTTGACCTCGAAGGCTAGGCGGGAGCGGTCCCGTAAGCTTCTCGAGCTTCGGCACACGGCCCCGCGCCGCTCACGGTTCCGGTCCAGGAGGAGGTCCAAGGACCGGTCGCGGAGCCGCAGTCACCATCATCGCTCGTCGGGCTCAAAGTCTTCGGGTAAGTCGAAGCGATCTAAGAAGTCCAAGAGGCGACACCGCTTTTCGGACTCCCCTCGCCGGTCGCCCGACTTGGCCGAGGGTCAGGGTGGTCCCACCCCCGCGGCTCCGTCGGAGCCGCAGGAGCCGCGTCCGTCCCTATACCTGCCGGTCCCTGGGACTGACGCAACTCCGGCGGAGGTCAGTGCCTTCCTTTCGGCCATGAGGGGCCTGGCTCCGCCATCGACGCGTGCCGGCGGCTCCGGCCCCGGCGCCGTCGACGATTTCGGTCCCGACGCCGCAGGTCCCCAAGGGATCCAGGCCTGGATCTCTGCCGGCACCGGTCGACCTCACGACGCCTCCTCCGCCGGCGCCGACACCGGTTCCGGCGCCGTCTCCGGACGACGCTGTTCCCCGGTTTAGCCCCTGTCCGGGACCGGCGCCGGTGCGGCGCCGCTTGACGCCGTACCCGACGCCGATGGATGAGCGTTTCATCTACCGCCCGGCTCCGATCATTCCTCCTGTTTATCAGGAATCGGATGACGGGGCGACTGGGAGGAGTCTGAGGACCCTATGGCCTTACAAGGCCAACGTTCACTGGACTGGGCAGACGAACTGGGGGATGCCAGTGGTCTGGACACTTCCCCGGATGCTGGTTTCATCTCTCCTCCGACTGTGGCCTCGGAGGAAGGTGCAGCTTTTTCAGTGGTGCTGCGCAAGGCGGCCGAAGCCCTGGGGCTCGAGTTGCCTGCTGTGGCCGTGAGGACTAACGTCCTCACAGAGGTGCTTCAACCGTCAGCAAGCTCCACAGAGCCTCTGCTGCAGTTCAATGAGGCCCTCATAGACGTTCGGCACGGCACTTGGTCCAAGCCCTCCACAGTTCCTCCTGTGGATCGGAACGTGGCCCGGCGCCACCGCCCTGCTCCGGGCGACCCCAGTTTCCTGTCCCAAAACCCCACCCCGAGAGTCTGGTTATCCAGGCCTCCACTTCCCAATCCTCCTTCCCGTCCCCCCCGCCAGATCGGGAATCCAAGAGGCTGGAACAGTTCGGAAAGAAGCTGTTCTCTTCCCTGAGTTTGGGCCTGCGGTCTTTGAACACCGCTTGCCTCTTGGACCGTTTCTCCCACTCTCTGTGGGATACGGTGGAGGACATGCTGCCCCTGTGTCCGGAGGAGGCCCGGACTCGTCTCTCCCAGGCGCTTGCTGACGGGCGAGATGCAGCATGACATGCCATACGGTGTGGACTAGACACCACGGACTCACTGGGTAGGGCGATTTCCACCACCTGGCTGCGGTCCACATCTTTCTCGGGGGAGGTCCAGAATTCCCTCATGGATATGCCCTTTGATGGCACTCGCCTTTTTGGTGAGAAGGCGGATAGTGCGCTGGCTCGTTTTAAGGACTCCCGGGCTGCGGCCAGGTCCTTGGGTCTCTCGGCCCCACGGCCGCAAACTTCCGCCTTTCGCCCCTTTCGTGGCCAAGGAAGGGGCGCCTCCTCACGTCCGCCTAGCCACCGGCCGCAGAACCAACCTGCACGCGGACGTGGATTCCGCCGTGGTGTTACTGGAGGACAACGTGCCGGTCAGTCCACATCCACCCTGGCAGCATCCGCCTCAAAGCCCTCCTAGTCCGAGCTTTCAGGCCCATTCCACGCCAGTGGGCGGCAGAGTTCGCCATCACCTGCTCCACTGGCGATCCATCACTTCGGACAGGTGGGTGCTGCAAATCGTTCGAAGGGGCTACTCCCTCCCCTTCGAGACAACCCCTCCAGCCATGCCACCGCAGTGCCACCGTATATCGGAGGATCACTTGAATCTTCTGCGGGAGGAAGTTACGGCCCTCTTGGCCAAAGAGGCCGTCGAGCGCGTTCCTGGTCCAGAAGTAGGCCGTGGTTGCTATTCCCACTACTTTCTGGTTCCCAAGAAGGGCAAAGGGGGCCTACGCCCTATCTTGGACCTCAGGAGCGTCAACGCCTTCCTCCGGAAGGAACGGTTCAAGATGCTAACTTTAGCTCAGGTACTGGCTGCCCTCGACCCTGGAGACTGGATGGTAGCGTTGGACTTGCAGGACGCCTATTTTCACATCCCCGGCCTGTCGGCCCACCGGCGTTACCTGCAGTTCACGGTGGGTCAGGAGGACTTTCAGTTCACCGTGCTCCCCTTCGGCCTCACCAGTGCCCCTCAGGTGTTCACGAAAGTGATGGCGGTGGTCGCAACTCATCTGCGCAGATCGGGGGTTCCAGTCTTCCCCTATCTCGACGACTGGCTGTTGAAGGCGGGCTCGCCCCAGCAAGTCGTCTCCCACCTCCAGACTACGACCGACCTCCTGCATTTGCTGGAGTTCTCCATCAACGTGCCGAAGTCAAACCTGAGACCCTCCCAGAAGCTCCTCTTCATCGGAGCGGTTCTCGATTCGGCGCAGTTCCGGGCTTATCCTCCGGAACAGCGGGTCCGGGATATTCAGGCTCTGATTCCCATCTTTCGGCTTCTATCCTGGGTTTCGGTCAGGTTGGTGCTGCGGCTTCTGGGGCTGATGGCCTCCTGCATCCTGTTGGTGCATTACGCCAGGTGGCGAATGCGGGCTCTGCAATGGGACCTGAAGTTTCAGTGGGCCCAGCATCGAGGCAACCTGTCCGACCATGTCTTGATCTCGGAGGACCCTTTGTCACGAGGCTCTGCACCTCTGGACATGGCTGGAACACCAGGGCATCATCCTGGTGGTTCAACATCTGGCGGGCTCTCTGAACGCCAGAGCAGACAAACTCAGCCGCCGGTGCATGATGGATTACGAATGGCGTCTGAACTCGGACGTGGCGCAAGGTCTCTTTCTGCAGTGGGGAGAGCCTTGGTTAGATCTATTCGCCACTGAAGAGAACGTGCAATGTCAGCAGTTCTGCGCGTTGGAATTTCCAATGCGGCACTCGCTCGGAGACGCTTTTCGTCGCGAGTGGAGTTGCGGTCTGTTGTACGCCTTTCCGCCTATACCACTTCTGCCCAGAGTGCTGAAGAAGATCAGGCGCGACCGGGCCCAAATCATCTTAATGGCTACAGATTGGGCACGAAGGTACTGGTATCCCGAGCTACTCAGTATGTCAATCGATCCTCCGATACGCCTGCCTCTTCAGGAGGATCTTCTGTTGCAGCAGCAGGGGACGGTACTCCACCGAACCTGTCCAGTCTCCACAGCCATGCGTGGAGATTGAGCGGCGACAGTTGATGCCATTTGACTTGCCTCCTGAAGTCTGTGATGTGATTCTGGCAGCCAGGCGTCCCTCCACAAAATCGGTATACGCCTGCAGGTGGAACAAATTTGTGGCATGGTGCACAGCAAAGGCTGTGGATCCCCTTTCCGCCCCTCTTTCTGAGGTTCTACTCTTTCTTCTTTCTTCTTTCTTTGGCCCAGCAGGGCTCTGCTCTGGGCACCTTGAAAGGTTATCTTTCTGCAATCTCTGCTTTCTTACGGCTTCCTGATCAGCCTTCTCTTTTCAAGTCCCCTGTTGTTTCGCGTTTTCTTAAAGGCATTACTCACATGTTTCCTCCTGTCCCCTTCGTAATGCCTCAGTGGGATTTGAATCTTGTCTTGACCTTTCTGATGTGCGCTCCCTTTGAGCCCCTTCACAATTGTCCACTTCGTCTTCTGACTCTTAAGACTGCTTTCCTGGTAGCTATCACCTCGGCTAGCCTCCCTTTCTTTCTGTTCATCCGGACAAGGTTGTCCTCCGGACTCGTCCTTCTTTTCTTCCGAAAGTGGTGACCCCCTTTCACATCGGGCAATCGGTCACTTTGCCCACCTTCTTTCCGCCTCCGCATCCTTCGAAAGAGGAAGAGAGGCTCCACCGTCTGGACCCCAAACATGCGCTGTCCTTTTATTTGGACCGCACCAGACAGTTCCGGGTGGACGACCAACTTTTTGTTGGATACGTAGGTGCTAAGAAGGGGAGAGCCGTACACAAACGGACCATCTCACGGTGGGTCATCTTGTGTATAAAAGTTTGTTACTCCTTGGCGAAAAAGGACCCGCCTGTTGGGCTGAGAGCCCATTCCACCCGGGCCACGGCGGCGACTACTGCCCTGGGACGGGGAGTTCCCTTGCAGGACATCCGTCAGGCGGCGACTTGGGCCTCACTGCACACGTTCGCCAAGCACTATTGCCTGGACAGCCAAGTCCGGAGAGATGACTTCTTTGGCCGTTCTGTTCTCCAGGACTTTCTGGTGTGATCTTGGTTCGCGGACCCTCCACCGGGGTTGGTATTGCTGGGGTATCTATTCTAAGGTGAGGAATCTAACTAACGTGTTTCTTTCAGATGAACAAGTTACTTACCTTCGGTAACGATGTATCTGTAAGACACATTAGTTAGTTAGATTCCTCACCGACCCAGCCATCCTCCCCGCTCTGCGAACCGACATCTAGGGATAAGGTCATCCTGTTCAGGGCCCTAGACTTTTTGGCACCAGTGTCGGTCTCTTGCATGGCTCTGCGTTCCTGGCACGGAAAGCTATGTACAAGAACTGACGTCAGCGTGCGAGGGCGGCGTCTAAGTACTCCGACGGCGTCATTCCTGCGCACGACGCCAACGACGGACGCGGAGCCGCAGACGACGCCTAGCGACGCGCAAGGGGTATTGCTACAAAAATCTTTCCGGATCCAGCCTGACGCCTGGGGATATTCTAAGGTGAGGAATCTAACTAACTAATGTTTCTTACAGATACATCGTTACCGAAGATAAGTAACTTGTTCAATACATCGAAAATGTTTTGCAAATAAGATGCCAAAGACATGATCCTGAAAATAGGAGTTAGGTGTAGCTCACTGGGTAACGCAACTTTCGCAGTCAATGGGCAGCCTTCCAAACAGATGTCCAATCTAAAATCTTAGATATGCCTTTTGATGGGCTAACTCCTTTTGGTAAACATATTGATGAAGCTTTGCAATGCCTTAAAACTGATACTAACACAAAAAAGGCGTTAGGACTTTTGCCGTACCGCAGATTTGGGACATTTACTTTCCATAGCTCACACAGATCACAAAGTTTCAGACAAGGGTTCAGTCAGTATGGAGGTCAAGGATGTTCATATTATCCTCAAAGACAGTATGGATACGATCAAGGATACTCCTTTAATAAAAACCAAAGACAGTATTACGGGAGGTCTCCAGGAAGAAAGTGAGGTTCTTCACAAGCACGAACCAATAACAATCAGAAAAGAGCTTGACAATCCTAGCTCGTACCCCCTTTTCCGTCTGGTTCTCAGAAGTTGGGGGGGGGAGAATTTCCCTTTGTGTTCTTGCAAGGAAGAACATAACATCAGCAAGAAGTCTTCCTGATGATGCAGGGAGGGGATTTTTTTGACCTCCCTGGACCTTTGAGAAGCATACTTTCACATACCCATTCATCAAAAACACAGAAAATACCTTTAATTCTGAGTAACAGGTCAGCACTACGAATTCAAGGTGCTCCTTTTTAGACTAAAATCAGTGCCACGAATAGTCATTAGACTGAATGGGGGCTCCATGGGAAATTAAGATCTTATGGACGATACACAAGGTTTTAAAGTGCACACACCTATCCACAGGAAGTCAATGCAATTTGTGAAGGAGGCCAAAAGCAGGGCAAAATTTCAGAAGACAGAACAACAGCCTAGCGGCAGCATTCTGTGCCAGCTGGAGTCTTCCAATCACTGACCTGTTGACTCCCAAGTATAGAATGCTACAGCTTTCTGCCTGAATGATGGTTTGTCGGGTGTCACAAGGCAAGCTCTAATTTGATGGAGGGTTCCAGCAAACATAAATGCAGGTCTTTCTTTTCCACCAATAGCAGAAAGATTAATAATCACTACAGATGCGTCCATGGACAATGGCGAGCCCCGCTGCAAAAGCTTTCAACCAGATGCCTCTGGTCAGATGCAGAGGATAGGCTCCACATCAATGTGTTGGAACACTGCACCATACAACTGGGCTTACAAGCGTTCCTCCCCAGATTGGCAGGTCAACCAGTCCTAGTCAGAACGGACAACACAACATCCATGTTCTACATAGCCAACAAAGGAGGAACACGGTCCAAGATCCTTTCAGAGGAAGCCCAGCTTCTGTGGAACTGGGTCATTGCTTGCTGTGGAACATCTGCCAGTCTGCCAAAATGATGAGGAGGATGTACTCTTCCGGCAAATGTCGGGTAGTCATTAGTGGGAATTAGAAAAGAAACAGGTGAATTACATTTTCAATCAGTGGAGTCAACCCACAATCGATCTGTTTGACCCTCCAAACAACAGGAAAGGCCCATGCTTTACAGGCAGGTTCTAGCATCAAGTGACGATGGGCAATGCTCTTTCGATCAGTTGATCCAAGATATTTGCCTACGCCTTTCCTCCTTTTCCTCTGATTTCCAGGGTGTTGAGGAAGGCAAAGATAGATCATTGCAACCAATACAAGCTTTCTTTCGGCAACTTATGCCATAAAAGCCAACAAATGAAACAATACAGAAAAAAATGCATTTGATATGATAAGTGCAAGTTTGTTCTGTTATGAGAGCCATAGCGTCGCAGCATATCAAAATGGGTTGGTTAAAAACACTAGTGAGGACACTGCAACAACGAGTGGCATCTCTGGAGACTACTCAGCGAGGTTTGGCGTCTAAGGTGGAGGATGCAGAGGGCCGTGCACGACGCAACAACCTCCGCTTTGTTGGTTTTCCGGAGGGGTGTGAATCTGGAAACATGGAGAGGTTTCTCACCCAATGGCTGGAGAGCTGGCTACCCCGACTCCTTGTCTAAATGCTTTGTTGTGGAGCGTGCACATAGGGCCCTGACGCAGAAGCCTCCTCTGGGGCCTCGGCCGAGGCTGGTGATTGCGAGGCTGCTTAACTACCATGATAGGGATGTGAACCTGAAGTAGGCCAGGGCCCAAGAACCTTTGCTGACTACACTAAGCAGACTCAACAACAGTGGCAATCTTTCCTCACAGCGAAGGCTCGCCTGCGAGAACTCAAACTCCCATATGCCTTGCTCTACCCGGCCCAGTTGCGGGTTGTATATCGTTCTCGCACATATTTTTTTTATTCCCCGGAGGAGGTCTTCCGTTGGACTGATGAGTCAGTGCGGCTGTGCCCTCACTCCCCACCCGGGAGAGACTCTGATTCGTCCTCGAGTGGAGCAGTCCGGAGCGTGCCCGGTGGCCGGGTGAAGGGGTCTTGTCGATCCAGGTCCAGGAAGCGGTCCAAATTCAGAGATGTTCCATCACGTGTGGGATCTGCCTCAGATCTGGCTGCACCGGGTGACTGATTTATTTCTGTGTCTGTACACCTATAGTTGTTAGAGCTGTTAGAAGTGGCCGGAGGAGCCCGATGAGGGCCAGTATCTCTGTCGGTTATTTCAGACAGGGATAGGGGCTAGGGGATGATGGGCTGTAGTTTGGGGATCCATTGGTGGGTGAGGGGTGGTACTTCCTGTTGGGGTCTGCCTGCTCTGCCTGCCATGACAGGTACTTCACTGTTTTTGAGGTATAGGGTGGGGGCGGGGGTTGGTTGGGATGTTCAAGGGAATTGTTGTTCTTCTTTCATCGCACTGTTCAATTGCAGGTCGGGCCGGGCTATGTTGCTTGTCTGGGGCCATCAGGGCCCATTCTGTTTCTGATGTTTTTGCATGGTCGCCATTGCTGGTAGTCCATTAGACTCCTCGGGGTCCCTGCGCATTTTGAGCTGGAATGTCAGGGGGGCACTAGATAAGATTAAGCGTAGAGCCATCCTTAAGCAGGCTAAGCGTGCCGGCGCCGACGTCCTGATGCTGCGAGAAACACACCTTATGGGGACCAAAGCACTCTGTTTTCAGCGCTTCGGATATATATAAGTGTTTCATGCAGGCTTTGTGCGAGGATCCAGGGAGGTAGCAGTCTTGATCCACAGACGAGTCCCTTATATCCACATTAGAATGTGGGGTGATGCACAAGGCAGATATATTTTTCTCCAGGGTACGTTGAGGGGTGAGTCCACGATATTGGGTAGCATCTATGCTCCACTGCCGCTGTCCTGGAGTTTTGTAGAGAAACTTGTGACCGTGTGGTCAGAGATCCCGGAGGGCCTGGCAGTGGTGGGCGGGGACTGGAACGATGTGTTAGATCTGTCTCTTGACAGGTGGAGGCCCGATGGGGCCCCGACGGTTCGTAATCCCACAAAGCTTGATTCCCTCGTAGTGGGCCAGTATTGGGATGACCCATGGCGTCGGTTACATGACGGGACCCCGGGATTCACTTATCTCTCGGCGGTCCACGACTCCTTTTCTCATCTTGATTATATTTTTGTGTCCCTGGGGGATGCTGGCAGGGTGGCGGAGGTGGATATTCTCCCTCGAGGGCTTTCTGTTCACTCGCCTGTAGCCATCACCCTGCGTGCTGGCCTTGCTCGCGGACCTTTCCGGTGGTGTCTTTCCACATTGAATCTCCAAAACGGGGAGTATAGGGAACACATGGGGGATGCCGTGGACCAGTATTTGTTGCGCAATATGGTATCGGTTTCGGCGGCGGCGTCTTTGTGGGAGGCGATGAAGCCCACACTTCGCGGGGTGGACATCTCCTACTGCGCGGCTGCGCGTAGGGCCCGTAGAGAATCTCCTATTCGAGCACAAGCTAAAGTCTTGGACCTAGATTTGCGTAGTAGAGATGAGGGCGGGCGGCTGGTCTGCCGTCAGCTGCTGTTGGCACAACAGGCTTACTCGTCCCTCTTGTTAGATGAAGCCTGTCAGGCATGGCTGGCAACCCGAAGCAGGATTTATCAGTGGGGGGACAAGTCGAGCAAACTCTTACATAGATTGTGCCAAGGGGCGACGGGCTCCCTGGTCCTCCCGGGAATTGTCGATTCCGATGGGATATCTATCTCAGATCCGTCGGCCATCGCAGAAAGCTTCGCTGTCTATTATGCGGGCCTCTATGCTCCCTGGGAATGTGTGTCGCCAGCGGTTATTGGACGATTTTTGGATGATCTTCCACCCAGAGCTCTGACCGACGAGGTAAGCGCGGACCTTGACCTTCCATTTTCGGCGGACGAACTGAATTCTGCTCTCCAGGAGCTGTGGCCTGGTAAGGCACCAGGTCCCAATGGCTTCCAAAACGAATTCTTTAAACAGCATTTCCAGCAGCTTGGTCCCCATTATTGCAAGGTTGTGGAGGAGGCCAGGGAGCTTGGTCGTTTGCCCAGAGACTGGTGACATGCTGAGGTGGTGGTTTTCCACAAACCTGGCAGGCCTCCCGAACACCATGCATCTTACCGTCCCATCTCCCTTCTCAGTGTTGAGGCCAAGGTTCTGGCCAAGGCGCTGGCTAAACGCCTCCGTCCCCATGTTTTGTCTATTGTCCTTCCGGACCAAGCCGGGTTTATGCCACAGCGGGCGACCCGCCACAATATCTGTAGGGTTCCTGCAGCAATCGCGGCAGCCGGGAGTTTGAGGGTACAGATGGCCTTATTGCTCGCAGATATGGATCGAGCTTTTGATTCACTGAGCTGGGAGTATTTATTCGCCCTCCTCCGCAGACTGAATCTAGGACCTCGTTTTCTCTCCTATCTGACTTTACTCATCACGGACATAACGGCGTCGGTGCGCGTGGCGGGTTCTGTCTCGTCGGTCTTTCCCATCGGTCGAGGCACCAGGCAGGGGTGCCCCCTGTCCCCTTATTTGTTGGCCCTGGCAATGGAGCCTCTGGCCGCATGGGTACGTATTGATGCGCAAGTGGCCGGGCTTGAATGGGCCAACGGACTGTCAGATCGTATAGCCTTATATGCGGACGATGTGCTGTTTTTCCTTACTCAGCTGGATAGGACTGGCCCGCGGTTGCTGCATATCATGCAAGTGTTCGGGGAGACTACTGGCCTTTATATGAATGAGCGAAAGTCTACCCTTTGGGTCCTGGGTGGAGGGGTGGACCCTGGTGCCTGGGCCTCCGCGGTTCAGGTGGTACGTGGGGGGCTGAAATATTTGGGTGTGTTTCTCTCAGATGCGCGGTCAACTGCCTGCGAAGGGAACGTGGTGCCGGTGTGGAACAGGGCGCGTGAAGATCTTAAAGTTTGGTCCCACATGCCCCTATCTATATATGGTCACTCGGCCATCTTCAAAATGGTTTCTCTTCCTCGCCTGCTTTATCAGTTGCAAAATCATCCATATCCTATTTCTCCGGGGTGGTTCCGCCAGGTTAATGCGGTCTTGGGCCAGTTTCTAAGGGGCAGGGGGGTTGTCAGGGTTGCTCCTCATACTTGCTTTAAATCCACGTATTGTGGGGGACTCGCTACCTCGGACATTCTATCATACTATATGGCCTCACACATGTTGGTTCTCAATGAATGGTGGTAGGGCGATCGGTCAGACCCGGCTCATGCCTTGGAGCGATATTTGATGGGTGATCACTCGCTACATACACTTCTCTATTCTGCGCCCTTGCGGCGCTCTCTGCCGAGTGTGACACAGCTGTTGTTTCGGGTTTGGTGGCAGGCATTGCGGAGGATGGGCTGGTGGAATCGCCTAACGCGAGAGACGCCGTTATGGCGTAATGGATGTGTACTGCACTTGGCGGCCTTGCCTAGCTTCCAAGATTGGGATATGATCGGGATCTCCACCCTGGGGGATGTTATGAGGGGGCCCATCCTGAAATCGTTTCAGGGCTTGCAGAAGGACTTTCAAATGCCACGTACTCAGTTTTTTAAATATTTGCAATTTCGGCATGCTCTCTCCCCTAGCTTGGTGGGCCTGGAGGAGTTGGCTGACTTTAGTCCGGTAGAGGCGAAAATTTTCATGGGGGACCTGCATGACCATAACATTTCTAGGATTTACCAGTCCCTGGTTACGCACTGCTCTCCTTCTTTGCAGCGTTTCCGCGGGGCATGGGAGGAGGATGTGGGCTCACTCGAGGAGGAGGACTGGACGGAGGCCCTGGCCTCCCCACGCAGGGCGGCAATTGCTATGAGCCTCCGACTCATTCAGTTTAAATATCTCCATAGGGTCTATTTTACCAGAGTCAGACTGTACATGGCTGGTTTAGTGGCATCCCCAGAATGTCTCCACTGCCTGCATGAAGAGGGTACTCTGCTGCATACTATATGAGATTGTTTCGCGCTAGCTAGGTTTTGGAGGGGTGTACTGGCATGCCTCTCAGAGGTCCTGGGTCGGGATCTCCCCCGTTCCCCGAAATTAGTACTCCTGCATGTTATGGATGATATAGGGGGTAACATCTACAAGCGCCACCTGATGCTCCTGGGTTTCACCCTTGCCAAGCGCGACATTGCTAAGGCCTGGAAAGCGACTTCCGCACCATCCGTCTCGGTATGGAAGGCAGGACTGTATTTTTGTATGGGCTTCGAGGCCCCCATTTTTATAGCACGGGGATGCCCTCATAAACATTATAAAATCTGGAAGCGCTGGGCGGACTACAGGGGCTTGGAATTGGAACCCATCCCAGAGCAGGGATTGTGTGGGTTGTAGTCTTCTCCTCCCTTGTCTTGGGGGGGACTGTATTATACGTGTATTGGGTGGCGGGGTGTCTCTTGGGCATTTTTCATAGCAATTGTAGAACTGGTGCTCCGATCATACTTGCTAATTTTGCTGGGTTGACTGTGCGATGGGGTGTGGGGTGAGTTTTTTTTTTTTTGTTTTGTTGTTTCATTTTGTTGCATTTCATATGCACGTCTCTTCATTATTTTGGTATTGTATGAGAAAACTGTCAAAGTCAGGATATTGTTCATTGGTGTTTTGGAAGACTCTGGGATACAGAGCTCAGCTGAATGTGCATTTGACAAATAAAATTTGTTTCCAAAAAAAAACCACTAGTACAAATAAGATCATCTCTTCTCCATAGATCAATTTTCTTACTTATTCTTGGATCATAAAACCCATAAAAAAAATAATTACAGTGGGTTACTGCAACATGATTTAAAAGGGGAAGATTTATCAAATGTATCTATCTAAAGTGCAAATTCCCTCAAGTATTAAACATAGCCATCTCGACATAGATAAAATTAATATGTAGTCATAATGTTATCTAATGGATAGTCAATTGTTATTGAGTGGGATGTAAATTAGCAATTAATTTCAATAGCACCTTTAAACACATAGCCGTGAGGACAGTACACTCATGCAATTCATTTTTAAGATTACAAAAGAAGTGCATTTATCGAGCCCTATAACTTCACAATGTAGATCTCAAGTGTACATTGTTTGAACTCAGGTCAATTGGGGTTAGCGGGCAGTGGTTTCAATTAATTGTTCTACTTCAACAAAGGCCCTGGCTCTAATAACCCACATCTGCCCCAAAAACTTGCCAACAGCACATGATTAGACTTAATTTGGGTCTGAGCTAATAATTCTGAGAGGAGTGCAACTGCTTCAAGTACCCAGTTGCCTACAAATAGATTTGATCAATTTCTAGCAGGGACTGACATATCCCGAGTAGGCAAACAGGACATGACCAATAGATTCTCCAAACCTGTGGCTTGTGGGGCACAACGCATCATCATATTGAGCCCAGTTATTTGTGAATGTTGTCAGGGGTGATGTGCCAACCTCTAATTGGAAATTACATTTTCTTTTTAATGGCACGGTAATAGCATCCCATTATGGTCCCAGAAGGCTATGGCACTTAAAGTCTAAGACTCCCCGTCAGTGAGGAGATAATATTGGATTTGACCTCTCTTTGTCCAACCCATTGCTAACAATGTTTTCTTAGTATCTTGGGCTGTCAGAGTCGGTCTGTAAAGTGGATTATCCCAAAACATTCTCAGACCTATGGCTAATAATAGCTTTTTAATATGCCGAAGCCAGACAGTTTTGTGGAACCTATCAGCCTCAATCACATCCTTTAAGGGCATGGTATACTAAGCTAGTTCTGGTTGATGCCATAGCCTTCTCCAAAACAACAATGGGCAGAGTCTAGCTTTATCTTCTAAAGTATTCCTACCCATATCGAGCATCAACAGTTTCAGTGGGGTACTAGATGGTAGACAAACTAAGCTTCTCAGAAACCTGTTCTCAGATCTTGTTAGGGAGGATATGTTGGACAAGCCCTACAGTTCTAATCCGTAAAGGACTGAACTCACTGCTTTGGCGTCATATATCTGCAGCACTGGGGCAATGGGTTTACTAAAGGAACTACTATGTTCTTTTACTATTGCACCAATGATCTGCTTATGTTTGAGGGCTAATAAATCCACCTGGGCTTTCCATAAAAGAGTTGAGAATAGAGTGACACCTAAGTAGTTGAATACAGCTACCCTCTCAAGTGGCATGCCCCCAACTCTAGTCTGACCTTAAACGACCTTTGTTTTATAAGGGACATAAACTTTGTTTTAGCTGAATTGATCTCTAGTCTACATTCTCTGTAGAATTCCTCAAAACTGGAAAGTACATGTTGAAACCCACTAGGTGTCTTGGAAATCAATAAGATGTCATCCAGAAATAACAATATAGGTGTTTTTGTACCGGCCAGAGTGGGAGCATCAATGGGAGACTAGAAAGAAAATGAACAATATCATTAAGAAATAAAGAAAACAGGGTGGGAGCCAAGACACAGCCTTGACAAATACCTTTGTTAATGGAAAACTGGTTAGTTAATTCGCCTTGGCTACCTTATAGAACCTGCACATAGTTTCCCTCGTGTATACTAATTAATAAAGTCAGGCGGTCCATGGGTATGCCCATGTCACTGAGGACCTGCCATAACTTCTTCCGAGGAACCAGATCAAAGGCCAATTTGAGGTGGACAAATGCAACATACCTGCTGCCCCCAACGTTTTCCACATTCCTCCAATATAAAAAGAGAAAGCAAAAGATCTGGTCCACTGTGGATGTGTTTTGCGGAAGCTGGCCTGTAAGGATGATATGATATTGTTGTCAGTGATCCACTCCTGTATTTTGCCCAAAACAAGATACAGTCAATAAAGCTGAATGGTCTGTAGTTGCACAGGAAGGATTTGTCACCATTTGTATATAGAGAAATTACCTTGGCTTCCTTCCAGGAGTCTGGTATTGTACAATAGTGTTTGTCAGATATAGGGATATACCTGGACCAGTTGGCTCTATCCTGCAGAAATATATCGGCTGGTATGTCATCTGGTCCTGGCACCCTTCCTATGCTGCATGTCCTTAATTCTCAATGCCTTGCCCAACTGCCTGGGTAATAGCCTACACTCCTAATTAAACCAGGTTTTGACTCTGGATGGTCGCCTTCTAGAGCTATTATTTGGATTAGTGAGATGAAATAACATGTTCTAATTTTTTTTATGGATGTCAGTCATTATCTCTATACATGATGCACAAGAGGAGCTTTCGGACAATTCCACTAGACAGGCTTGAAGATCTTCATTTGCGAGCAGGATATCGGGAGACTCTACTACCTGGGACCATTTAATTAATAGCATGTCATTTATGGGGTATGTGTTCCTAGTGCAAACTGCTGTGTGGGACTCGTTTTCCTACTTAGGGCAAAGGGATTCCATAAAAAGACACAGTGGATTGCGGTCACTCTCAATCCTATTAGTAACCATGATGTCTTTGAGAGATGGCCATAATTCTAAGTCAATTAGGGCGTAGTCTATGCGACTGGACTGGAAAAAATTATTGTAGGTAGTGATCTCCTTTTCTATCAGATTTAGTTCTACCATTTGTTGATCTTAAACCAAATTACACTGAAAATGCCTTCTTTTCAAGGCACCCTCTGTCCATCTTCGTATATGGGGTAGATCAAGCTATGGGATGCCCCACACCTCATCCTCCGCCAACTTGGCATCATCATTATCTAGCGACTCATACGTAGTGCTAAAATCCCCTGGTATTATCAAACGTGAGTTATTTTGATGCTTTTGCAAATGCTCCCCTAGGATCATGATAGTTTTAGACCTCAAGCCACCCTTGACCTCTCTAGCATAAATATTATAAATGTCAGTACAACTCAAGTTGTCTACCACTATTCAAATAGCTATGGTGTCGTGGCAGACCATATGTAATCTTTGGATTTTGCAGTCCAAGTCTAATCTACATGTTACTAATCCTCCTGAAGGTCTCCCAACAGAACCACGTATAGCAGGAATTTAATAAGTTTGATACCCAGGTTTAAAAAGTGGATCCATACACCAAGTTTCCTGGAACAGACAGATATCATATGATTCTATAAAGTTATTCCAACCGGGAAGTACAGTTTTTGATTTCAGACCTGCCACATTCCGGGAAATTATGGAAGCCATATCTCTAGCCTGAATACTGGTAGATGGCATAAAGGGGCTGCCAGGAACCATAACTTCAAAATTGGAGCGATCAGTGGGAGAGGTGACAGGAGATTTGGGTACAACTAGTATAGAACCATTCGGTTGACCAGTGGTCTCAGCCAGAGCAATCTCAATAAAGAGGACACTAGGAATAGTCAAGGAAACATTAGCCTTGCCCTATTATCTACTATCCATGTATAGAGAGTAGCCCAGATTTATGTAGTTACTAATAGGCAATGATTGTCAGTCTACAATCTGGGTGGGATGTTCTCCAGAAGGGAAGTTAGGGGGATTACACCACTCATTATGATGGTTGTGCTCAAATCGCCTGTATTTGAAACAGATGTCAGTTTTAAAGAAGGAGGAGGTGTGCACATCAAAGGCCACTAAATTGTCAACTAACCCTCTGTTTAAGAGAGTTAGCTCGATATTAACAAAATTAGTATCAACTTGCGGGTGTCTTCTGGCTCCTAAAATATGCTCCCTTATAAGTGAGCGACAACCTCTCACCTGGCGGATCCAGTGAATAGATTTATTTATAAGATATCCTCCCCTTCATAGATCTTCAGTTGCCTAAGTTTGGGAACATTTATCAAAAATATAGGGCAGCTACAAACCGAGGCTGATGTGCCCGATTGGAGATTATTATTTTGTACAGGTACTGGTGGGCACTTGAAGCCAAACTCCTCACTAGAGTGGGGTGCAAACTGCCTAGGGCATACAGTTTGGCCTAGCCAAACCTTGTTGTTAATTCCCCATCCCCCATTCCCTCTGGATATCTCCATGAGTTTAGTCACATGGGTAGGCTCTTTTGATAATACCAAATTTCGGGCTCAAGGGGGCTTAATTCCTTTTTCAGGAGCTGTTGGTCGTGTGTGTGTGTGTAGCTTCTGTTTTTGTCTATAGTATACTTTTTGCTCATGTTAGGTTGATTTAACAGTGCAAAGAGGCGTGCCGGCATTACCTTAAGATCCCCTACCTCATTTCTAAGCTTTCTTATTTGCTGCAAGAGATCTGCTGTGTAGCCCGGGGACATTGAGGTAGACATTCATGATTGATCAAGCTCTCCATTTATCTCAGGAAGTGGTGGAGTCTGTGTCTGCTCGGCCAAGGGGACAAAACGATTGCTACAAGAGATGGAATAAGAATGGGGGACCAGTTCTTCCATAGTCACAACGCTAATTTTCTGTGTTAGAGAAATCTGGGGCGAAAGGTGGTACACAGCTGTCTTTTTTGGGCTGTCTTTTCAAAAAACTTGAAAATAATGGGGCATCTTTATTACCCTTAGGTGAAGTTTTAGCTGTCACTTGGGAGTCCTGAATACATTTCCTCTTAGGTATACTTCCAAGGTTATCTACGGTCTTGGTGGGCTTCTTGTTTTTTGGGTTTGCCCTCGGTTCCACTCGAGTAGATGTATCTGTGCTAATAAGAGACTCGACCTCCTCTATTAGGAGATAGATCTCTTTAAGTTTACAATCACCTGGCTTACAAGAGCTCTTCAAGCGTTTAGCTCTGCCCTGTACTGAATCGAATGCCTTCCGTTCGCCCATATTTAGAACACTATACGATACGGGGAAGATCCCCAAAGGGGAATACTCAAACACCAATTGAACTAGAATCAAAGCGTGTGGCTCAGTGTCTGATTAGTGATCATAGAGAAAGTATTAAGATAAAAAGAGTACAATTCCAGCCTCAGTCACTATAAATGCAATGATGAAAAACCGCCTAGTGAGAAATCATATGAACACTATATGCCAGAGTCCAACGTTAAATTGGTCCAAAGTGACTCTAGTTTCTAATAGGAGCTGCTTATTGTGTGTTATACTAATACCTCAAACGTTCAAGCCCAGATGAACCAGCCAAGGTAGTGGGCCCAGCTCAGCCTCCTTGAGGCTCCGACGGGTGCAGAGCGGCCCGCCCTTGGCCAGGGCTTTGCCTGGCCATGGCCTACGCGCATCCAGCACAGCGGAGCTGCGAGGTGGTAAAATAGCATTGATTAAGAACAGATGGAGGTCCCAGAGGAGGTTGTGGGACATGTAGTCCCCCGCGGCTGCAGTCTGCTGTTGCTCGCCCCTATTGCACAAGCAGTTCCAGAGATGGCAGAGGAAATATTCCCCAGCAATATCAGGCAGGAACAGATGTCAGAAATCTGCCCAGCAGCCATGTGGTGCCAATTAAATGAATCAGCACAGCCCCCTTACAGCGGAGCCGCGGGGCGCTTAAATAGCGTTGATTAAGAACAGATGGAGGTCCCAGAGGGGGCTGTAGGACATGTAGTCCCCAACAGTAGAGGTCCGCGGTGGCTCACCACTATGGCACAAGCAGTACCAGAGATGGCAGAAGAAACGTTCCCCTGCAATTTCAGGTAGGAGCAGATGTCAGAAATCTCCCCAGCAGCGATGTGGTGCCAAGTAGAAGTGTCAGTGCCATTGCACTCTGATCCTCATTGCTCATGCATAGCTTTGCTAGTATTGGTACAGTGAGCCACTTCAGTTGTCAGGACTTCTAGCCATCCCTTTGAAGATACATCCCAGTATGCTTAATCGACATCATGGACAAATTCTCCACCACGATCCCATGTTGATAAACTTGACAGCTTGGTACCTGACTAACTAGAATTTAGCCATGTATATCTATCTCAGGAACGTAAACAGATTCTTTTGCAGGTTCGAGCGCCAGTGAATAATAAGATTTACAATGCTAAAAGGAAACTTTTCTGTGTATAGTGCAGAAATAACAGCCATCATCCACTTCAAATAAAGCCTACTTAGATCCTTCCATATTTGTTAAATTTGGCTAAGATTGGTCTCAAATATTATTCAGTCACGATCCATCTTGCTTGCTCGAGATTTTGAAGAGCGGATACATCAAAGTCTACTCTGTTTTCCCAAAAGATCATTAAACAGTTTATGAAAGGGCTCTTCAGAGAATTTCCACCTGTTTGACATCCTCCGGTTCACGAGAACTTAATACAGTCCTCCTTTTGAGCCTATACATAGAGCAGAATTTAAAAGGCTGTCTCATGGAAAACAGCACTACTCCTGGCTCTGACATTCACTAGGAGAATCGGACAGATTCAGGCATTTACCATCAGAGATCATTTTCTCCAGGTCTCGAAGGACAAGGTTATACTCAGAACCAATCTTAAATTTCTTCTAAGGGTTCCTACTGACTTTCATTTAAATGAGCCTGTCATTCCTAGATCCTTCTTTCCAAATCCATCTTCAACAGCAGAAAGATCATTACATCCTCTAGGCTTGCGTAAATGTCTCAAATTACATATAAACAAAACAAAAGACATACGTACATCAGACCAGCTATTTATGTAATTTGGTCAACCACAAAAAGGTCATGCACTGTCCACACAGGGGATATAGCACATTGGCTCTCACTCAGCCTGTATTGCTTTCTGTCATACCAAAGCTGAGCGTCCTCTGCAGGGAAGAGTGAGGATGCATTCCACAGGGCGCATGGCTTCGGCTGCAGCACTCTATGCTGGGGTGCCATAGAAGGACATTTGCCTTGCAGCCTCCTGGAGGAGCAGGCATCGCTCACGAAGCACTGCTGCCTAAATGTAGACCCAGAATCTGATGCAGCAGTGGGACAGGCAGTTCTGAGTAACCTGAATCATTAAAGGTGAAGCTGCTTCCCGCTTTGTTGTATTTTATAAGTTGTACTTCTTGCTATTCTAACTCAAGCATGTGAATATATAAAAGATCCAGTGCTGGAGAAGAAATTAGTTACTTACCTGTAACTGCAGTTCGCCAACATTGGTACCTTTTATATATTCACCTGCGAGGCCCTCCCACCTCCCCGGTCAGAGTTTCATCATATTTGTCCTCACACATGAGGTTTAAAGACCGTTTAGGCCTATGACCTTTTTTGAACTGTATATAGTATGCTGTACATTTTACACTGTATACTGCTGTGTTAGCTTCCCTGGGACTCCCAGTCTGACGACAGGAAATAATTCAAGCATTTGAAGATATATAAGATACCAGTGTTGGAGAACTGGAGTTACAGGTAAGTAACTCATTTCTTATAAAAATTATTTTTCACAAATAAGGAAAAAATTATTATTATATTTAGGTTCAAATACGGTTGTTTTTATAGATTCACATGCCTGAATCTTCCCCATCGTCATGGTGGTAGTCCCCCAGAAACTGTAAAATAGCAGTACTAAGCTTTAATCTTAATTCCCCTTGAAATTCAATAGTATTCAGCAACCAATTATTATCATTTTAGAACATCCAAACTTCAACCAATCAGAGCATAAACCCAGAGTATCCATCCCCTGCAGGGCCACCATATCTCCGATTTCTTACCGTACGTCGTGTGTTAGGGAGACTCCCTGAGCTCTGCTCAGTCACTGTGTTTCTACTTTTACCCTTTTGAACTTCCAGCTTGCAGTTAATTCCTACGTTCATATCTTCAGCTGAGG
The DNA here is from genome assembly GCF_964204655.1 of Triturus cristatus. Taxonomy (NCBI): domain Eukaryota; kingdom Metazoa; phylum Chordata; class Amphibia; order Caudata; family Salamandridae; genus Triturus; species Triturus cristatus. Next base: position 1,234,880,231 of record NC_140585.1, on the reverse strand, counting down.
TACCATTCGGGAGTAAGTGTACCTTTCTGCTTTTCTTCAAAATGTCTGAGTCTAAAAAAGGATGTTTAGGCCCTGCAAGACTTGTGGAAAGTCCAGATTCTACTCTGAGAAACCACATAAGGAATGCCTGTATTGTCTATATCCAGACCATAAGCCCAGAGACTGTACGTACTGTCGTACTTTCTCCACAAATGCACAAAAAGAATGTGGGGGAAGGCTCCTTCTATGACTACAAAAGAGGAAGTCTGCTAAGGAATCAGACTCTGAGAGTGAGGAGAAGCCACATACCTCCTCCAAGAAGAGAAAGGAAGAAGGATTTTCTATTTCCCCGAGAGATCCTAAATAATCGAGATCTCAGAGTAAGGAAAGATCTGAAGAAAAGAGGGCTAAAAAAGAGCAGCCTGATCCCTCTCACGCACAGCAAAGAGCAGGCTCTGCACTTCCATCTGTGCTGCATACTCCATTCAAAGAGGCTTCTTCAGGTAAAATCTGCCCATCGACTTCAGCGTCAATGAGACACTCTCTGTCTACGACCTCCATCTCCACCGGATCAGGTACGCCGTCAATGGTCTCGTCAGCGACTTCTACACCATTGACGGTCAGGATGACGACGGCCATAGCGTCATCGAAGACGGAAGTGGTGGTGTCATCGTTGGCTGCAGCTGTAAGGCCATCTCCGTCGACGTGAGCTTCAGCGACGACGGTCCTGCTCGGCACTGCACTGTTGATGAGCATTTCCACTCAGATGACGCAGTCAGTACTACCGTCGATGGTATCATCTACAATCCCATCGACAGCCCCGTCGATGAAGGGAAAAGACATTGCTATTCCAAAGGTGATCCCATCTCTTTTATAGGATTTCTCTAAAATCTCTCCATTCCGCCTACTCGTCTCTTGGACTTACAGGAATCAGAGAATGAGGGTCCTTATGGCCCTGCATATAGCCCCTCACAGCTGAGAGTCAAGTGCCATGAATCTGAGGACGATGAAGCACTGGATGACCCGTCTACAAATCTGAGGGGGGATATTCCTTCACTGACACAGGATGTTCAAGCGTTCAATGCTTGGACAAATTTCAAGAACATTATCCATATGAGCAACAGGAGGATGAGCGTCAGCAGGAGCCTTCCATCAGCATCCCTTTTTCGTTGGTCACTGACCTACGTTTGATGCTCAGCGACTATTACAAAGGTTTTTCTGAGGCTAACGCTAGACAGCAGCCAACTCCTACACAGGAAGTACCTGTCGTCATTCAGAATTTACAGGCCGCGCCTATGCTACCAAAACATAAAAATCTGCCACCTTTGGAAATACCTGCCCAGGCACATGACATTGGTGACCAGCAGCTAGAAGAGGGAGGGCTGCAGTTGGACCTGTATGTCCAGGATGAATGGTACAATTATGTGGCATACACACCACCTTCTCCCACTCTGCCGATGGCCGATTCTCCACCTACGGATATCGGCAGTTTTTATGATCTCTTAGAGCGGGCATCAAAGCGTTGTGATCTTCCTATGCCCGCCAAGCAGACAGAGTGTTTTTCATATGATTTTAAGGCTACTACATAGTGCCCCACCCAAGCCATTCCCATAGTGGATTACCTGTGGCACAAGGGCCTGAATCTAATGAAAACGCAAGCCTCCATTCCTGCTGTTATCCCGAAATTGGATAAGAAATACAGGGCACCTGTAAATTTTCCTGCATGCCTTATTGGTCATTCCCGGCCTGACTCCATTTTTTGCAGGTCATTCAAAGAAGATTAAAAAATCCTCCCTCGCCATGTGTAGCCCCACCGGACAAGGAAGGGTGCAGGTTGGATAACATTGGTAAAAGATTCTCCGCGCTGGTAGCAACCGCCATCTGGGCCTCCAACGCCATGGCTATCCTCTGGAGATTTGAAAGGCAAATGTATTCTTACATCTCTTCCTTGTTGGAATATCTTCCAGAGGATAAGGAGAAAGAGAGAAAGGACATACTATTAGAAGGAGAGGGAGCCTCTTCTGAGAATATTTATGTGGAGCTTGTCATTTCATCTACTGCCTTTAGGCAAATGGTGGGGGCAGCAGTGTTGAGGCAACAGGGATGGCGTAGAGCAACAACATTCCGCCCTTAGCTTAGACTAAGGTGCTGGATATGCCAATTGACGGCAAATACCTCTTCAGCAAGCACGTAGATGAAGAGCTGCAGTCGATAAAGTCGACCACGGCCAAATCCCTAACTAATTTACAACAAAATTCTTGGGAAGAGGTAGAGGTCAGTTTCTCTCTAGACCTCAAATCCAGCAGCGTTTTCAGCCCTACTACCAGCAGGGGATTCTGCTGCAATATTCTATGCAGTCTTTTCATCAAACCTAGACGCCCGCTTATGCTAAAGCATCAGCACACAGATGCCCCGTGTCCAGAGGGGAATCTCATGATGCCAACAGAAGACAATGAGGATTCACAGGCCCCTGTCACCGTAGTCCCACTTCAATTGGCCCCAACTTGTTCCAAATTCTTCGCTGAATGGAATATAATTTCTTGCGACAAATGGGAGTTAGACGTATTCCATCATGGTCACACCATGGAATTTCTTCAACAGCCTCCAAATTTCTCTCCACAAACGACTGCACATCGTCATCTTGCTGTTCTCAAAAAAGAAATTAGTTTGCTCCTCTCCAAACAAGTAATCGAGGAGGTGCTACGCAGTCAACGTAACCTGGGCTTCTACTCTCATTTCTTTTTAACAAAGAAAAAGACAGGAAAATGGAGGCAAATTATGGACCTCAGGTTGTTCAACAAGTTAATCAAAAGTCAAACTTTTTTACTACTCATGGATACGGAAGATTATATGATCTCCCTCGATCTTCTGGATGCATACTTTCACATTCCCATATGGGAACAGCAATTACAACGCTGTTTCCGCAACCCAGTGCTATTACAACGCAGTCGTTACAACGACCGCGTTGTTAGTACACAATACCTTTACATCACAAATCATTACAACTACTTGCTGTAGGGGGCGCAAAGGTATTGGATATAAAATCCAACACCTTCCCTGCTGTTGCGCACACTGGAGTAGGAATAGTAAATAATACTATTCCTAAATCCAGCGCGCCCCCTACAGCAAGTCATTGTAATGACTTGCGATGTAAAGGTTTTGCGTACTAACAACCCGGTCGTTACAATGACCGCGTTGTTAGTACGCAATACCTTTACTCACATGCGATGTATTCGCATGCGTTGTAACATGCTATATTCTCCCATACACCCGAAGTATCAATGCTTTTTCGTTCGAGGTGGAGGGTGCCATTACCAATTCAAGATGCTACCTTTCGGGCTAAAGTCAGCACCCAGAGTTTTCACCAACTGCTTAGGGCCAGTAGCGGCTTTTATCCGGCGATCTGGTCACCAGGTATTTTCCCTACCTGGATGATTGGTTTGTCAAGGCTCTATCCTTCCAGGGTGCCAGAAAATCTACGAAGGCCTTTTGCTCCCTAGGCCTTAATCTCAACAGGGAAAGTCCTCTCTCATCCCTTCCAGGTCACTGGTGTTCTTGGGAGCGATCTTGCAGACCAACCGTTCAAAGACCTTTCCCACAGAAGAAAGGATTTCGCATCTACAAAGGATAGCGCAGTCCTGTTGCAGGGATTCTGCACAAACACAGAACTATGCTCAGGATTATGGGACCTTGGTGTATAGGGACTGAGTCTTCCTGCCACCTTAGTACCCACGAGCCCAGGACCGACTAGCTATAGTGTCTCACTTGCTCTCCTACTCACTCACAGAGAAACAAGTGATTAGACACTCCAGAACACAACACTCCCAGATCTCTCATTAATTGCGGTAACAAGACACACCCTTTCACTCTCACTCTTGTACTTGTTCGCAATAAGATCTGACAGAGACAACCAATAGTTTAAAATATTTATTTTAACTAACGTGCCCTAACATGCAGTATACGTGCCACAACAAGCAGGGAAATGCATAGTACAAATACAGTCAGCATAGCTGCTAGTCCATATATCATAAAGGGAGATGTCATCATAAAAAGACAATGGAGAAAAGACTATAGTGCCTAACCTCTCTCCCCTTGCTAAGAAGAAGTATTATTATATAATAGAAGATCTCTGGGCTTTGTCAGCAGACCCCATACCTTAGCCTATAGATAGTAGATCTACATCATAGGTGCTATCTCGCTCTTCTCCCTGGAAATGTCCCTCTCCAAGTGTGTGCTACATATTCATTATTCTAATAAGACCAGAGTGCGTTTGTCCAAACAACAGCTGCGTCTGTATGTTTTGTTTATGGGGGCTCAGGCCTGGCCAGAACAAAATAACAAGGGGCATTGTTGTTCGACCTTGCACATAATGTTCAGTCAAAATCTCAGGAACATGCAGAGAGTGAACTCAGCGATGAATTCCCATGTGAAAGCAGCCATAGAAATTATTGTAAAAACTGAAACGTGTAGTAACGATTCCAAACCAGCAGGCAAGCTCCAGCGTGCTCATGCTCAGTTAGTGAAGACGACAATGTCCCTATGGGCCATGCGACAGTCCCTCTCCTCAAAAAAGTGTGTTTCTGTAAAGACTTACAAATCATTGCTGGGGATGATGTCATCCTGCATCACGTTTATCCCACATTGCGGCTTACGGATGAGACCTCTCCAGGAGAAACTCGAAGCTTAGTGGATTCAATATCGAGGCTCCTTCGATAACATTGTTTCAGTCACACCAAAAATGACCTCAGCAATGTCCGATGGAAGATGAGGGACAATCTCTCTCAAGGTCTGTCCTTTCTCTCAGTGAAGCCGGATATGATGAGGACGTTGGATGCTTCCATGGAGGAATGGGGAGCTCACCTTCAGCTATTACAGGTCCAGACCAAAAACCATTGTGTCACATAAATCTGTTGGAATTGAAAGCAGTATTTCTGGGCCTCCAATATTTTCTGCCAAGGATCAGGGGATCGTCGATACTCATCTGCACGGACAACACCACCACCATGTTCTACCTACAGAAGCAAGGTGGGACGAGGTCTCCTGCCCTGTCAATCCTAATGCAGAAGATCTGGGAATGGCTAATACCCCCCATGCAAGCACAACACGTACCAGAATTCCAAAACGAATGGGCCGATTCCCTCAGCATGGTAACCAAGCAATGTCACGAGTGGGAGCTAAACATGACGCAGCAACAGGAAATATTGCAATGTTGGGGGTCGGAAGCAATTAGGGGCAGTTTAGACGTAGGGGACTCTGCGGCCTTGGTCCTTTTGGACCTAAGTGCTGCATTTGACACTGTGTCCCATAAGATACTTCTTAAACACCTACAGGACATTGGGATTAGGGATTCAGCTCTGGCCTGGATTAAATCGTTTCTAACGGAGAGATCTTTTCAGGTCTTGGCAGCCCCTTTTTCCTCACAGGAGTTTGCGTTGCATCAGGGGGAGCCCTCTCTTGTTCAATCTATATGTCAGCCCCTTGGCAGTGCTGGCTAAGGGTAGGGGGTTGTCGTTGGTGTCGTATGCCGACGACACCCAATTGGTGATATCCTTCTCAAAGAAATGCACCACCAATTTAGACAAATTTAAGGAAGATCTTCTAGCTATCTCCGATTGGATGGCAGCTAATTGCCTGCAGCTTAACTCCGGCAAATCAGAGATCCTGTTATTTGGGAAGGACCGGGAGCTGTGGTCTGAACAATGCTGGCCGGACCGCCTCAAACCCGCCCCATTTCCTAAGGAAGCTGTAAAAAATCTTGGGGTGTGGTTTGATCATGGACTGACCTTCGATAAACAAACGAAAGTTGTTGCGGGGGTCTGTTTCGGGCTCCTGCGGGGTCTAAAACCTTTGCCAGACTATCATCCAGGCGTCTGTTTTGTCAAGATTGGACTACGGCAATTCCCTTTACCTGGGAGCTAATAGGGCAAGCATCAAGTGCCTCCAGAGGGTTCAGAATGCGGCAGCACGGATCCTGGTCTCACTACCTAAACATTGCTCAGTAGCGCAGGTTCTCCCCAAACTCCATTGGTTGCCAATGGATAAATGGATACAGTTTAAGGCACTGTGCATTTCACACAAGATCCTGTCACGACAGGCTCCGCCGGGCCTTTTTCATCTGCTGGAGGCCTATTTGCCTAAGCGCTCGTTGCGATTGGCCGACCTAGCTATGGTCTGCACTCCCCGAGTGTGGAGAGCCAGGGCCGGGGGTCGTTCCTTCCTCTGGCTGGCGGCGAAACTTTGGAACACACTTCCGACCCCTATGAGAACTATCCCCAATCATCTGGCATTTCGTAAAGCTTTGAAGCCATGGCTTTTCCCCACTGCTACCATCTAATTGCTTTGTCTCTCTCTCAGTCTCCCGCTTCTGGTCCTTGGTCTGCGCTGGGACGCCTCGTTGCTGTGGCAGCCATGCGCATTACAAATTTGCAATAAATAAATAAGTAAATCAAATATTCACTACATCACTCAATAAAAAATACAAGTTTTACATCAGCAGATTCCCTCAACCAGGCTCTCTGGGGAACGCCTCCCACTTTTCGTGGGAAGGAACATTTGCTTATGCATTCCCTCCGTTTTCGTCATTCCAAGAGGTCTGCAGAAACTTAAGCGGGAGCCATGCCACATTATCCTCATTGCCCCAGCATGGGCAAGGTAGTACTGGTACACCTAACTGTATCGCCTATCAGAGTCTTTCCCAATCCGTTTCCAGCCAACGGATAATCTGCTTTCCATGAACCAAGGCCAAATGGTTCATCCACAGATTCACACACTTCAATTTTGGAGCTGCAGCACTTTCTGACGAATGACAATCCATACTTCATAGAGCCCAAGCTCCTTCCACGCTCAAGTGCTACTCTGCTAAATGGAAGCGGTTCTGCTCATGGTGTGTCGAACACTCTTGCCATCCTCTCTCTTCTTCTCCAGAAGACATTTTATTGTATCTTTTGTATCTTGTCATGGCTGCCCTTTCCCATTTGTCAATTAGGGTACACCTGGTGTCAATTTCACGATACAGGTGATGTTCTGGCCACTTGTCCTTGTGGTCCAACAGGCTGGTGAAGGAGTTTATGAAGGGTCTCTTTTGGCCTACCCACCGATAAGACCTCCTCCAGTTCTCACAACTTATGAGGTCTCCTTTTGAGCCAATTCACAAATGCGATTTGAAATACCTTTCATAGAAGGTGGCTTTTCTTTTGGCCATCACGTCTGCTAGATGAATTAGTGAGATGCAAGCCTTCACCGTGACGGAGCCTTACCTGCAATTTCATCAGGACAGAGTGATACTTCACACAAATCCTTCTTTTATTCCCAAAGGGCCTTCCACGTTTCATCTCAATGAGCTAGTCGTCCTACTGTCCTTTTTTCCCTCTCCATCTTCGCCTGCAGAGAGGGCCCTCCATTCTGTGGACATTAAACGTTGCTTAAAAATGTACTTGCAAAGAAAAAAGGCTTTCCGTAAATCAACCCATCTGCTCATCACCTTCTCTGCCTCTAGAAAGGGTCACGCCTTGACACGAGCATCTATTGCACTCTGGGTCTCCTCGACTATAATCTTCCACCATGAGAAAGCGGGGACACCCTCTTGCAGCCAAGGTCACAGCTCATTCCACCCGGAAGGTGGTAGCGTCCTCTGCCTCTTTACCCAACATCTGCAAGGCAGCGACATGGGCAAACATGCTTACTTTCATAAGGCATTATTTTCTGGACACATGGAGGAAGGGAGATATAGCGGTCAGATAAGCGGTCCTGCAACGACTATTCGCATTATGTATGCCTTTTTACGCTAAGGTCTATTCTTTTAGCTATAGTACTGTTTTGTGGTTGTCTCTTTTTCAACATTTACATTGTCTGCTTTTAATTATTATTTTCAGTTTTGGGTCACATGGTGGAATGGTTTGCCTTTTCCTGCCTTTTTTGTAACTTGGAAACTGCTTACTATTCTGATTCGAGCATGTGAATCTATAAAAGATACAATACTTGAGAAAAAACAAGTTACTTACCTGTACACCGTGGTTCTCCAGTATTGATATCTTTTATAGATTCACATGCAGCCCTCCATCCTCCCATTTCAGGTTCACCAATCCATACCTCTATTATTATTCTAATTGCACTCGTGCTCAAACTCTGAGGTATGGAGGCCCTTCAGGAGATGGATATTCTGGGTCGATGCTCTTATTAGTTGAAGTTTGGATGTTCTAATATGATGATAACTGGTTACTGATTACTCCTGAATTTCAAGGGGAATTAAGTTTAAAGCTTAGTACTGCTATTTTACTGTTACCGTGGGGCTCCCACCATGACGACAGGGAAGATTCAAACATGTGAATCTATAAAAGTTATCAATACTGGAGAACCACAGTGTACAGGTAAGTAACTTGTTTTTTTACGATGAACGCCTTTACAACGTGGTCCAAACAACGAATGTGTCTTTACGATGTATTACTTTACCATGCAAGTCGGTACAACGACTTGCCATAGGGAAGGGCTAGACTTTAGAATGATATAATTTACTATTCCAACTCCAGTCTGCGCAACAGTAGGGAAAGTGTTAAAGTCCAACAACGCTTTCCCTAAGGTAAGTTGTTGTAACGACTTGCAAGGTAAAGATGCATTCGTGATATAGACCACATTGAAAAGGCACAGCATGGTTTGAGCTGTGTTGTAAAGGCTGCCTCCAAATACACATGTAAAACAAATAAACAAAAGGGAAAACATTACCATCTAGTAGGATAATAATAATGAAGACACAGTTGCTGTATGACATACAGTGATTGTTCTTACCAGTCTCCAGTCCACCAGAGAATCCTGCAAAGCCTTCAGTCTGTAGGATTCTATACACCATTTTCTCCCAGGGCAAGAGGTCTATGGGCCTGGCAGAACCACCACCAGTCTGCTGGACCTCTCGGCAAACTTTAGAGGCCAGCGAGCGAACTCTCCCCTGCAAATCATTACAGCACTTCCTAATTTCCTCCTTTCAGTGCCTCTTGTTAGATACAGCATTTCATCTTGTATCTGAAAGAAACACGTTAGTTATAGATTCCTTACCTTAGAATTACCCCAGACAGCAGACTGGATCCGGAAAGTTTTTTGTCAGCAGTACCTCTGCGCGTCGGAATGTGACGTCGGTCGGCTCCGTGTCCATCGTCGGCGTCGTGGTCGCCGGTATGATGTTGCGGCAGCTACTTAGACGCCGCCCTTGCCCGCTGACGTCAGTTCTTTCTTTTTCCGCGCCAGCCAGCGCAGATCCCGGAAGAGCGGTACCTCAGTCATTTTTTGACTAACATTTTCTCGACTTTTGTCGATGTCTTTTCTCGAGTCTTCGACTCCGTAAGATGCACGGGGGATGCCCAGTTTCAAGGCCAGCGGATCCTGCCATCGCATGATGTCAGTGACAGATCCGCACCGTGTGTGTCTTTTTTCCTGGAGAGCGACCACGACCCCAAGTCGTGCTCCGACTGCCAGTCGCTGATGCCGAAGGCTTTGCGGTAGCAGTCCCGAAAGCTGCTTGAACACCGGCAGTCGGCTCCGCGCCGTTCGAGGTCCCGGTCGAGAGGGAGGTCGAGGGACCAGTCGCGGAGCCATCACAATTCCGGCTCAACGTCATCGAAGTCTTTGCACTCGGGGTCGGGTAAGTCGAAGCATAAGAAGAAGTTGAAGAAGCATTGTTGCTCGTTGACTTCTCCTCGTCAGTCGGCCAGTCCGATGAGGCGGATGGGTCCCGGAAAGGGAGGGAAGCTCGGAGTCGACCCTTCGGGCTCCGCGCGGGGAGCCGCGGGGATGGCACCACCCACGGAGCCCAAAGGGTCGACTCCGAGCTTCCCTCCCTTTCCGGGACCCAAGCGACCACCGCCCAGCTTTGTGCGTTCTACAAGGCGATGCATGCCATCTTTGGGCGGACCGACCCTGCCGGCATGCCTTCGGGCCCCGCGGACTCGGTTGGGGGGCCTAGGTCTTCGGTGCCGGTGGCTCCAGCCCCAGCACCGCAGGCCCCCCTTGGATCCAGGCCTGGCTCTGGATCGGCGCCGGTTGGCCTTATTACACCTCCACCGGCGCCGCTTCTGCCTGCACCACTACCGTGCCCGACACCGGTTGGCCCCCCGGCCTCCTTCCTGACATTGACACGGAGCCAGACCGGCGTCGTCCGACGCCAGATTTGGCGCGGGGTGGGGTTTTCATGCCCATGTGCACTCCTGGGGTCCCTTTCCAACCACAGTGGCACCCAGATGAAGATGAGGAGGACTGGGAGGGGTCAGGTGACCCTTTAACTGACCAGCTAGGGTCTGAGCAGGACTGGAGAGAGGAACTGGGGGATGCCAGTGGTCTTGACACTTCACCCTACCTTGTTGTCTCCTCCTACCGTGGCTACGGAGGACGGAGCGTCTTACGCTGTGGTGTTGCATAGGGCGGTCGAGGCTCTCAACCTCGAGCTTGCTACGGTGGCGGTCAGGACTAACCTCCTGACTGAGGTGCTTCAACCGGCGGCAAGCTCTTTGGAGCCCTAGCTTCCGTTTAATGAGGCCCTCGCTGATGTCCTTTGGGCACCTGGTCCAGGCCCAACACAGGGGCTCCCGTGGACAGGATGATTAACCGACGCCACCGCCCGGCTCCGGGTGACCCCACTTACTTCTCCCAACACCCCACCCCGGAGAGCTTGGTGGTCCGAGCCTCCACCTCCAAAAGCACCTTCCCTACCTCTCCACCAGAAAGGGAATCCAAGAAGCTGGACCATCGTGGGAAGAAAAGGTTCTCTTCCGCCAGCTTAGGACTGCGGTCCGTAAACACCGCATGTCTCTTGGGCCATTATTCGCAGTCTGTGTGGGATACGGTGGCACAAGTGCTGCCTCAGTGTCCGGAGGAAGCCCGGGCAGTGCTCTCCCAGACTGTCGCCGCCGGGAGAGATGCAGCCAAGTTTACAATCCGTTGTGGGCTAGACACCGCCGACTCTCTGGGCAGGACCATTTCAACAGTGGTAGCGCTTCGACGCTACGCCTGGATGAGGTCCACTGGCTTTTCAGGGGATGTCCAGAACACCTTGATGGACATGCCCTTTGATGGCCGTCGCCTTTTTGGTGGCAAAGCAGACAATGCCCTAGAGCGCATCAAGGACTCACGGGCTACAGCCACGTCCTTGGGCCTCTCCTGCCGTCCGGCGCAGTCTGCTGTTTGCCCCTTTCGTGGCTACGGAAGGTGTGCCCTGCTTCATCCCACCCACGGCCACAGGCGCAGCAAGTTACCCAACCTTCGCGGGCCGGGGACGTGAGAACCAATGTCGTGGTTCCGGGGGCCAGTGGGCGGGTCAGTCCACCACCCTCCCCTCTGCAGCAGCCTCCAAACCCTCCTAGTCCGACCTTTTAGGCCCATCAAACGCCAGTAGGCGGCAGGATTCGCCATCACCTCCCCCACTGGCGCATCATCACATCGGACAGGTGGGTTTCGCAAATAGTCCGAAGGGGCTACTCCCTCCCCTTTGAGACTACCCCTCCAGCCATGCCACCACGATACCACCGCATGTCGGAGGATCATCTGACCCTTCTCTAGCAGGAAGTTACAGCTCTCTTGGCCAAGGGAGCCATCGAGCGCACTCCTGGCCCAGAAGTAGGTCGTGGTTGCTACTCCCACTACTTTCTGGTTCCCAAGAAGGACAAGGGCCTGCGTCCTATCTTGGACCTCAGTGACATCAATCGCTTCCTCCGGAAGAAGAAGTTCTAGATGTTGACACTTGCTCAGGTCTTGTCTGCCCTCGACCCGCAAGGCTGGATAGTAGCGTTGGACTTGCAGGATGCTTATTTTCACATCCCCGTCCTGTCGGCCTACCGGCGTTACCTACGGTTCACGGTAGGCCACAAGCACTTTCAGTTCACCGTGCTCCCCTTTGGCCTTACCAGCGCCTCTTGGGTGTTCACGAAAGTGATGGAGGTGGTCGCAGATTATCTGCGCAGATGAGGGGTTTCAGTCTTCCCCTATCTCAACGACTGGTTGTTGAAGACGGGCTCGCCCAAAGCAGTCGTCTCCCACCTCCAGACTATGGCCGACCTCCTGCACATGATGCCGTTCTCCATCAACGTGCCGAAGTTGCACCCTATCCCCTCTCAGAAGCTCCTCTTCATCGGAGCAGTTCTAGACACGATGTGGTTTCGGGTCTATCCTCCCGAACAACAAGTCCGGGATATTCGGGCTATGATTCCGATCTTTCAGCCTCTGTCCCGGGTTTCAGTCAATATGACCCTGAGGATGCTGGGCCTCATGGCCTCCTGCATCCTGCTAGTCGATCATGCCAGGTGGCATATGCGGGCTCTGCAGTGGGACCTGAAGTTCCAGTGGGCGCAGAATCAGGGGAATCTGTCCGATTGCGTCCAGATCTCGGAGGGCACTGCTCGACAACTGCAGTGGTGGCTCACGAGCCGGGATTGGGTCAATGGCAGATCCCTCTCCCTTCCCCAACCACACCACACTGTGGTGATGGATGCCTCCCTTCTGGGATGGGGCGGCCATATGGGAGACGCGGAGATCAGAGGCCTCTGGTCTCCGGCGGAGTCCGGGTTTCACATCAACCTGCTGGAGCTCTGGGTGATTCGTCTTGCACTGAAGGCATTCCTTCCCTCTGTCCGGGGAAGAGTAGTGCAAGTGTTCACGGACAACACCACCACCATGTGGTATTGCAACAAACAGGGCGGGGTGGGGTCGTGGACCCTATGTCAGGAGGCCCTTCGCCTCTGGACATGGCTGGAACATCAAGGCATTTTCTTGGTGGTTCAACACCTGGCAGGTTCTCTGAACGCCAGGGCGGACGAACTCAGCCACAGGTGCATGATGGATCACGAATGGCATCTTCACTCGGAGGTGGTGCAAGGTCTCTTTCGACAGTGGGGAGTGCCTTGGTTAGATCTATTCGCCACCGAAGAGAACGAGCAATGTAGGCAATTCTACGCGTTGGAATTTCCAAGGCGGCACTTGCTCGCCGACGCTTTCGTTGCGAGTGGAGTTGCGGTCTGTTGTACGCCTTTCCGCCTATACCACTTCTGCCCAGAGTGCTGAAGAAGATCAGGCGCGACCGACCCAAGTCATTCTTGTGGCTCCGGATTAGGCACGAAGAGTCTGGTATCCCGAGCTGCTCAACATGGCCATCGATCCTCCGATCCGACTGCCTCTTCGGGAGGATCTTCTGTTGCAGCAGCAGGGGACGGTCCTCCACCCGAACCTGTCCAGTCTCCACCTCCTTGCGTGGAGATTGAGCAGTGGCAGTTGACGTCTTTCGACCTGCCTCCTGAAGTTTGTGATGTAATCTTGGCAGCCAGGCGTCCCTCCACAAAGACGATATACGCCTGCAGGTGGAACAAATTTGTGGCATGATACACAGCAAAGGCTGTGGATCCCCTTTCTGCCCCTCTTTCTGAAGCACTTTTGTTCCTTCTTTCTTTGGCCCAGCAGGGCTCTGCTCTGGGCTCTGCTCTGGGCACTATCAAGGGCTACCTTTCTGCCATCTCAGCTTTCCTTCGGCTGCCAGATCAGCCTTCTCTTTTCAAGTCCCCAGTAGTTAACTGTTTCTTGTAAGGCTCAACGCATCTTTTTCCTCCAATTCCATTTGTTATGCCTCAGTGGGACTTGAATCTTGTACTAACTTATTTGATGTGCACTCCCGTTGAGCCACTTCATAACTGTCCTTTACGCCTCTTAACTCTTAAGACTGCTTTCCTGGTAGCCATCACTTCCGCTAGAAGGGTGAGTGAGCTCCGGGCTCTTTCTTCCAAAACTCCTTTCTTGTCTGTTCATCTGGACAAGGTGGTTCTCAGGACCCGTCCAGCCTTTCTTCCTAAGGTGGTCACTGCCTTCCACATCGGGCAGACCATTACTTTGCCCACCTTCTTTCCGCCTACGCATCCTTCAAGGGAAGAAGAGAGGCTCCACCGTCTGGACCCAAAACGTGCGCTCTCCTTCTATCTGGATCACACGAAACAGTTCCGGTTGGATGATCAACTTTTTGTTGGCTACGTGGGTGCAAAGAAGGGTCAAGCCTTACACAAACGCACCATTTCTCGATGGGTCGTCTTGTGTATTAAGGCTTGTTACTCTCTGGCTAAAAAGGAGCCTCCAGTCGGGCTACGCGCTCACTCCACCAGGGCGATGGCAGCCACTACTGCCTTGGGAAGAGGAGTGCCTCTGAATTACATCTGTCAGGCGGCCCCATGGGCATCGCTGCACATGTTTACCAAACACTACTGCCTGGACAGCCAAGTCCGGAGAGACGACTTCTTTGGCCGTTCTGTTCGCAGACCCACCTCCGGGGTTGGTATTGGTGGGGTATCTATTCTAAGGTAAGGAATCTATAACTAACGTGTTTCTTTCAGATGCACAAGTTACCTTCAGTAACAATATATCTGTCAGTAACATTAGTTAGTCATAGATTCCGCACCGCCCCACCCATCCTCCCGGTTCTGCGAACTGATTTCTAGGGTTAAGGACATCCTTTCAGGGCCCTAGTTTTGTGCACCAATGGTCAGTGTCTTGCATGGCTCTGCGTTTCTGGCGCAAAAAAGTAGTGTACAGAACTGATGTCAGTGCGCGAGGGCAGCGTCTAAGTAGCTGCCGCGACGTCAACCAGGCAAACACGACGCCAACGACGGACGTGGAGCTGACCGACGCCACCTTCCGACACGCAGAGGAACTGCTGACGAAAAACTTTCCGGATCCAGTCTGACACCTGGGGGTAATTCTAAGGTAAGGAATCTATAACTAACTAATGTTTCTTACAGATATATCGTTACCGAAGGTAAGTAACTTGTGCGACAATTCTCTCCCACATTTGCCTTTTCTGGGTTATAGTGATAGTTTGAACAAGGGCTCCAAACAAGTGTGACTCTACCTTAATTATCTCATCCGCCATGATTGTTAATTCTCTGTCTAAAAATCTGGAGTTCATTCTTCCAGACATGTTGCAGATAACAAAATTAATTACAACAAAAAAAAGAAAATAGGTCATAATTAAAAAAACATAGATATAGTTAACACCCTGTTTTTTGCAGCTTCAAAATCAGAAAGTCATGATATAGGATGTGGTGTGTATAATTGTGTGATGTGCACATATAACCACTTTACCCATTCATCTCCGGTGTGTGCCGTACTCATCCGTCTTTAAGACGCATGGATACTGAAAGCCAAAACAGGTCCACAATGCAATTACTGCATCAGTACACCACTGCAAGGCCGCCAAAATTTGGTGGGCAGTATACTGCCACTGCAATGCCAATGGAGTATTGTCTGACGGCAGATGATTGTGCGTCATAGACGGAGGAAAATCGCTAGTCGAACAGTAATACCTCTGTCAAGGCTGATGGCTGTTCTCCCTTCTAATATATAAATTGGGCGGGAGAAGCTCCACCAGCTTGATGCACAGATTGAAACCTCCGTCGCGGACGACGGACACCTGACCGTCAAGATATATATAGGACCCTTAATGCCAGTGCTTAATTTGAGCCGGTGGTTTCTGGTGCTCAGCACCAGCACTTAATCATCAACACTGTAGTTTTTCATGAGCATCAGTTAAGGACACATTTATTTAAGGTATGCAGAGGGATATTAAATGATTTGCCCAGAATCGCAGGATGTTGAGCTGGTTCCCAGGCTCCGAAGTCAGCAGCTCTGGCCATTACGCCACATTTCTCTCCCCACTTTCATGGCTAGTTGTTGTTCTATTTTAGGCAGCGCTAACTGGAGAAATGGGCTGGTGCAACCTGCCTCCTGATGAGAGCCCTGGCACTTGTGTTTTTTTTACAAATTAACCACTGCTTATAAAGCTACTGTGAATATTATCGTCAGCTTCCCCTTGTGCTATTTTATGCTGGATGTGTTTCCACCGCTTCATGTCAGGAGATTGAGAGGACCTCTAATTCATGCATATAGGTCTTTTCCCTAAAACTAAGCAAAGCCAATGAATTTACTGTTGAATTAGCCTGTTTTCGGTCTGGTCATCAAGCCCCGTAGGCATGTCTAGAGGTTGCTTAGATTCTGTTGGCCAATCAGTTCTGTTGTCGGTGAGGTGATTTTGTCGCAGTGCTTCTATATTTCATGGAAGACCATAGCATATGGTAAAAGGAGTCTTCTTAATCTCTTTATCTGGGGCAGATGTGTGGTAGACTCAGGAACGTGTGTGTGTGTGCGTGTGCGTGTGTGTGTGCGTGAAATGTAAGTGAGATAAACTTTATTATCTTGAATCTGTATTGATGGATTACTTGGCTACATGCTATGGGGCCAGTGTCCTTATCTGTAATTTCCTCCCCCAGCTCATGCTCCCATTTGGTTCTATGGCTCCCAGGTTTTTCCTTCGTGTTTCCCTAATGGTCATATGCAGCATGGAGATTATTTGCTGTTGATGGCTTCAAGTAAGGAGTGTCTGCAATGTTCTGTCTGTTTCAGATTCTGTCTCTGCATTTCCCCAATGCTGTCTAGTAGCTCTCTTCAAAGATGTGCACATGGGAAATTGGCCCAATGGTAGATATTATGACTTGGTCAGCTCTGTGAGAATTGAAATCATATAGGTGACCCACCTGGCCTGTTGCAGCCCTAGCCCACAGCGGCTAATCTGCCTTGACTTTAAGTTGTTTTACCCTGTGTAGGGCCCACACTGCTAATTCAGGAGTTATAGTACTTCCACAGGTCTTCCTTAAACATGTCTGTTCCAGTTAAATATGGATGTTGTGAGGAGGCCTCACCCCCCTCTCCCTGCTGCTCCCTCACTTAAGCAGGCACCAGCGCTGCGTGAATGGATCTCAGGCTGGGCCTTGCTTGATACATGAATGGAACTTAACCCTGGAATGAGGGCATACTCTTACTGCTCCCTCCCACATAAACCATACTAGCCCACCTAGACTGTATTTTATGCAATGCACATATGATCGCCGACTTCACTGAATCTACATACCTGGGTAAAACACTGTCAGACCATAATTCTCTGGAAATCTTCATGTCCTAAGGACACATTCCTCCCCACATGGAGACTGCTGTGCAATATTTTTAGAAGAGATAGTATTCAAGGATACTTTGGCAACGACTATCACAGATTATTTTGCAGAAAACACTGGCACTAACTCCTCTCCCTTGATTGAATGGTAAGCAATTAAAGAGATGGTGCACGGGGTCTGTATATTTAACATAGTAGGTACACAACACTCTGTGCTGAATGACATTAAACACACGGGGGCATTCTTAGGACCCCTGGAACGTGAGGTAGCCCATGATACTTCTCGTGCAGGCGACCTTCAAGAATGTTGTATTTATTATGGTGAATTGTTAAAGCGCTTGTGAGTCCTTGATTTTAACTCATACACCCAGATGTCACATTCAGAAGGCGATTAAGCCGGTGAGCTATTGGCACGTATGATACGACTGCAATTGTTGCCTACCCCCATCCCTTCGGTGTGTACTCCTACAAACACCCTCTGCACCACCCAGATGGATATTCATGTAGCGTTAAAGGATTATTATACTTGTCTCCAGGTTCAACTCCAGGAATTTGTATTTAGGTGGTCAAAGGGTGCATTCGGGTGGGCCACTCCGGGCACTTATGTCTAGCCAGGCCTGTTTCAGGGCCCTCCTTTATCTCTCCTTAGTCTTACAAGGCCCAGAAAAACACACTCTTTTCCAAATCTGTTTCTAAATGTTAACACTCTCAAAAAGCGTTTTTTACATGTAATGCCCCTTTTATGGGAAGAAGAGGTTTCTGAAGTGGGAGTATAAGGCAAGTGATACATCGTTGGCTCCATTTGTGCAAGCCTTCAGGAAGAACCCCTCTTCATTACTACCTCCACCTGACCCCAGACTCTGCAGTGCACTCCCTTCCAGGCTTGTTTATCCACTTTTCTACCATCCCTCTCCAGTGCACCTTATCTCTCAGGCGACCTTGAGCCTCAGACCCATATCAGCCACCATCGGGCTCCACTTTCATTATTCACCGTAAAAATCATTTGTAAAATCACCTTCAAACTTACAACATTGAATGTAGCAGTAAATATAATTAGCACACACTTTAAAATATGTTCCACAGTTGTCCTAATGACCGGATAGCTAATTAAAGAAACAAAAACAGAAAGCCCATGACAGCGCCAGCTTTAGCGCTGGCGCAAGTCTAGTTTGGCACCCCACTAATGACCTCCTTCTCTGTATATACCTTTACTACCACCCTCCAAGTGTCTTTCATCTCTCTGTAGCCTCTCCCCCTCAGACTCCCTCACTACCATCCTCATTCCTCTGTAGCTCCCCCCAATGACCTCCTCCTCGGATTCCCTAACTGCCACCGTCCAACAGTGGCCCTCATCTCTCCATAACCCCTCCCCCTGGGATTCCCTCACTGCCTTGCTCCACCAGTGCCCCTCTTCTCTCCCCGTAGCCCCTCCCCCTCATGACCTCCTCCTCAGACTCCCTCACTACCACTCTCCCCCAGTGCCCCTCATTTTACCGTAGCTCCCCCCATGACCTCCTCCTCTGATTTCCTCACTGCCACCCTCCAACAGTGGCCCTCATCGTTCCATAGCACCTCCCCCTATTGCCCTCCTTCTCGAATTCCCTCACTGCCGCCCTCCACCAATGCCCCTCATCTCTCCATAACCCCTCCCCTATTGACCTCCTCCTGAAATTCCCTCACTGCCACACTCCACCAGCGCCCCTCATCTCTCCGTAGCCACTCTCTCATATGCATTTCATTTGTTGTATAGCGCTACTCATATCAGTGTAGGGTGTCACAGTACTTTACATCATGCACACATTATACAGAGACAATGAATCATGTAATTATGTAAATCAGTCTACAGGGAATGTCACATAAGCCAATGAGGATTACAAGGTGTAGGAATCACATACCATCCATGCTGGTGGGCAGTATATTTTAAGAGGGTTTGGTCTGGAGAAGCACAAACTCAGGATTTAAAGTGGTTGGGGGTTGGCTTTGCTGATACAAATGTATATTTGCCCAAACAAACTCTTTTTAGCAACATTAGAATAATGAAAGACTGGGGAAGTTCTAACTATATCACAATACAAAAAAGCGAAGTTCTAACTATACCATTCAGGTGTGCATGCAGCTCTTTGATGACAGTTCACAGGTCCCTTGCCTATGTTAGGATTGTAACTTCTGAACTGCAAGTAACACAAGGATCTCTGTGACAAAGGCAGTAACCATGAGCTGTCCACATAAAATACAATGTATCTGCATTTCAAAACTACCTAAAGATTAATTATTGCTTACCAGCAGGATCATAAATCACCAGAGTTATCTGGACATTTTTTATTGTTGTCTTGCATGCAAGTATGTGTCTTGCTGGGCCTTCCCTGAAGAAGAACAAATTGCCACACATTCTCTTACCTGCTCAGTTCCTCCAATTATGCATCACAGCCTGATCTGATAAGCAGCTGCAGGGGCCAGGAAAGGTGAATCAGGATAAACAAACTTATTTTTTCAAGCGTGGAATAGAAAAGGAAATATCCACACAGCAGGACAGTAGGCAAAGGTTACCCGGTGCCAAAGAAAGGATTGTCCCCTTTGCCATACCCCTATTTTACCTGCATGAGTGGGCAGGGACACAGCCTCCTTTCTAAAAGGAGATGCATAATTGGGGTCACCTGTGAGAAAGAGCCCAGGCCCAATCATGCAACTCCTAGAGCAGGAAGAAAAACAACGTTCGGAGGAACGTTTTAAATTAAAGTGGCCATTTTCTATTGGCCTTCGTGCCGTCACTGTGACGGCCAAGGCTCATGTTTGAGTGGGCCAGGCTCATGCTTGTGCCCACCCGCTAGAACCCGGCCTTCTTATCTCTATGGCCCCTGCTCCCACCTCCCCCTACTGCCATTGGCACCTTTTTAGATGAGCTGCACTTGCTCTGTGTGTCCCTCATTCACCAGGCGATACTTCGAGCTCCCATACACACAGAATGAAATCCGTACTGCAATATCTGATCTCCCTCGTAATAAGACTCCTGGCCTGAACGGAATACCGGTTCAATTTTACGCCATTTTTGCATCCCACCTGTTCCTGCATCTAGAAAAGCTATATAGCACATTCCTTGCAACTGGTGCCCTTCTGCCTACTACTCGTCAGGCCTTGGTCACATATTTGATTAAACCTGGCCGCGATCCCAAAGATATGTCCTCATAGAGGCCATTATCTTTTCTGACAACAGAGTATAAGATATTCAGCAAAGGGCTGGCAAGGTGGCTTCTTCCCATTTTACTAAACTTAATACATACAGACCAAAAAATATTTTTTTCCCTCCAGAGTACCTCCTTGAATTTCAGGCGCCTACTTCAGGTCATTCAGGTGGTGAGGCCCCATCTTCCTACTGCAGCATGGCTCTCCCTTAATCTCCAGTTGGCATTTGATACTTTGAGATGGGTCTATATGTTTGTAGTTCTAACAAAGTTTGGGATCCATCAGGACTATACCAGATGGGTCCGACTCCTTAACACAGACCCCACTGCAAGGGCGCACATGGGTTTACACATATCCACCCTATATGCATTACACCAAGGCACAAGGCAGGGATGCACTCTATCCCCACTGCTCTTCGTGCTCGCTATTTAATCACTAGAACAGGACATCAGACAAGCAGCGATTAATTGCCATATACCAGAGGGCCTTCAATCCCATGGGGCCTCTCTATATGCAGACGATTTGATCATATATTTGCGCAACTTGACCAGTGATCTTACACCCCTGGCCTCCTTGCTCGCAAAATTTGGCGATCAATCTGGCTTTGTGTCAACCATGCTAAATCTCATGCTTTTTATTTTCAGGAATTTACCCAAGAATACATAGTACAAATAGGTACACGTGCGATCCCCATTGCCCCCCACACCTTTCGTTACCTTAGTATAGAAATCTGCAGAATCACAACCGATTCATTAGATGGAAATCTAATTAGAGCCATTACATTACTCTGCTGACAAATCAATTTTGGATTACTCTTCCTCTTTCAGTAGCGGGCCATGTGTGGCTTTCAAACATGGTGATGCTGCCCGCCTTCTGTACTGCATTGTTAACCTTCCAGGGTTGATCCCTATCATATACTTTAAAGAGAT
Source organism: Triturus cristatus (assembly GCF_964204655.1). Lineage (NCBI taxonomy): Eukaryota > Metazoa > Chordata > Amphibia > Caudata > Salamandridae > Triturus > Triturus cristatus. The sequence goes on along the minus strand of NC_140585.1, from coordinate 1,234,859,189 downwards.
TCACTCCTTACATATTATCTTAGAGTGAGGGGGAAAGACATAGAGTGGGCCTCTCCAAATTACAGTTCTCACTATCGGAGGGTGGAATAGTCACCCCCAATTTCCGAGCCTACTGTTATGCGGTCCAACTGCAGTGGTTATCTTTCTGGCTGGCTGTTTTTCACTTAGCAGAGATCGCTTACACGCCACAAGTGCTAAGTATGGGCAAATTACACACTTAACTACTGCAAGGGTCACACCGCCCCCCGAAATTACCATTCTGTTTTAATAATGCACTTATATATTGGAAACAGTTCCTAAAATACACGGCTGCTAATACACGCTATGCCCCTAACATACCACTCAGGGGTATACCTACCACACTGGGCCCTCTTACATCCCGCCTTGGGAATCAGCTGGAATATATATATACGGGGAGATATGTTCATAGATGGTACACTCCAGACACATCAAGACTTCATAAAGCAGTACGAGCTTTCTGACTCCCTATTTCTGGCCTATGCTAGCTAGCATTTCCCACTATATTCGAACAGACTGGGCGCCAGGTTCGGAGCCCAATACACACTCATTCATTCAGGTGGTCTACGAGATGGAGATAGGTAGACATCTTGTAAAATGGCTATATAAAGGCTTACGCGCACACTTGCAAGTTTCATTGGCGTCCCCACGCGCTCGGTGGGAGGAGGATCTCGGCTGAGCACTACATGACAAGGAATGGCTATTTCTTCTGGAATACCCCAACCAAATTACTCAACACCTCAGATTCTAATTGTTGGAAAGTGAGCTATTGGTAGGGGCAAATGTAGGTCTGCCACTGGCAATAAGGCCACTAACACATGATAGGACCCAGCATAGGTCTTAGAAAATTATTCCTATGCTCAACCCTTGGTAATGTGGCTGCGAGCAGACAGGCTTAACTTCAAAGACAGGTATGTAAAGCATTTAAAAACACCATTTCAGTAAATAATTAAGACACAACACAAAATAAAAATCCAGCACCAATTTATAAAAATAGGTAATATTTGTATCTTTTAAATGACACCAAAATTAAAGGAATCCACTGTAGGGAACCAGAGATATGAATTTTTAAAGATTAGTCACTTTCTAGTGCTTAGAAACCAACAGTGGCCCTTTTAGTTATTTAGTTTTCTCTGACAGGGACACACCTTTAGAAACTGTTCTGGAGAATATCTCACCACTGTGCAGCCTTCTCCAGCAGGCTGGGTCCAGTTAGAACTCCTTCCTGAAGTTCTGCTTGCGGGTCCCAAGGTATCCAACACACAGTCCAAGGTTCTGAAATCTCCAAGAGGGTCCTTGAAAGTGTGAAACTTCAATTCCGCAATCCACTTGAACAAAACCCTTTCAAATCCACTGGTTCTACAGGCTGGGGATTCTTTGTGGGGATGTCCAGGTGAGCTCTATTAACCTGTAGCTTTCAGGGAGTCTACTTCTTAGTCCTTTTGTAGCAAGGTAATCCACAGGGCTGCAGTTTTCAGATGGTGCTGTTTTCAGAGGTCAGGCTTTAGAAGTCTTTGCACAGCAGAACTTCGCAGCAGGGCACTTCTTGCTTCAGTAAGTTTCAAGCAGCAGATCTGGAGGGCTCTGCCCCTCTCAGATACTTATTCAAAATTCTCTGGGTCAAGCCACAGGTCACCTCTGACCAATGAAAGCAGGGTAACTCCTCATAGTTATGACCACATCCGGTGGAGTGTGGCATTATTTTGTCCCAGAGTGCATCATTCTTCCAAATCCATAATGGCTGATTTTCCAGCAAGGAGGTAAGAGCTGGCTAAACACACCCCCTGGAATGGCTTATTTCCATGGACTCTCCCCCTACCATCTGCACATACCTTCCTTAAGCCTAGCCCTGACAAGAGTGTCAGAGTGAAACTGAAGCCTTGGCCTCTCCTCTGCCTTTGAAGAGCATAGTTTACGACTCCACCTCCTGGCCTGGCATTCCTATAGACCAGCACACTGCCCTCCCAGCAGAGTAGTTCTTTATCACCTCTTCAAAGCAGCCTGGCTAATCCACTTAACTCTGACCAATCAGGGCAGACCACTGGAAGGCTGAATTTGGACTTACAAACAAGAAAGTCTTATAACTTCTTGTATGTACACTTTAGGAGAAATTCGACAATATAATATTATTGGATTTACTACTACCATTCTGGGAAGTCTTTGAATGGCCGGCTAGACCTCTCCTATCAATATTTATTAATCAGTAACTTCCTACCATGTTAACCTATGGGCCATGGGGTTTGCAATGGGGAAAATGACTTGGGCCAGTTTTCTAGCACCAGGGCTTATAAAAACATATTTTATAAGTATTTCCCTAATCTCTACAGAACCCCCACCCCCTGTGCAACTAAGGGATACTTTAGGGGTTCTGAATCTGCAGAAATATTGCAGATCCTCCTTACCCAGTTCTTCTAGAATCAAAGTCGAATTTGAGCACAATTTAAGGTTTAAAAGCAGTCCTGGTACCCAGTGCTGCTTTTAAACTGACCTTGGGCTTCAGCACTGCACACATGCTAGTGCAGAAAAAGCTGCTGGCCTCTAAACTGCCATACCCCAGGGTACTGGGGACTTCTAGGTAGTTTTAATCCCCTGCCCTATTATATACTTGGGGCCTATGGGGTAGGTCATGCCAATTACATGGGTACCCCACCATACCATAGTGTACCCTAGTGTATGTTGGGTGTTTTAACTGTATTCTAATGTGTTCCTTTCAGCTGGTTAGGCAGAGCCCAGGATCAGTCAAAATCAGTTACCACCAGCATCAGTCAGCAAAAAGTTGGGAGGTGCCCAGGGCACAGGATGACTTAGCAACACTAATTCATCCACCTTTCACTGCTTCACAGGAAGTACCTCACCCCCCAGAAACTACACAGGCTATACCCAGCGGTCTCTCCACATATCCCTAGATGTCACACCGACCTTGCCACCTACTGCATATGCTCTGAGACTACCCCTCCCTGAGATCTTACAGGGCAACTTCACAATACCCTGACAACAAAGCTGGGGTCCCTCACTGGAATTCTGTGGAACACTGCCTACTGGGTCTCTAGCCACACCCGAAAACCTCTAAAACCTTGATATGTTTCGTAGACCTAGCACTCTTGTTATCCAACTCCAAACAACCAGAAACTAGAGGTCCCCTAAGGCGCACCTTGCCGATAGCTGGCACGAGGAGGTCTTGCCCTGGGGTACTGCAGAGGAACACGCACTGCATAGAGAGGAGTATCAAGGACTAAGTAAGCAACCTATTGCTTGTGTGTGGGATGCCTTCTTAGAAGCATATAAATCTTAGACAGATAGTGATTAATAAGTAACAAATGTACAAGAAGATCGATCCAAGTTTTCCCCCTCCTGGCCCCTCCTCCACGCTTGACCCGAAAGACAGATCAGGGCAAATATGTCCAAATTTGATCAGAGACGACCTGAGTCTACCTTGTGTACCTTTGGCCTCTCCCCCTTTCCCCTCCGCGCCCTACGAGTAGCTTTTTCTCATTAAGAGACTCTATAAGCTAAAGACTATTTGAGTTTAGGGTGGGGGGCAGTGTTAGTAACCACTATGTACAATTTATTATCTTGTCAATACAAATATGTTACCTGCTAAATATAAATTGTGATAATAACAGGAGTTGCTAAATTATGTACTTTATTATTGGAATTGTGTTGCTATTGTTAACAAAGTACACCTTGGGACAGCCTTGTGTCCCGCTATATTAGGCTCACTTTTATGCTGCTTCCAGGAATGTCATGTAAATGCTATTATATTTCAAACTCAATAAAGTTTGTTCTGAACTAATTTTACCATTATCCTGCCAAACCCAATTTCGGGCAACACTACTGAAGATAATCCCAATGAGGACTGTCGATGGTCTTCTCCTTTAGTCTTTTGTTTTTGTAACAATTTATAAAATTCTAAAGGACCACCATCATTGGCCGTCATTTTACCAGCAGCCATGTGCTATATGGCTGCCTTTACTTCATAAGGGGTTATTTACAGATCCATGGCTTGCTTTGAAGACAATTTTTTCAGGATGGCAATGAGAACATACTATACAGCTGTCGCATCCTTGTCTGCCTCAGCTGAGTACAACTGTTCATACAATGAAGAACATCTGTTATAAATGTCTTCTTGTGTCGCAGTGATTCCAAAATGTGGGGTGCATGAGCGTGTTATTCTGGCTAGCTCGCTGAGCCTTTATTAAATCCTTTGCTACATAGCTCGAACCACAGAGTCCTCCTTGTGGGTGCCATGTTTGGAGACTTGTAGAAACGTGACCCCATTGCAAGGACACTATAAATGAGCTGGGATCTGACATTAATTTAGCTAAATATTCTGCTTTAGAAGTTGTGCCCTTAAGCTTAGCGGTTACGAACAGCATGTCTGTGCGGGTGTGTAGTTTGTGCGACATATGTGGATGACATGATTATTCTGTCCATGACTTAAATGTAACTTCAACGACAGTTAAATTGTCTGAAGACGTATATAATAAGATTATCTTCAAGATTAATTTATCAAAAACTATAAAAATTGTGTGGTCTAAAGCAACATTTAGATGGGACACTGATTCCTCTTTTGTTGAGCATGCTACTAACAGCCTATATTAAGGGTGACTGTAGATCATAAATTAAAATGGAAAACACATATTTGTAAATTAGTCACCAGATGTAAGGGTGTCGCAAACACTATCAAGAGCTGCTCTAATATGTATTTGGGTGCGCCAATATGTCCTATCATTATAGAAGGAAATTAGAAAATAATTCCCTAATTTCTATATGGCTCATTAGTTTTTCCCACAAAAACAATTGTTCATTCTTAGATGTTCAGCTCCGTAACACAGGCTTCCACATGGATGGGGTCTTATTTCCTTGATTTAATTTGACATTAGTCAGTACCTCTACTTTATCTGTGGTTGTGCAGGGACCGAAGAATATTGTCTGAAAAGCCTTATCCAGCAAGAGAATAGTCATCAATTGTTTCATCAGATCCTTACTTGGACATTCCCTTCAGAACGATCTTCACCAGTGACAGAGTTGGGAACTCAAGAGACTGTGACGATTTAGGATCCTTTATAGGAGCAGTGTCAAAATGCACCTGCTTTGTTTTCCTTTTTGAAAGCGTATTAAAGTAGTTGTCTTCTCTACAAGAAATTTATATTGCTAAATTCGAAGTACAATTGGCCCCATTCAAAAGAAAAAAAACAAAAATTGCTGTTTTGTTCTGGTGATTATTTAAAAAAATGAAAATGTTATCTATGTAAATGTGTCCCAGGATTAATCAAATAGGCAGAAATATTCCAATGGTTCTGAATTCAAAGAAGATGCTGATGATTGAGAACAGCATTGCAAATACATTTTCTCTGTGGCCCAAAAGCCCACCCTACATGCAAATTTTGCTAATCCGGGTACGTTTATTACCTTTAAAATGTCCTGCAAATGTCTGTCATAGGACTATCGCTGCTGAAACAAGAATGGAGAAGAAGCCCTTCGAAAGTTCACTTCATTTCAAAATCATTTGCAACCGATTAGTTAATGATGACTCAGCGGCCTTCTGCACGCATATTTGCAAACAGTAGTGATTCATATTGATTTACCAGGCAAAAGCATGTGAGCTTTCTGAAAAGGAACCACTCCCAGGCCGAAGGGGAGGAAGCTGCTAAGCCCAGAGTCTGGAGGAGAGGTGTGGTATACTTCCAGGTAGTGTTGTCTGAAGCGTGTCACAAAAAATCTTTTCATTCAATTCTTAAAAAAAATATCTTTAGAAAGCGTGAAGCTTTTTTTATCGGCTGCCATTTTCTCGGCTTTCCCTTAAGTGTTATAATGTCTGTTACAACTAAATATCATCAGATTTGATCTTGTGATGAGCTGTGGAAGAGGAAAAATTCCTTTCGACTACACAGATCTCTATCATACATACTCCGAGTTCAGGTGTGGTGCCTAACTCAACTTACACGGAATACCTTTCCTCTTGCCGTAGAAGGACAAGAGGCAACGAATCAACCCTCTAAAACTGAGAGTGCTTTTTTGGTCTGCATTATAATCCTGCCTGTCTGTTCCCCAAAGGAAAGCAGTTTTCATCTACAGGGACAGCTTAACCGCCTGTTTAACATAATGACGCCATGTTGAAGCAGCAATGGTTCTGTCTCGCTGGAGTGGAAAAGGAAGACAGACTGATCAGATTACACCTTCCCCCTTTTTAATGGGAATGCGAGCTCTGTTGTCTCCCAAATGACATTTAACACCTTGGAGCTTCCCCAGAAAAAATATCAAATGTGTCCAGTTTGCCTCCTGGACGGCCACAGTTAACCAAAGGACAACCAGTTTTTGATTCACTGGATGTGAAGTTCCTGTATTCTTCTTCTGCTTTCCAATCAAAGTTCTTTAGAAATGTGGTCGCAGAATGAAGAGCTAAAGTTATTTTATCCGAGAACTGATGTCCAAACCTGGCACAGGGACACGACCTCGTCTCACAAGGGAGATTTTGTAATCCTTGTATACTGGCTTTGATTATTATCTTGGTGTCTGAGGAAATAGCCACTGCTGACTAGAATCTTTCACAATCGCATAGAAATGTATCATCTTCCTGCCACAACCATTTCCATCACATTACAACATATGAACATCTGGCTGACATTAAGTCGCTGAGCACCGACTTGTACAGTTGGGTGCTGACTCAAACATTTGACAAGGTCATGAACTTCACTCCTCGATTGTCAGAGACAGACATGCATGTGTTTTTTGTACTAAGCCATTCAAACAAAACGTCAAACATTTCTCCATCTAATAAAACATATTTTGATGAGATTGTGTGTTGGGTTCTTCTTCGTTAGAAAATACAGTTTCGTTGTTAAACCTCACCTTAACATTGGCATTGTGCATAAAAAGCCATTTAAAGCTCTTATAATCCGTGAAGAGAAAGGCCTACTTGTAATGTCTTGCTCCAGGTGCTCACTGTCTCTGAAAAGTAAGATCAGTTGTCTCAAAGCCCTACAGCCTCTGACCCTGGCAGGGTATTTCAAGCAACAGAGCTGATACCCCACTCAAGATATCAGTCACTTGTTCGGTTAGGAGAGAACGATACACGAATGACGATCATCATGTATATCACTTATGGGAGTAATGCCCCAGCAACAAGCATTTGAGGTGTTGACAGCAAAAGTATAATATTCTGCATCAATCACTGTTATAAAATCCAAGAATCTTTTCATGCTAGACAGCATTCATGTACATTCCACAAGACCTAAGTTTTGGTGGTGATGGAGCAGGTAAAACAAAATTTTGTATACCTCCTCTATTTTTGCATGAGATTAATTACGTTATCATTCTAAAATTAACTCATACTAATTAGGTACACGTGGGACTAAAATGCTAATTGCATGGCAGAACAACTAATTAATCAACTATGTTACGCAAACTAACTTTAGATTGTGGTGAAATAGAAAATTGCATTAGTTTATGTTGCTTTTGTGTGGTTTGTGCTTTCAGTACTGCAGAATGGTGAGTATTATTGCTTTAAATGTTGCTACAAGCTAGGTAAATACTAATATACATTGGGATTAGAGTGGGATTAAACATTAGAATCTTCATTTCTATATTTTAATTATTGTTATGTCTGTTTTTGCTTAAGTTGGCATTCGGGCCTACTAGGCCGCAGTCTTAAAATAGAGGTCCTATGAAGCTGCCGTCATGTAAGCGCGATGACTTCTGCGCAGAATCGGATGGCTCTGGAGATCTCCGGATGACCTCACCTCTGCGACACCATGTTCCTTGTCAAGGATATGAGCGTGGAGGGTTGCCAAATGATGGACGGTGTGAACCACCAAGGGGACAATGGAGGACCTGTATAAGGATGCTTGCTTGTTATCCAAACGTTACTTTCTGAACTTTCGCCTTTGAACCAAATGAACAATATAAAATTTGCGCTTTGCTATTCCAAGTCTTGTGAAGAACCAGTTTACCTTAGGAACCTTTGAAAGAATTGAAAATTGACCCTGGACTGTCCAATCAGAACATTTCTCTACCCCTAAATTGTTGCTTGTTGATCTGAGGTAAGAGGGAAAAGGGTATAAAATACCCTCATCCGCCAAAGGGGGGTGGCTCATTGGGCTGATCTTTCATGGCGTTGGGTCTACGTTGAGCTGATGAAGATTTCTATGGTTTATCTTGGGTTTCTTTGATTTTCGGGAAGTTATTTCATCTGATGGTTTGATCATTGTTGAGGGTCAGACAGTTTATCCCGGAGATTGTACCAGAGAATTCGGATAATTCTCTGTTTTCTCAAGAGAGTCTCCAACGTTTGATATTTGGTAACTATTAAATGCACTTTCTAAATCTATGCTTATTTACCAAAGGCTCATTTTCTCCTTGAAATAAACCAAATTTATGTTATGATCTGTAGTGCCTAAATGCTAATGCAGAGCAAATTATTATTAGATAAACAAATTTTGGATTAATAAGAAATGAGTTTGTGATTCTTCAATTGAGTACAGAAAATAAACAAATGTTTCCTAGGCTTTAGTTGTGTTTTAGCTGGTTCTAATTCACCATCAACCAGTCCAACTAATTGGTCCATCGACCAAGTGGCGGAGTGCCTTTATGTTAAAGTCAGGATTATATAGGTGTACATGTAAATAATGTATATAATGTAAAGAAATGCAATCCTGATAGGTAATAAGGTACCCACATGTCCAGCGCCTTTTCTCCTGTGTACAGATTCGAATGAGACGAGTGCATGTTGCTGTTATGGGCCCCAACAAAGAATGAGTGTATGGATGAGTTGTTGTGATTACGAATCTGTGACATAGGGAGAATATGTAAATTTGCCGCTTGCGCTGGATCAGTGGCTTTCCAGAAGAAAGGTGGACGAGTCTGCTCTGGCTTGCTCCCCGAGGAATGAACAGAACAATAGGACCATTACATGTTGCATGGTGTGCTCCACCAGCTTTCTGGTATTCATTTGCTAGCTTGGCGCTCACTGGTCAAGATGACATTGTGTTGCTATGTGAGGTCGTGCAGAGTTCTTTGGAAGTTGTAACAGGCGTCTATCCCCACCACAGCCTGATGACAGTTTACATGATGCATAGATGGCTTAAGTGATGGTTTAAAACATGCTGCTGTGTGTAAAATAACTTTCTTTCGGGAATAATGTCTCCAGCTTGCTTTAAGGTTTTGCAAACATTCAATAATGTAAGTAACCCTTAAACATGACTCCGAACATAATGTTTCTTCAAGCATTAGAACAGCAGTCAGCTTTAATTATAAGCAGTCAAGCCCATAGTTTCCAACTATGTGGCTCATGCATATATGTATTTAATTCTATTTATTAAGGGGGTTGGTACAATGCTTACATGCTGCCTTGTGGCCTCTTCACTGCACAGGTGCTTCAGGACCAGAAAATAAAACGTGCAAATGCGTTTTCATTTTTAACTGACGGGTGGTAGGAGTGGAAGCAACACAAGGGAGGGTGGGGAGTGAAAGGCAAAGCAACATGGAGGAGCAGACCAACATGGGAAAGGGTTGGGGAACGGAGAAGCAATACAGGGGGTGGTGGAAACACCAAAGAAACATGGGAGGGAATGCAAAAGCAACAGGGAAAGGATTGGATGGGACGCGAAAACAACAAGGGGATGAGGGCGGGTGTGAAAGCAACACGTGCTGGGGAAAGCAGTACGGAGGGCGTGGGTGGGGGAAGCAATGAGGAGAAACACACAGGCGAGTGCAAGAGGAAGGAAGACAGCGAGAAGCAGTCAGGTAACAGAGAGCAGCACTGAGTGCAGGAGGAGAGATGTACATGAGGGCTATAGCTTGAAAACACACTCTAATCGAATTCTTCACACAAAAGAAAAAAGTAGTGCTTAAAAAGCAAGCAGTGAAAGCACCGGTGCCAGCCAATAAATAAGACTGGAAAGAGGCAATGTTTCATGAAAGGAACAAGCACAAGATTGACAAAGTGGTATACAAAGAAGTAGCAGGCTAATGAGAGTGACAAGGAAAGCCAACCAATGGTAAGCAGTGGCCAGACTCCAAGCCCATCTATGTTCTTGGTAAGTCACAATACGCCTCACAACATTGACATGTACTGCCTTACCTAAACAACACAACACACAAAACAATATAAATATAAATCCATATTTTCATTAAAAAGTTCATATAATCAGATAAAAATCAAGGTTTATTAATGACACTGCTAAAAACAGGTTTGGGGCCTTTTTTATTAGGTAGAATCAAAAAAGGCATATACAAGCGAGTTTATAAATTGTAATAGGAAACCTCCAATGATCAATTACAGAATAGATACATTTTATATCTCGAAAGTACGATTATACCATGGGGTGAAAAAAGAAGGAAAATCCAATAAGTAATTTCTTCCTATTCTTAATCAATGACTGCAGTGAATGAAAAAAAAGTTTTGATACATAACCACCTTAATATTAATTTTAGCATAAATTAATTCTGAAAATCTAACATGTCATCTTCGCCTGCAACTTTGAAAAAATGAGGAATGTCTAGGGATTTCCAGCATTGTAATATAAGTGCACATGCAACAGACACAGAGACAAATATATATCTTCTCTGCACCCGATAATTCATTATGAGTTCTTATGTAACCAAACAGAATGGGGAGTGAATCAGGGTAGACATTCCTGTATAACCTCGAATTTAAGAGCTTAAACAACTGGCTCCTTAAAAAATGAACGGGAGGACAAGTACCTATTACATGAATCCAGTCTCCCAACCTGTTGCTCGGAAATCTAATCAATGATTGGGAGAGGGCAGAAAAAGCTTATTGATTACTTTGGACGCATAATAAAGCAACCACCTTGAGAAGAATTCCATTCCTCTCAAATTAGCTACTCTAAACAGCTTGTAACTAACTTGAGAAATGTTTATCTCCTGATTCATTGCGATATTACAGACATTTTCTTTCTCAACTTTTTTGAAGTGTGAAGAATGTAGAGGTTACCTGTGAGTTTTGACATAGGATTCTGTACCAGCGCCATACACCTCTAAGGTTGTGCTTGAATAACATCTTCTGAATAATGTTTGCCGTGTCATCTTCTAATACTGGATACACCTGAAACGTTCCTCTAATTTTAAGGAACCAAAACCAGAACCCCATAATATTATGACAGGAAGGCAACTACACAGTTAACTATTCAGGCGTAACCCTGTATTCCTCAGAACCTGGGTGCATTACACTGGACAGATAGCAACAGTTCTGTCAGGACAATTTCTAAAATACACTCAATATCTCAGGTACTCTATATGCAACAGAAAGTGAGACGGCACTGTGCTCGTTTGTTGTGACAGTGGTGACAGGAAAAAGCAATAAAAAATATATCTGTGTCAATTCTTAGCTGCTTATTGGTATATTTTACATGGGGCAATCATAAGCTAGTACTTTTGTCCTTACGACATGCACAACTAGTGTATTTATTCTATCCAGTACAAGTGTATATGTATCTATCTATCTATCTATCTAAATCTATCTATCTATCTATCTATCTATCTATCTATCTATCTATCTATCTATCTATCTATCTATCTATCTATCTATCTATATATATATATATATATATTATCTACTGGCGGTCGCCAGTAGATAGTTATAGTTACAACCTAGTTTCCATAGGAAATCTCAAAATTCTATTTTGAATAACTTTGGCGCCGGTTGATGAATCCTCGCGAAATTTTCAAAACTAATGGGGCGCTCCGTTCAGCTCCTACCCTGAAAGTCTCGGGGTGATTCGTCAAGCGGGGGCCGAGAAAAAGGGGGGGTCCCAAAACGCGTTTTCCCCATGCATTTTTCCATAGGACATTTAGTCGCAGCTACAGCCCGAACGGCTGAACAGAATTACGTGAAATTTGGCAGAGAGGTAGCCATAAGGTCAAGGAAGTGCCTTTTGCAGGTCTGGTGTAAATCTGTTCAGTATTTCCTGAGAAAATAGCATTTAAAAGCATATCAATATCTAAACGCGCGCACCGCGCGCGCACGGTGCGCGCACCCTGCCGTTCGCGAGCGCAATTCTGATTGGTTGTTAGATGTCGGTAAACATTCGAATCGGTCGAAACCAGGAAGTGTCGGCCGCCATTTTGTCTCTCGCAGTCTGAGGGGGTGAAAAAAAAAGGTGGAGAACGTAAAAAGGGGGCAGAGTGGACAGTTCCTGACCCCCTAGCCTTGGTCAGGGGGTCACAGAAGGACCCCCAAGGGTGAAAAAAACATTTTTTTTTTTTTAAATCGCGAGGTGCGCGCACGGTGAAAAACCTGGAAAATAAATAAATAAATAAATACATAACTTAGCATTTAAAAAACCTTGCAAATTCACTTAAAAAACCATAGGTTTCACACATGTTATAGTTAGCTGGACATTTCACTCGTAAAAAAACAATGAAATTCCCCCGTTATAGTTAGTGCAGGCAACTATAACTCACGCGACCGCAATCCTCTGCTGATGACGTCAGATATTACATCACTGTATTTAGACACTTATTTACCCATGTCTTCTTCCATTAATCTTTAGCTATACATATATTACAAATATTTATTTTTCATAAAGACACATATGTCATCAGTGATGTAATATCTGACGTCATCAGCAGAGGATTGCGGTCGCGTGAGTTATAGTTGCCTGCACTAACTATAACGGGGGAATTTCATTGGTTTTTTACGAGTGAAATGTCCAGCTAACTATAACATGTGTGAAACCTATGGTTTTTTAAGTGAATTTGCAAGGTTTTTTAAATGCTAATTCATAACTATAACGTGTGTGAAACCTATGGTTTTTTCAGTGAATATATATATATATACATACATTATGAATCAATCAAAGAGAACTTTCATGAACGTGTACAATTTTGGAAAGATTCGGGATACTTGAGCTGGGATGAATATAATTTTTAAGGAAAGATAATCCTGTGATACCCCCGTTTTATATGATCCCCAAAGTACATAAAGACAGTTCCAAACCACCAGGGAGACCAATAATAGCAGCCCAGGACAGTATCTTTGAAAACACCTCTAAGTACATCAATTTCTTTTCGAAACCTATTGTTAGATTTTTGCTCTCGTATATCAGAGACACCTCTGATTTCCTCAAACACATATATGATGTCAAGTGGGAAAGTGATATGAGACTTATAACGTTAGATATCTCTACCCTATACACGAGCATCCATCACTCAGATGGCCTAAGGGTGGTACATCATTTTCTGCGTATAAGGCCATTGGGATTCACCTTACCTAATAATATGCTTTTGGAGATGATTAAATGGTGCCTTACCAATAATATTTTTATCTTTGATAAACTGTTGTATCAACAGCAGAGGGGGACTGCTATGGGTACCTACTTCGCCCCCAACTATGCAAATCTTCAGATGGGATGGTGGGAGAAGCAGGTGCTTAGTGGCAAAGAGATGGAACAGTGGCTGCAACACACAGTTTTATGGCTCAGCTATATTGATGACCTCTTTGTGTTGTGGCAGGGCACAGAGAGGGAGGCCAAACAGTTTATCAGGGAGATCAATGTGAACAATCTTAATCTGAAATTTACTGCGAATATCAGCTCTACCACAGTGGACTTTCTGGATGTCCGCATTATGGTGGGACCCAACGGCCGTGAAACTACGGTATTCTGAAAGCCCACTGCGGGTAAAACTATACTTCACACCAATAGCTTCCACCCCACACCACTTATCAGAAGTATTCCCTTTGGGGAATTATATAGAGCTAAGAGAATATGCAGTAGCCAAGAATCCTATGGTGCTACAGAAAACGAGATGCTTAAAATATTTAAGCAAAGGGGATACTCGGATAGAATTGTAGATACAGCATGCAAAAGAACTAGAAGTATAAATAGGGAGAAAGCACTGTTTGACCCTACAAAAGCCAGTATAAAGAGAATGAACACCAGTAATACACCTAGATTTATTACTGCATACAATCAAGAACATCAAAAGGTACGGCAAATTATGTCACAACATTGGCATCTTCTGAGAGAAGATCCCATCATAGGTTCCCTTATTCTCAAACACCCTATGATTACTTATAGGAAATCAAAGGCCAAGAGAGACTACTTAGTCAAAAGCGATTTCGAAAGATAAGCCAGACCACAATCATGGCTGACGAAATATGATGGCTTCAGAAAAAGCTTTAAATGTAAGGCATGTAGGAACGGGGGGGAATGGACCTGCATTGAGACACCATGCAACAAAGTCATTAAGATAAGGGGCAACTTAACATGCAAAACCGACTTTGTTGTATATATTCTTTTGTATCCCTGCAAGAAAAGCTTTGTAGGGAGCACCAAGCTGCTGGTACACAAAAGAATATTGCAGTTCATCCGTGCCATCATACACAGAGATCGTAGCTACCCTGTCGCCCGCCATTTTGAAAAAGTCCATCAGGGCGATCCAACAGCCCTGAGATACAACTGTGTGGCACAAATACCCAAAAATAAAAGAGGGGGGACCGGGAGAAAGAACTACGTAAACTTGAAACATGGTTCATCTTGAAATTGGATAGCAGGGAACCCATGGGCCTCATTATGGATGAGGAATTGCACACCTGTCTTCTCTGAGGGAACTAACTTAGTATGCGACAGTTGGTCATGTCATTATGAGGTGTTATTGTCTAGCATGTGCTATTTGAAATATCGGTCCCCTTTTCATGTTTCACATTCGTGTGTATCATGAGAGCTTTGATGTGGTATATCTTTCTGTAGGACTATTTTGAACTATGCTACCCCATGAGTGTATATATTTGTATATGTATATATAAGGGTATTTGTATCTATGACCTCTTTTTCTAACTCAGTATCCTTTTCTCCTATTGTCCTTGCCATCCTTTCTACTGTATTAGAGTGTCCTATGACACTATGAAGGGATGCCATTCATTCACTACCCGCTCATTACCTTGCATGAATGGGTTAAGGCATATTCCTGCCCTTTGTTGAATTTGTAAATACCTGTGTTTCTTTATTTATTTTACACTAGTGCACTTTATGACATGTGTTATTGATACATCTTATGGCATAGGGGCACTTGCCTATTAACATGTCTTCTTTACGTAGTCCTTTGGATGATTGGTTTTTGCATAGATGGTGGTTTGTGTTTAGTCCCTGACCCATGCTCCTGATTTTGAGGTTCTGCACCGATTGTGTTCCATGCAATGAAGTTAGCACTGCCTCAGCAAGGGTTGATATTTGTGTACATATATATGAATTACTCTCTTCCTTCTAATAAGTCCAATTTATTTGTGTGGTGGCATTGTTGTTACCAAATTGGATAATGCGAGTATTTCTTCTTTTTACTGTTATATGACATTCACTAAGTACTACATGAACCAAGCTAGCAATTACTGCAAGTCTTCTGTATTGAATTAATTTTTTGCCTGAGAATGTACACATTTCTATTAGATATGTTTTCTATGTCCTTTGCATCTTTTGTTCATGTCTATGATTCACTTACTTCACTATATTTGCTTTGTAAATGATGGCGCTCACTGTCATGATCAAAGCTGCTGTGAGCAGTTGAAACACGTAGACAGTCACTCTGCACGCTCTTTAATAAACCTTTGCTTGAACATTTTGCTGTGGAGTCCATCCGTATCCTACTATCTCGTGTTGGGATACATTGATTGATACATATACATATATCACACACTCCCTCCTCTTATAAAGGACACAGCCGCACTCACAACGATGAAGTTCAATTTTAAATTGGTAACATAGGCTTTCCTGACTCATTTCGGTCTTCCAGACCTTTTTCGAAGATATATATATACCAGCTCCTCATCAGGACAGGTGATAGGGATGCACCTTCCAATAAGTGGAGTGCATGCCGCTGCATACAGTCAAAGGAAGCGTAATTAATCTATTCACTAAATCTATACAATTCCAGGATCTAAGATGCCCAAAGGCATACAGCGCTCACTCTTCTTGGATATGATCATAAGCTGCAACTGTTGCCATATCTTCCAAAAACAAATGAGCTTAGTGTCCGATTAAAACCAATATAGTTAAATTTTTTGGTTTTATGATCTTTTTTTAATTAATTTGGATATGTAAAAACATAAAACATATGACCACAAAAGAAAAAAGAAAGAACTGAGACTCATTTGTCCTGAAAATCAGATAGAATATTATATGTGCACCAATCACATTGACAAACAGTACTTGAGCTCAGTCCAGTATTTCAAACGGGTAAACGAACTCTGCCAACATTGCATAGCGGATCACAAATGGCACAGGTCATCTTCCAGCAATGGGGAGAATGCTGCTTGATCTTTCCGCCACATTTTGAAATCACAGAAAGGTGTCAATATTTCGCCACAGCAGAGAATGTGCTGCCTCCAAGCTTCTGCACGTTAGAGTTCCCAAGGCAGCTCTCACTCGGAGAAGCCTTTCACTTAGATTGCCAACCATACCTTCCTGCCTCTACTTCGCCTGCCCAGAGTTCTAAAGAAGATCTGGAAAGACTGGTTCCAAGTCATCCTAGTGGCTCTGAACTGAGTGAGGAGAGTGTGCTATCCTGAACTGGCCATGAACATCTTTCCTCTGATCCGGATGCCTATTTGGGAGCACCTGCTGTCTCAGCAGCAAAGCAGGGTCCGGTACCCAAGCCTGCAAATATTACACCTCCATGCATGGAAATTGAACTGCAACAGTTGAAATTATGAGCTTCCTCCCTAAGTAGTAGATGTCATCTTAGTAGCCAGGCGTCCCCCACTAACACAATTTATGAAGGCGACAGTTGAATTCATTTAAGCTTCCTCCAGATGTAGGAGATGTCATCTTAGTAGCTAGGCATGCCCCCAATAACACAATTTATGTGTGACGCTGGGAGATGTTTGTTGGCTGATGTTCATCCTAAAATAGTCAGCATGTGCAGGCACACTTGTCTGATATATTGCTTTGTCTTTCTCTAGCCCAGCAAGGCATTGCTGTGGTAATAGCTAAGTTTTTCTTTTGTCCTTCCTACATTTATCTGATCAGCCATCTTTGTTTAAATCACCTGTTGTGATGCGTTTTTGAAAGGGATGATGAAATTTGTCCCATCACACTTTATGATACCTTACTGGGACCTTAATTTGGTTCTCCCTTTCCTCACGTGTGCCCAGTTTGAACCAATTCACAGCTGCTCTTTGCGCTTACTTATGCTGAAGACAACATTTCTCATAACACATCAAGTGAGCGAATTACAGGCACTCTCCATCCAGCAGTTGTACACCACCTTTTTCCCACACAGGCTAGACCTTAGGACGAAAGTGGTATTACTCCTGAAGGTTATCACACCTTTCCACATAGGGCAGTCAGTCAACCTGCCAGCATTATTCACCACCCTTCATCCATCTAAAGAGGAAGAAAGACTTCTTCGTCTTGACCCAAAGAGAACCCAAGCTTTTGTATCTATCGTATAAAAGAACACCGGGTGGACGATCAGCTCCTTGTAGGGTTCTCAGGGACTATAAAAGGGAAAGCTGTACAGAAGAGAACGATTTTGCTGCTACCACCGCACTAGCATGCGGTGTGCCAGTCTTGAATATCTGGCGGACTGCTAAGTAGGCAACACTCAACACGTTTACAATGCACTGCCGTTTGGACATCCAGGTCTAGCAGAAGGGATGTTTTTCCAGTGCTGTCTTGCAGAATTTCCTGGTCTGAGTCTTTCCACATACCCACCACCTGGTTGTACTACTTTGGTATCTATTAACAAGGTGAGGAATTTGCGGTTAGAAGTATCCATCAGAAGAAAAGGTTACTTACCTTTGATGAACTCTTTTTCTGGTGGATACCCTATCTAACTGCAAATTACTCAATGACCCACCCTACTCCCTATTCTGTGGAATGCACTCCTTTAGTCATAATAATAAGATTCCAGTCTAGGGATCTGCACACTGGCACAATTTGATTTCCAAGGATTTAGTATCCAAATGCGCCGACAGTGATCAGAAAGAAACTGACAGTGTGCCTATGTGGCGGCTAAGTAGGAACCATGCTGTCACTTCCAGGACGAGACAGGACCGACACTGAGTCGCATTACGCCATCCAGTGATGCGTGAGAGAATTGCTGAGAAAATTATCTGGATCCAGTGTGACGCCTGGGTGAGAAATCTATGGTTAAATAGAGTATCCTCCAGAAAGAGCTTTACCAAAAGTAATTAACTTTTTCCTCATCTGCCACCATAAACGTAGCATGAAGAGGCAATATAGCACTAGATACATCAAGACCTAACACTGTAGCCATATCTAACATACAATTATCCCTAATCATTGTAAGGCTTATGTAATCACCTTTGCTTTGAATGCCTGTCGCGTTTGTTTACTTAAATTCTGCTGTGATTTAAAATCTCTTGAGCTGCGGGAACTGAAGAAAAGTTCTGAAATCTGCCTTTTTGAAAATCTTTCAACTTAGAATGCTGGAATAGAGATGCTTGAGCCCCAACAGCTTTAAATGAGTCAAGGTTGACTGGGTAGGTCATAGCAGTAAATTGTACGAAGGAGACTTCATAGTTCTCTCGCTAGGATCACCGGCTTTAGTTAGGGAAATCCTATCGAGATTGCACAAATTAAACACATCTAATACCAGCATCCAAGTCCGCCCCCTGTTTTTTTTTATCAACCGCAGACTATAAATAACCCAGAAAACTATGGCACGCAGGGTTGGACACGAGAGGTCTCATCCCATAAACTAGCCATCTCAAATAGATTTGGTCCCCTAACTACTCTAGATGAGAATGATTGACATTTGATGGACAGGGGCCAGTTTGTAGACAAGTATATCCCTATCGCTGAAAATCAAGGTGTATTAATCCCGCAGAACACGGCTCTGGAAGCCCGTGAGGATGAAGGGGACAGTACCCTAAGAAGTGTCTATGTCTCAGGGATGACCATATGACCCTAACCGACATGCTAAGGCCATGCAGAATCCTTTTTCTGGAATGTGGCAGGTTTAAAGAATAAGGTGAACGACCCAGTTTGGTTGACTTTTATTAACAACTTCGATGTCCTGCGTCTCCAAGAGACCTGGACTATTGACAATATACATATTAATGGGTATAAGACATACCATACACCCGCAATTCAATCACCTAGCGGCAGACCAAAAGGAGGGCTATGCGTTTACATCTCAAATTTGCTGGGTGTATATAAGAGTGAGATGGTTAGTTCAGAAATTTATTACCAAACGGTTTTAATGCATACTGCACGCATGCATTTCTTCTGGTTAATTTCTATAATAATATGGAATTAGGCCAGTTGGGACCTATATTGGAGAAGCTCAGTAGAAATATTAGCACTTTAGAATTTAAGGATGACATCCAGATCATCCCCATATGGGGTGGGTATTTTAATACCAGCTTGTGCCCGTGGTGGAATTAGGGAAGTGTGGCTTAACCACAGATAAGGATGACCCGCTGATCCACTTCCAGCATACCCTAAAAGGCGAGCTGTTTAATGAAGTCATGTTTAGACATGACCTGGGTTTTTCGAACCGCCTGTGTATACCCACTGTGGAGTTTGGGCATACTTTTATAGGTAGAGGTACTAAATCAACCATTGATTTCATCACCATCCCAAATCGTTATGCTAGTTATGTGAAAGCCTACGATATCCATCAAAACGTCATGAGTGATAATTTGGCTATTAGCGTAAATATAGCAGTTCCAAGTTACGTACCAAGGAGATCCTCTAACAAAATAGCATGGGTTCAGAATATTGAACTGGGCAGAAAAAATGGTTATGCCATCCGCTGGGGAAGCCGGGACCCTACGAAGCTAAGTAATGAGATAATAGTAAAGGCTATAGATCCAATCCAAAAATGTCTAAGCGACAGTCCAACATACGAAGATGTTTTAATTGCTTTTAATAGCATTACTGAGACTGTTAGAAACACATTGACTATGGAACGTAAAGGCATGCGTAACACTGGGAAAGGCTGGTTTGACAAAAACTGCACTAAAAGCTACTCTAACTTAAAGAATGCTTTACGTAGAGAGGCGAGAGATTTAGAATGAGATTAGGGCCTGTAGAAAGCAGTATTATACAGCAAGGAAAAATAGGATAACTGAGTTGAAAGATAAGGCCTGAAAGGATCTCAGTGATGCAGCCGAAAGCAAAGAAATTTCGAATTTCTGGTCGGTAGTTAACGCCCCATTTTTCATCAACAAAACAGACGTCCCACTGATTGAGTCAGCTATAGCGGATCAGACCTGGATAGACTACTTCTCTGAAGTTTATTCAAAACAAAAGACTACTGAGGAAGTATCCCAGAGGCTAGAAACAGGGAGCGCTGACCAGTTTTTTACACCTATTAAATTTCATATCTCGCTTCAGGATGTTATTGTTGCACTCAAGGCAAGTAAGAGTGGTAAGGCTGCAGGCCCTGATGGGGTACCAATTGATCTCTATAAGTCAAATCCCGAGATCTGGGGCCCCATTTTAACTAGGGTTTTACAAGCATGCTGCGAAAAAGGATTTATTAACACATGGGACGAATCAATTATAGTCCCCATTTTTAAAATGGGCGACCGGGAGAATCCTGCCTGCTACCGTCCAATATCTTTGTTGGATTCTTTAATGAAGATAGCGGGCAGGATTGTTCTTGATCGATTACAGGGATGGACTGAGGAAAATGGTATTTTAAGTGATACCCAATATGGTTTTAGAGCTGGCTTAGGAACCAATGAGCAGATTTTGAATTTAAACATTTTAATTGGTAAATATACCCAGGCCAAAGCTGGGAAATGTTATCTGGCCTTCGTAAACCTCACAGCTGCCTTTGATTGCGTTGTTCATGATAAGCTGTGGGGCGTTCTTAACGAACTGCAAGTTGACCCTGTTTTAATTCAGTTTTTAAGACAGCTATATGCTGGAGCTACCGCAGAGGTTCGTTATGGCATAGAGGGTGAGTGTACCGCCTCATTCAACATAGAACGTGGCGTAAGGCAGGGCTGCGTCCTAGCACCACTCCTGTTCTCTCTATACACCAACGCCCTGGAACAGGAGTTGGTGCTACATAAAAGGGACCCGCCATTTGTAAATACTCGCCCGGTAGCATCTCTCCTCTATGCTGACAATGCGGTGCTCATGGCCCTCACCCAGGTTGGGCTACAAAGGGCTCTCTCTTTTTACACCACATTAATGGATAGGCTTGGTTTAAAATTCAACGCCAAGAAAAGCTTTGTGATGTCATGCGGGAGAGCTAGGGAAAAGACCACCAGAAATTTTACTGAAGATTTACCAGGCAAAGTGTGTGAGCGTAGCAGTCTATGGGGCAGGCATTTGGGGATTTCAAGATTGTACGTCAATTCAACGTATGGAAAACATCTTTTTGCAGTTCATCCTAGCCGTTCCAACTAGTACACCGGTTTTTAATTGTCACTCTGAGTTAGGAGTTGTATACATTTCCGACTTAATTAAAGCCTAGCCGGTATTGCGTTGGCATAGAATTTGGACCGCAGACAGTACGGGCCTTAATAGGGATATAATAAAGGACGCAAAGAGATTAGACAGTGTCCGTAAAATGTTATCGTTGAAATACGTTGAAAATGTTATGCAGGACATTGGTCACCCTGAGTATTTTATCTCGCCCGACAGTATGAACCTTATCAATCGGAAGGAGTTCAAAAAAGTCTGCATGACCCACTTAGAAGGAAATAGGTTGATTCTTGAGATGAATAAACCTATGGTGGTTAAACATCAACTAATTAATATTACGTGCAATATTCAACCTTATCTGTTATATGTTTTGGGTGGATATGACAGATACCTCCTGACAAGATTTAGGTTCGGGACTTTCCACCATTTAATTACTTACCCAGCCATTAATGACTGGCCAAGGCAACTATGTTTATGCCCCTGTGACAATGTCTCATCACAAAGCACGATGCACGTGGTTTTATTTTGCAAGTTCTATACAAACGAGAGGCATAGATGGTTAATACCACTTTTAAAACAGGGAGGTTGGAGGCAATGCCGCCCTGCCTTTATGTATTTACAGATGTTGGATAATTGCTTCTGTATTGGTTCTATGGTGGGCTTTTTAAAGAGTGCATTAAGGATCAGGAAAGGTCCTATTAACTGAATTGTGAGAAACTCGTTGGGCTGGAATAAACTAGTATGAGATAGATCATTTAGGGAGTCACTGAATGTTTACATGTATATTACTATTTTATAGGATTTTACCTACGAAAGCTGTGGGATGATGAATTTTAAAATATAATAGTTGATGATGTATTCTCTTTTTAAATGTCTGCTTTTATGATTTTTATGTTTAAAATCGAATAAAGCTTGCTTTGATTTGATTTGATTTGAGTCAAGCATATAATCCTGAGTTTTCTCCTCCGTCGGGCCAAGTGATAGTCACATCTGAATAGAACTGAGATGTAAAATCTTCAGATGCCCTGAAGCATTTTTATTTGATGGCCTTGAACAGAATGTGCTCCTTTATATGGCAGCCAGCAAGGTTTACTAGAATGGTCACTATCCAATGAGCTACTAGTATCCCTCCTGCCTTGTGGCGACTTCCGGCTACGTGTGGCATCTAGCAATCCCAAAGTGCCCTATTCAGCCCACGCTCAAGATGTCTGAACCCTTCCTCGGTCATGAGTAGCTTGGTAGCCCACCCTAGGGGTGTTGTTAACTGTGGGCTACACTCAAACGGGAAAAACAGTTTGCTTCTGGTTTCCCCCTCTGTTCCCGCTGCCACCCCGTCTACCTGATCAAAGGGGCAGTCCTTCTTGAGTGTGATTGCCATTTTCCCATCAAAGCGGCTTCTCCTTTGAACTTCACCTTTTGGGCCAAGACCCTGTGTGGCTTCCCGCAAGGAAGAGAAACACTCCCTGTGTGGCAGGCCTACATTGCTCCTGACCCTGGGAGTCGTTCACGCCACTCCCCAAAGGATAGACTGGATGCCAGCAACTGCGAAAGGCCACCGGATCAACTGGGCAACTTCCTAAAAGATGCCTTTCCATAAAAGTGACAGTAAATGTGACTTGGACATCAAGTTGGGTTTAACGCTACGATTAATTTGATACATTGAAGTACCCATTTTAGTACTCCCATTCAGACGTTCGCAGGTCTGAGATGTCAGCCTGTAACTCTGTACTAGCCAGTGGGGCCACTAGCTTTTCCACAGTAAAAATGACAGTTTAGAAATTTTACTTTTGGTACATATTAAGATACATATCCCTCTTAATAATATACTGCTCCCTGCCTTAGAGCTTGGTAGGCTTTTCTTTAGGGGAAACATCTGGCAAAGTCAATCTAGCAGTTTAAAACTGCCCTTCCACGCTGCAGTTGGTGGCTGGGAGCCATTTTGCACTTTGTCACACACTGCTGTTACCAGCCCCATCGGAATTTAGATGCCTCTCATAAATGATGGCTTGAGTATAACAGGGTTATGTTTTTATTGATTGAGCTACTTAGTATTAGACCTCTGTTTTTAACATAAAGCTCACCTAAGTGTGCTTCTTGGGATATATGTTTTTTTTCTTTTGATAACTACCTAATGAACCTAGGGTTTGACTTTTAAAGCACTTACAGATTTGACTGTAGCTAACTGGTTTACTGGTTTTACCTAAGAAAACCTTTGAGATCCAAAAATGAAATGCAAACATACACCCCTAAAATCGAAAAGAGACATTGATTAAATAAATAAAAAGAGACAAGGCATAGAGCTTGATAAGTAGAAGATTTAAATAGTGTGGAAACATGTACAAGGTGTTTCTGAAACAGGGGTGTGGAATTCCTATAGCCAGACGCCCAGGACATATTGTTTGGGATCAAGGACAACAAGTTTTTTTGTCCGTGGAACAAGTAGTCCCAACCCCATGCTCCACACACCCTTTGACTGCCAGTTTACAGTACCACATTATAGATCAGGGAAGGGCATTGTCTGCAGTTAAGGTCAATTTTGTGTTTGTATTTCAATGCTGTTCAAACTTATATTTATGGTTCATTAATGCAAAGCCTTTATTATTAGGGTGAGCGTTCTAAGGAAATGTTGTAAGATCAAACTGCATTACTGACAGCATTCCAGTATAAACATGTGTATGCAAGTTTTAAAAGTTTAGCAGTTGAGGCTTGGTATAAGGCTCCTAGAATGCTCTCTACTTGGATGCAAATATTTGCAGAAGCTTAAAAGCAAGATGGATGATTTTTTGCTCTCTAAATAAAATGTTCACAAAAAAATGCGAAGCATTAAAAAACAATTTGCTAAACCATTGTAATATTTTAGGTACCATTTATTTACAGCATCATTTATAAAATGTGTTGATGCATGCTTGTATGTACAAAAAATATTCCTAATGGAAAATCGGTGAAATCAGTTTCAACACGATTACAGGAAACATAAAAATAAACAAGCATTGGCAAAGTCAGTAGGTCTGAAATTGGTGGTCAGCCTTTTGGTTTTGTCAATGTGTGTCTTGTTTTGGCATGGTTTTTGTCAAATCGTATTGGCGTGGGAGCTGCCGGGCCCTCACCAATATAACATTAAAACTCTATTTGCGACATTAGTTCTTGGCACTGAACAAAACTACTTTGTATGCTAATATGCTCCTTTTGGAAGAGCATAATGCTGTCAGTCATAGTGAAGCCAGCCGATAGATAGAGAGAGAGAGATTGATAGAATTTTAGTAAACACAAATGTCTTGGTTAACGCCAGACCTAATTAGGGGCCTGATTATTAAAGAAATCACAAAACCGCACCCATGACCATCATATATGTCCTTGCATTAGTGCAGATTTATGACTTTCATTAATTCACAAGAATTTACAGAAGTCGGTCAGGAAATCATAGTTCTAGAAAATATTTTTGATCTGTATTTTAGCACAAGCAAACATGCATTTGTAGATTTGCTCATTTGAAAATCTGTTTAGCATTTGCAAGTTCACTTTCCCTCCAACCTCTTTTTCCCAACTCTGAAAGAAGTTTTGCGTCTGCCATTGTCAGTGGTAAATTTCCAACCTTTCTCAGTATGGGAAAAGATTAGAGAAGAGCTGGTGAAAACCCTTACAACATGCAAGTTAGTAGGATTGCACAGACTCAAAAGGGCATTCCAGTCCTGGAACTATTGCTTACCAATACCTTTAGCCCTAGTGTGTAGCTCTGTGGAAAAGTGGCAAACTAAGGGAATTGCTAGTACTCAACCCCTACTATGGTTCGAGTCTTGGCATAATCAGAGAGGCTACATCAGAGCTCTTATATAATGAGATTGCTGCCATAATTTATCACTACACTACATGGCATGAAAGGGACAAGTGGATTTTGTTACAGGGCAGGTAGATTTACGAAGCAACTTGTCCCATGGACAAGTAGATATTTTATTAAATTCCACACCCCTGAAGGAACCTACAAATGTACACGCTGTGCCATAAACTACTTCACTGCTCACTTGATCATCTTGCACAGAAGGAAAATCAAGATAATTTTGGAATTGGAACTAAGGAAACAGGTGGATGGTAACCTATTAAAGTTGCTGTTGAGTGACCACTGTTAGGAAAGTTAGAATTTCCTAGCCTTTTATTAGTAACATTGAAGAGCCGGAACAGTATCAAGATGCCTCTGTGTTGGCTAAAATATTTGGAACAAAAACACCTGGAAGTACAAGTTTAGGAAGCCTTTTCCTATAAATTTCACAGAACTTTTGTAGACACTTTCGCAGATCGATATCAAAACTTCAGAAACTTTTGGAACCATATGACATCAAATATGGAGCTTTTTATAGTAGTTTCAATTAAGAATATATATTTTTATTCAATTTCATTCGAAAAACTTTATTAGATTCTTACGAATCATAAAAGTACATAATTACAATAATAAAATATATACAATGCATAAAAATTATTCCTTATTACATTTTGCAAGAACTTAGTGTAACCAAACAGCATATATAGTTTCAAAACAAGGTTGTCTGTAGGCTGCCAATTTCTTTATATCAGTCCAAGGGTGTCAGAATAAATAAATAGCTTAAAATTACTTAAAGCCCTATTCCCCGAATTCCCTATCACAATTCATATCTTTTCCTGATTCGCAAAGCAGTTCTAATAAAATTTAACACAGCGCAACAAATCCCGGCATTAGACAGAGATCGTAAATGATTAAAACCATCCAGGTATGAACAAGGGGCAATTTCCCTCAGAATGGCCCTAATAAAACGTGCCCTTACATCTTTATATAAAGTGCAAAACAGCATAAAGTGCATTGTGCTTTGTTCGGCTGAATTATTGCATGGACAGGGAGTCAGTCTCTTACACCAACTCACCTGGATAGGAAAAGCCGCTAGAAAGCGCAATGTACAGAGACGAAACCTCGTCAGAAGGAAGCGGGAATGTGTATGGGTACTAAAAGATAAATAAAATTGTTGGATTTTTGGCGACCCATAGAATGGGGTCTCATCATCCAGGTTAGGTATAACTAACTGATTATAAATTTATAATAGGCATTTTTAATCATTGATTTTATATTAGATGGTGTGACATCCGGATTTTAAAAATATTTCCTAAGCCAATCTTACTTAAAACATTTTTGACATAACAGAGCCAAGGAATAGACGAAACATTTTCTAAACTTAGACAATCCCTTATTTTTATTCATACTAATTTAATAGAAATCAATATTGAAAAAGGGTAAAAATGATGATGTAAAAAAGAAAATATCTATTTGGGAAGGGTGTGACAAAAAGCTTTGAATATTTTACTTGATTCCAGCTGTGGTGAGCAAGTGTTCATCTGTCTATTAATTTATTGCACATAGAGATCAATTGAGCATGTATTTATTAATAAGCTGAGATGCTTACCAGGCTTTAGCCATCAGTCTGTGTTTAATACAATGCTGTATCTGTGAATCCCAAGGCAGGGTTTGGGACCATTAAGCTTTAGCAATGTTCGAATGTAGAATTTCAATGCAAATGTAAATATAATGGAATCCATTGAAATCACAACCAAGCAATCCCAGCCGTTTTGGCCAAAACCTATAAGCAGCAATTTGAAAATACATGTTATCTTACCTGAGCTTAAAAATCCCCCATGGGTAGAAAGACAGTTTTAGATGTTAACAACCCTAAAGGCCGCCAATATGTTTAGAGCCACTGATTTGTCTTCAACCTATTCACCAGATTCTTTTACATCCAGACTCATACAAACTGATTTGCTATGTACCTCCCTGTGAGAAGCTGGCCTGGTATATGATGTCCACTAATGTAAATGGGCCCCTTGCACCAATCCAGACAACCCTTATGGTGATTTAAGAGGTCTTAGACAAACTTAGAAAGCTCTCTAAGTGGTAGCCATGGAGAGCAGCCTTCAGGCTTAGTCCAGGAGGAGTGTAAAGTAGCTTGTTTTTACCAGAATGCAATCTTATAGTATAGATTAAGTGAAAAAGAACCACACAAGGTATTTATAAAAATATGTCTTTTTTATATAATACTCTCTAGCACATAGAAATATCTCCTACCAGGAGATATGCACATTTCACACAATACTTTGCATAGAAACACAGTACATAGCACAGAATACACAGTGGACCCCAGGGGGATCAAACCATATACAAAGAAAGTGGTATAAGAACCATGACTTGGGTCAAGAAAATGTTCAGAGGACGTAGAAGTGCTGAGGACCCAGGGTGAGTGACTAGGAACCCCACGGAGAGCGTGTACAGTGTGGGAACACAACCTTGTGCTCTGTACAAGTCTACGTGTAAGTCGCGGTTGGATTTTTAAAGATTAAGGACCCTTCCCAGTGGACCCTGAAGAAACCCAGTGGAAGACAGAAGGTTGGAGAGCCACCCCACCAGTGGATACGCTCGTACCCACGTTACCTACACCAGGGGAGCCGGGTGCGTGGCTGTGAAGTGGTGTCGGAAACCGCAGTCAAACCCAATGGCGGACTCCAGGAAAGTGCCGCTGCTGAAGCAGGAGAAAGTGTACGGTGGAATCCGCAGGTGGATTCTAGATGAGAGGTACCTGCAAGCAGAGGGGACAGAGTCTATGTCACTCAGGAGTGACCAGTAGACTTGGAAGAAGAATGCCCTCCGATGTCGGGTGTTGCAGAAGAGATGACAATGACCTTGAATCTGCAGCTGTGAGGACCAGGCGACACTGAGGAAGACCAGGAGCCGTGCATGAGCTGTCCCACGTCGGATGTCGAGTGCTGAGGTGTCGGTGTCCGGTGGGAGAACCAACAAGCCTTTGCAAAGGTAACACACGCAGAAGTCCAAGAAGGTGCAATGTCGGGACCAGCAAGGTCCAGGGGACTCACCACAAGCAGGGGAGTCAGGGCAGGCCCCGAGCAGGAGGCACTGGAGTCGCAAGAGGACATCAAGCAGCTCACCAAAAGATGCAGACCACGATGCAAACGATGCGGTGTGGCTGAAGATTCTGGTCACTGGAGGTGTTCGAGGTTGGGGCTACTTGGAGCCAGAAGATCTTCTTGGAAGGAAACCAACAAGCCTTTGCAACTGCAAGTTGACGAGGTGCACATGGTTTCTGTTATTGCAGCCCCCACAAGAGATACTGGCCTCAAACTTAGTAAGAAGGCAGGACAGGCCTCAGGAGCTCTGGAGAACCACCACCTGTGTTGCAGAGCCTCGGAGAGTCCGAAGGAGCTCAGGATCAGCAGACTGGTCGACTTAGTTGCGGTGCCTGCGAATGCAGGGGAGTGACTCCTTCACTCCAAGGGAGATTCCTTCAGGTGTCTTTGATGCCCACAGGCCTTGGAAGGTTCCTATATGGTGCACAGGCACAGACGATGCAGCAGACTGAAAGGGGGATGAAGTTGAGCCCAAACGAAGTCCAGCGAAGTCCAGAGTGCCCAGACGGTTGAAGAAGAAGTGGTGTCTGATCTGAATCTTGTCCCACGATGAATCTAGGTACCTACACCCAGGTAAGCCCTTAAGTAGCCTAAGAAAAGAGTTGGGACAATTCAGAGAACCCTCCCAGGGGAGGGTCTGGACAGGGGGGATGTTACTCCCATGTCCTTTGTCCAGTTTCGTGCCAGAGCGCGAGCCATCGGCTCCCAGAGCTGGTTTGAACTGGACTATGCATGGGGACACCAAATGTGCCCCTCATGCAGACTGAGTGGCACTGGCAAGCGCACCCATCCGGCCCCACTACACTCAATCCTGTCTGGGAGGTGAGCACACCTCCCTGTGACAGGATGCCTATTGTTCTGCTTTCCCTGCTTGAGTGTGGCTCAGCAGCAGGAGGGCAGAATCGTGTCTCTGGTCGGCAGCAACCATTTTGTGCTGTCCGGGTCTAGAAGACTGGTCCTGGGAGCACTGAGAGCCTACGGGAGGGCTCTTCCATTGCTTGGAATCATACCCCCCATGATTCCAACATGTTTGATACCAAACATGATAGGATTTGTTGCAGACATTTTTGAGATGGTCATCACGTAATGACGCAGTACCCCTCTATGTAGTATATGGCTGCTTCACTTACAACCCGAAAGAATGGACTCCGTAGGCTAGAGGGGTGTCCTGCTCATGCAGGGGCACCCTAACACTTAGAACCAAGAACCCTGCCTTCAGGATTGATAAGGCATGCTATAGGGGTGACTTATAGGTTTTAAGTGCAGTGACCCTGAATATAGGAAATCTATATCTTTAGTAAGTGGTGCTAGTACCAGCTTATACAGGCTGCAATGGCAGGCCTGTAGTTCCATTTTGAATGGTCTATCATGGGTGGCATAATGCATGCTTCAGCCCATGGGGGACCTCTAGGGAACCTATGCCCTGGGTACCTTAGTACCATATACTAGGGACTGATAACTGTACCCCAGTATCCAATCTGGGACATACCTAAGTACTGAACATAACAATTTAAGGGAGAAAGCAAATAGACTGGGGTCCTGATTAGCAGGATCCTAGTCAGACTAGTCAAAAACAGGTTAGCACCAGGCAAAAAAGTGGAGGTAACCATGCAGAAGGATCCTACCTACCTACACTAAACATGCCCTTTAGGTTTGATTCTGTGTGTACAGTACTGCAGAGATAATACACCTGTTAATGATACCTTGGGGTTCCAACTCCTATGATCCCATTGTACATTCTGGCAAGAATTTGGTAGAGCAGACTGCCAGAGGAACGGCTATCTTAGATGAGTTGAGGGAGAGATGGAAATTAATAGGTTCAAGCGTAGTGTGTAATCTTTGCTTTTTAGGTCGAGCCTGGTCAGCGCATGCACTGCTCAGTGAGGCATGCTGTATTCAGCTATGGACTTGTAGCTATGCCCACTCTCCACCCATATTTTTCATTGGCTTGTGTCATTGTCCACTGTAAACTGTGGCTGTTCATTGGTCAATAGGTTTAGTAGTCTCTCCTTAGTACCGCTTTGTCTCATTTTGTAACCTCCCCTGTTATGTGTGTTGTTACTCTGTAGGCTTTAATTACAGCATCCGAGCACTATTTTCTCAGATAGCTTTCTCATGCCTGCTGGCAATACACGCTGTCTCCTAAAACATTTTTTACATTTGTATAGCACTGTTGCCGAACGCATTTCCAATGCAATAGGTCTATCATTCACAAGAGTTTAAGCTATTGCCATCATAAATGATAATGCCTTTTATTTATCTAATTTAAAACACATATATAAAAGGCATTGTCATTTACAATGCCAATAGCTCAAACTCTCGTAAATGCGAGACCTATTGCATTGCAAATGCTTGTTTGGCACATATGATCACAGCACAGTATGTCCAACCAAAGGAATACCCTGAGAAGACAATAAGGGATGATCTAGCTTACGAGTACAAGAATAACGCCCATATTTTTTAGTTCTTAAAGTGTATTACTCCAAATTAATTTTAAAACTCCAATTAAGTTATTGAACAGCCACAGATTTTAACTGACAGACAACTATGTTAAAGCTTTAAAGTAAGCTGAAATGGGTATTGCCATTGTTTGACACTGAGCACTATCGAAATCTGCAATTTGTATTAAGAACAGCGGCAGCACCAATGGCATTGGTGCGGCTGTGTTTTAATATCTTAAAGGTGGGGAACAAGTAATGACTTTACTCTTACTGTTTTGTGCTCTACAAAGCAGAATAATACAGCAGTAAAAGAGAAAGAGACAGATGTACGACCCTTTTTGCACTCTCAATCGGGAGATCGTTACAACAAACAAATGATGGACGGAATGCTGACAATGCAGACATTCTCCCCCAGTCAAGAGATCTGGGTTAAATCCATCGTTCTTTTGCCCACTACGCCACGATGGATTTAGGCCCAGATCTCTGTACTGGGGTGAATGTATGACATTGTTCTGCATTCTGTCCATCAATTTTTGTTTTTGCATTGCTCAAACGGGAGATCGGCACTGACACTCGAAATTGCGTTTGCAACTCTCGCTATTAGGAAGGGGCATCCCTTCCTAATAGCAAGTCTCAATGCCATGTACTATTGTTTAGCGACCGCATTTGCGGCCGCAAAACACTCGCAGTTTACCACGGTGGTAAACCACTTGCACACGGGAAGGGTCCCTTCCCCTTTGTGAGTGTGTGAGAAAATATTTATTAAGAGCAGGCAGTGGTCCCAGGGACCAGTGCCTGCCCTTAAAAAATGAAACTGAAAAGTTTCATTTTTCTTTTTTAAATGCATCCCGGGCTGCATTTAAAAAAACTGCTTGATTTAAAAAGCAGTCACAGACATGGTGGTCTGCTGACCCCAGCAGTCCACCATCCCTGGGAGTACTATGCATTCCCACCGGGGTCGCAAATTGCGCTTGCCTCATGAATATTGATGAGGCAGGCAATTTGCGACACCATTGGGAATCGCAAACAGTGTCTGAGACACTGTTGTACATTCACTTTTGCGAGTCGCAAATTACAAGTCGCAATTCGACGCAATTTGCGACTTGCAAAAGGGAATGGTCGTACATCTGCCCAAAGCCCTTGCAGGTAGTCGTGGTATCGCATTCTTTAGAAGCATTGTCGTCGTAGGAACTGCACATTATACACCAAGGATAAATCTTAAACTTTAACTTGGCTTCAGGAGAAGCCACCAATACACCTCACAGTAAAACTAACTTTTTAGCTGCAGAGTAGCATTTGCATGTCGACAATCTCTCACTGGTCAAAAACCGAGGACTGAAATGTTGACTGCTTGCTTTACAGTTACAACCCCGCTCTTGTATCGCATTGGGGTCAAATGTACATCAAGGGACGGAAAATGTGACCCAAAGATTCAATATGTGTACCTGACAAACGTATAGACTTTGGCACAGTGGCACCATGGAGCAGTAAATCCTTACATGCTGAAATGTAAAAAAACTAAATCTTCATTCATTTGAAGCAAGATGTCCTGACAAAATGATTCTTATAGGCACGTGCACATGTATGTTTCAGGCCTAGATAATCAATCTGTTTAGTGACAGAGTTTTGAATGTTCATTTTAGACCTGCATTATTAAAGAAGGTATGGAATTTAGTGTTTATAGCTTGGCGGAGGAAACGTGGATTTTGAATGTTTATTCTCCTGACGGATCTGTAAAATATTGCAAGCTGTTTATGGAGGCTAAATGTGTGCTCTACTGAGCCAAGAGTAAGAGGAAATTTAATTTCACTTGCCCACAAGAAGCATCATGGAATTAGACATCAACAAGCAGTGGCAAAGCCAAAAGATCTCGTCTAAGTGAGAGCTATTGATTTTGTCAAATTCTTTTAGCTGTATTTGCTGCTGTGCAGCATCGCTGAAGGTTGGGGAAAAAAGCTCTATGGCACAGTGATCTGTTTTCTTGGAATGCTTTGCAAAAACAAAGTTTAATTATCTTATATCCAGGTGAAGTTTGCCGTTTTGGTCTAATTGAAGATAGAACCAAAATGGCCATACAGAGCAGGGAGTGCAGTGCTGCTTGCATCTTTGGATCAACTTGACAGTCATTGGCGTGACTTTTGGACACTTTTTAGGTCGAGCCTAGAGCAGCGCATGCGCTGCTTGCTCGACTTTTAGTAAGGGGGTTTTCAAAGCGCTACCCACAAGCTTTTGCTGGCCTCAAGCTTGCGTGGTCGCTCGCGTGCACGCGCGCAGCCGCCATCTGCCTTTCTTATCTCTTCCTCCGCATCGCTCGCCATTACATACACTTTCGCGGCCGCGCGGCCATGTCACTTTCACGGCCACGCGGCCATTGCTTGTCTTGTTTTCACTCTTTACAGTCCTTGAAAACTGCTTTGAAGCACACGTTTTATTCGTTCGTCTTCCAGGTCAGATCGCCCGGACCCCTAGGGCCACGTTTTCATCACCAAGTTTGCTCATTTTATTTTCTGCTCCTTTCTTCGCTACCTGCCCATTAGAGTTCTTGGCAGGATCCATCTAGGGAGATGCAGCAGCTGATTAAAACTGGTCGTGCACGTTTCGCTCTGTTTCCCAACAATGCTAAACTGTTCTTCGTGCAAAGATTGAAAATCCTCGGCTGCTTCACGATGCCTGTCCTGGCAAGCCATTGCGCGTTCTTTGTGTAAAAGGTACTGCACCAGAAGCAGGCATCGCTTGCCAGCTCCCTGTAGGTGGCGCTGTACCCTAAACACCGTTCTGTCGCTGTTACACCAGGTGTTGCCCTGACTGCTCTCCTATTAATCTGTTTCGTTCACCTGTGACCTGCATATGTTTGACTGATTTGTCACAAACCTCATCCAGGTTTTTTAATTCATCTCCCTCCGCCCATGTGCAGCATAGAGCACCAGAGGTCATCTTTTGACAGAAACTGGACTCTCAGCTCCCTCCTAGCCTGTCTCTTCAATGAGAAAGCAAAAAGGAAAGCGCTTCAGCCAATGCTGTCTAATGCTGGAAATTCCTCTGGAGAGCATTTCATCCATCGTTTTTCAGCTCCTCTGTGACACTACATAGGCTTCATTATCAGGTCCCCTGTGCCAGCCCCAGACCTGCCAACTCACACGGTGGCACCGTATGACACATGAAATTGACTCCTGTCACTCAGAGAATTTCAAGGCGACTGTCAATTGTTCTCATTCTTGCAGAAATTGAGCTTGAGAGTTTAGACATCTGGACTGAGCTGTAACCAGGGCATTGTGCGAAAAAGTGGCTAATATTGGAGCATACCTAGAAAGTAACAATCCATATTGAGTGTGAGTTTATGTTGAAGGAAGAGTGATCTAGCTGCATGGATGACTCAATGTGCTATGTGAATTGCTTTAAAGAGGATATGTCTAGCCAGTGACAGCCGCTATGGAGATTGGAGTGATGCTCTGATGTGATTTTGGTTTTATACTTTAAGTTGTCTGACAGTTGCATTCCAGGTTCTCTGAAGCCTATAGATCAGGTAGAGAGGGTATCCCAGGTACAGTCCACTGGCACAGTCAAGATAGGAAAGCCCGAAGGCAATGATGACCTGTACTCTTTGAAGAAAATCCAAGTAAGGTGATAATTAACACAAGACTTCAATACTGCAGAAAGGTCCTTCGGTAACTTGATTTTACATCAAGGCCCGGAGGCCAACATTATGCATGCTCCCTTTTATTGCTCCCAAACAGCAGCAACAAAAAACAGTAGAATTAGATTCCTAATAAGCTATAGAACTCTGAACATGCATATACACATTAGAACTGGCAGCCATCTTCCTCTTTTGTTGCTGCGCAGATAGAGATAAGTAACGTTTTAATACTGTTAATTTATGTTTGAGAGTAGATATATATAAAATGTGATTTTGAGATTTAAACGTTTTGGGATTTATAAAGTATGAAGAAGAGTGCACTGTAGGTATGTTTTAAAATTAAAGAAAGTACATTTTTTCAATGGGTATTATTTTAGAGACTTAATGTCGTTTAAGGAAAAGCGTAATCTCAGTTTTAGTGTTTGCGCGATAGATGTAACCAATTATACAGCGTGTTAAAAAAATAAAAATAAATGAAGATTCAGGTTTTTAGTTTACAGGGTTTGACAGTTGAACGAATACGTGTCTTGCGCGAGACTCCGAATCCTTCGGGCAGTCGATATGGTGTTGACATTGGAAGCTCTATCGCGTGAGGAGCGCTCGATTGGTGGCTGAAGATCTAACGTTAGGGATGATGCCGTACTTCATGCATTGGGCGGAGATCGTTTAATGCTGAGCGTGAGAAGAATGCCAATGATTGAAATTGAAGGAATTTGGAACAATTAGGTCGCCGTACGCATGCAGCGTACGGCGGCCATTTTGAAAGATAGGGAATCCTTGTATTTGTTAATGTGGATTTAGAATCGGACATATTTTGGGAAATAATCGAAGTCTGTCAGAACGCGAGTCAGTTTCTGACAGACTTCGGTCGGGGGTTTAGGAGGAGGTCGTGGTAGAGTGTTTATTTCCAAGGGATTGTGTGAGTTTTTAGATAGAAAGTGTTTTTAAGGTTAGAATTATTTTGGAGAAATATAAAGAGAGATTTAGTTTGAATAAGTTAAAGGAGGATATTTTGGAGATAGGTGTTTATTTAAAAAAATAATAAAGAGGAATCATGGAAGGTGTTAAGGGAAGTTTTGAAGAGAGAATGAAATCCTATATGGATAAAATGTTTGGGGAGATGACTGCATCTCTGGATAAAAAAATAGAAAGTAGTTTGGAGAAAACTATGCATAAGAAACAAAGGTCTGGCGAAGAAGAGAACTTCTTTACCACAGAAGAAGTTGATGTGGTTGCTGGAAGTTCTAACCAAGCGAGAAAAAGAGCTCTGAAAAGAAAAATGGTGGTATCAGTTAAGAAGGGGAAAGAACGTAAGGTTCTGAAAGGATCCGCTATAAAGGCAAAAGAGGGCACAAAAAAGGCGCAAAAAATGAAGGATACAACAGTAGCTTGTGATTCCACTTCGTCAAGTGGGGATGTTGAACTTACATGTAGTTCAAGGATTGACAATTTTGACGTGGAAGAAGTTCCACCTAAAAGGAGAAAGTTGAGAGAGATTAAGATTGAAGAAAATGATATCATTGATTCCCAAGGGGAAGAAATGTTTGACCCACTTATGATTCAACATCCTTATTCTCCGCAATGAGCTCCAGTGGAGCACATAGCTAAATATGTGAGATTTTGGATAAGGAGAGAAATACCAAAGGATGTCAGGACAAGGATGAGGAGTGAATGTCCAAGGCCTAGTCTTGAGAGCAAGGTGGCGTTTACTCCTGAGCTAGACCAAAAAATGTTGGCTTTCATTTATAAGTCAGGGAAAGACCCAAGGAAAGGTCTTGAAAAAGGCTTGAAAGGGTGTCAGGATAGACGTTTTGGGTCCACTGATAACATTTTTTGACATGTGCGAAGAAGCACATACAATTAATACTGGTATTGACGTGGCAGAAATGCGTCAATGGGTCCAAAGGGCTATATGTCTTTTGGGAAATTCTAATACTGCCCTTTGCATAGAAAGGAGGAAGAGTATTCTCTTTAAAATAGATCCAAAATTGGCTGATCTTGCAAATAAGGAGCCTGGGGAAAGAAGTGATGGTTTACTATTCGGAGAAGATTTTGTCAACAAGGACATGTCTAGATATGTTAGCACATTTAGTTCTTTGGAAAAAGCGCAAAAAGATATAAGGAGAGTTTTTGGCGTGGTCGGGCGAATGCGGGGTCGGTTCCCCGGCTGCGGACAGGGCATTTCCAGAGAAAATTTTGGAAGAGGAGGCAGACCCAATGGGACAGGTTTTGGATCCAGTTTCTACGGATCAAGAGGCGGGCAGGGAAGCTTCTTCCTGCAGAGACAAAGAAGCAGGGCCAGAGGAATGCGTTCAGAGAGGCATACAAGGGGTGCCTCAGGTAAGCTGTTTTCAAGACCACTTTTCTATCCAATAAAGTTGGGCGTCAGACTAATCCTATTTGTTTCGCGATGGAATGAAATTACTCAGGATCCATGGGTTTTGGAAACAGTGTCAGGTTACAGGATAGATTTCATTCAAACTCCAGTGCAGGAGAGGGCTCCAAATATTTTGAGATTCTCAGAGGAAATGGAGGAAATGGTGACGAAGGAAATAGAGGCCTTAAAGAGAAAAGGTGCTATAGAAAGAGCAAAAAAAGTAAAAGGAGGATTCATAAGCAATATATTTCTGGTGGAAAAGAAGGAGAAAGGAATGCATCCAGTAATCAATCTGAGAGAGTTGAACGATTGGGTTTCTTACAATCATTTCAAAATGGAGGGGATCCATTTGTTAAGGGATCTGTTAAGGAGGGGAGATTGGCTGACAAGATTGGATTTGAAAGATGCTTATTTGACTATTCCGATGTGCGAGGATCAGAGGGATTTTCTGCAGTTCAGGTGGAAAGGAATGTTATGGAGATTCAAGAGTCTCCCGTTCGGGTTGACATCGGCCCCATGGTGTTTTACAAAGGTGATGCGAACAGTGGCGGCTTGGTTGAGATCAAGAGGGATACGTTTGATTATCTATCTGGACGATGTGTTGATCATGACGGAGAACAAGGACTTAGCATTAGAGCAGGCGGAGTTTGCAGTAAGGATATTAGAGGATTTAGGCTTTGTGGTGAACAAAGAGAAATCATGTGTGGTGCCTCATCAGGAGATACAGTTTTTAGGCTTTCAGATTCAGACGTTGGAATGTGTGTTGAGATTGCCTATGATGAAGGTGAGAAAAATAAAAAAGGAGGTGAAAAGAGCACGTTGTTCAGAATGGATTACTTTGAGACAATTAGCTCGCCGACTGGGTCTGTTATCAGCATCAATACAAGCGATATTTCCAGCTCCACTTCATTACAGAGCGTCACAGAGAATGAAGGGATATCTTTTGAGAAGAGGGGCGAAGTATTCTCAAAAGATATCGCTGAATCAAGACTCAAAGGAGGAGTTGAATTGGTGGATGATGAATCTGGATGCATGGAACAGAAGAGCGATTTTTGGGGAGGTACCAGAGGTAGAGATAGAGTCGGATGCGAGTCTTCACGGATGGGAAGCACGATGTGGTAGGGTGTCAACAGGGGGAAAATGGTCGGAGCTGGAGAGAAAGATGCATATAAATTGGTGAAGTGTTGTGCTCTTTTAAAGATGGACAATTTGTCGGCCGTGAGGTACGTGAAAAAGTTAGGGGGTCCTCGTTCGAAGGGTTTGGCAGAGTTAGAGAAAGAATTTTGGAATTTTTGCTTAGAGAAGGAGATTGTGGTTCAGGCTCAGTATATTCCGGGTCAGAACAACGTAGAAGCGGATTGGTTTTCAAGGTATCTCAAGGATGTGAGCAATTGGAGATTAAACAAAGATGTTTTTATGAGGTTAGAGGAGAGATGGGGTCCATTTCAGGTAGACCTATTTGCGGACAGACTGAATTGTCAGTTGAAAATGTTTTACAGTTGGAGACCGGATCCGGAGGCAAAGGGGATAGATGCTTTTCTCCAGAGTTGGTGTGTAGGAATGAATTATGCTTTTTCCCCTTTCTCTTTGATTCAGAGGGCGTTATTGAAAGTAAGGAGGGAGAAGGCGGAGTTGGTGATGATAACACTTTTCTAGAGAGCTCAAGTGTGGTTTCCGAATATGATGGATATGGTGATAGAGAATCCGGTGTTGTTGCCGAACATAAGAGAGATTATTATAGATCCGGAGGGTAAGGTTCACGAGTTAGTTGTGAAAGGTCAATTAAGGTTGGTGGCATGGCTGATTTCAGGAGAATATGGCAGGTGCATGGATTATCAAACGAGGCTGAGGATCTTATTGCAGACTCATGGTCGGTCCAAGGGAACGACTAAGGTATATAGATCAGCATGGAGAAGATGGTCTGGTTGGTGTGCTGAGAGGAATTTGGATTCCATATCAGCTTCTGTAGTTGAGGTGGTTAATTATTTGTCTGATTTGTATAAAAATGGTTTAGCCTACAATACTGTGAATATAAGCAGATCAGCAATTTCAGCAGGACATATTTTGGTGGATGGTTAGCCAGTAGGGCAACATGTGTTGGTAAGAAGGTTGGTAAGGAGTGTGAGGATGGTTTTCCCACCTAAGGCTAAGTACGCTGTGCTTTGAGATTGTGGGAATATAGAGAGACTGACTGCGAGGGCAAGTTGTAAAGGGCGCTGTGTCCCCCTTGTTTTATTGCATGGGTTAATAAAGTCAATAACAAAATGTTTGTCTCCGTCGACGTCTGCCACCAAGGTCGAAACTGGTTCCCTGTTCCTCTCTCGGGGCCCGGGTACTGTGGGGCGTGGTCTTCTCGTTGAATGGTGATGTGGAGTCGGACCGGAAACCAAAACAAAAACAAAAGAAAGGCACTGGTCAGTGCAACTGGGGTATCACAGCTTTAGCAAAAGGTTACACCCGTGTTGGAGTCCTATAGCGCTGGAGTGAGGATTCCAGGAGGATGGACAGGACTGGGGACCGTCACCAGAATGTATAGGAGGGGGGGGAAGAAGGTTGAAGGTGTAGGCGTGGGGAAGGCCAGGGGAATCTCGAGCGCTCTCGGCAGGTCTGATGCCGTGCTCCCTCTCTACCCTGCCGGCTTCTTTCCTCCCGCCCCGCTCCCAATCCCGAGGACCCTGGCACGCACCTGTTCGAGCCACGTCCCTCCCGTGGGGCCGTGGTGGGGCGCTGCGTCCTCCTCGTGAAGTCTTGGCTCCTCTTCTCTTGAACCGCACACCGGAGGGGTTCCCAGCACTGGTCTCCGCGTCTCTGTCGGTCGGATCAGTTGGCGCTCGCTCTCTTCCGGGATCAACGTTCCGTCCGCGTCATCAGGAGGCTCCCTCTTGTTGGTCTCGGGACTGCGAGACTCCGCCTCCACGAAGAATGGGGCGGGAGAAACCGGCCAATCCGCGTCGGTTTCCTGGTACGTGGCGGGGAAGTCATAGCCGCCAGAGGGCTGGAATGAAGAAAGAAGGGGCGGATCAGGGAAACCCTCGGGTAATGTCTCAGCGGTTCCCGGCACTCCCCGACACACCCCTCCCCTAGAGTCATCCCGATCGGGGAGGACAGGAAAACGAGAGAGGAAGTCGGCATTGGCATTTAGGGCCCCCTTACGGTGGTGAATGTCAAAGGTGAAGGGTTGCAATGATAGAAACCAACGCATAACTCTAGGGTTGGTGCCCTTGTTTCGAGCCAGCCACACCAGGGGAGCATGGTCCGTCAAGAGGCTGAATCTGCCGCCCTCGAGGTAGTACCTCAGTTTCTCCACAGCCCATTTGATGGCCAGACACTCCTTTTCGATAGTGGGATAGGAACGTTCCCTAGGGAAGAGCTTTCGACTAAGAAACAGGATAGGGTGTTCCGCTCCGTCCATGGTTTTCTGTGATAGAACCGCACCTATGCCGACATCTGAAGCGTCGGTTTGGAGGAGGAAAGGCCGAGAGAAATCGGGTGAGAGTAATACGGGGCTGTGTATGATGGCCGATTTGAGATCGGAAAAGGCTTGTTGTACCGCTGGGGAGGGGGATAACAACTCCCTGTTCTTGACGTCCTTTTTCAAGAGGTCAGTAAGAGGTGCCGAAAGGGTTGAGTATTGGGGAATGAAACGCCGATAATAGCCCAAGAGGCCCAGGAATGCTCGCACTCCTTTTTTTGTGGTCGGAAGGGGGGCATCTGCTATGGCTCTTACTTTTTCCCTCTGAGGTTCTATACACCCATTACCCAGTAGGTACCCTAAATATTTCACTTTGGAAAACCCAACTCTCGATTTTTTCGCATTGATGTGTAGCCCTGCTTGTTCAAGGGCCGCCAGAATATGCTGTAGGTGGTCTAAGTGTTGGTCCCATCGCGAACTGTATATGACTATGTCGTCTAGATAAGCGGACGAGTAGCCTTGATGGGGTTTCAGAACATGGTTCATTAGCCGTTGGAATGTAGCTGGGGCACCGTGTAGCCCAAAGGGCAATACAGTGAACTGAAAAAGGCCATCGGGAGTTGTGAAGGCTGTTTTCTTCTGGTCTACCTTACGTAGGGGTACCTGCCAATACCCCTTGGTAAGATCTAGCGTGGTGATGTAGTGGGCATCTCCGAGTTGTTCTATCAGTTCATCGACTCTAGGCAGGGGATACGCATCAAGAGCCGAGATGGCGTTCACCTGTCTGAAGTCGATGCAGAAACGGATACTGCCGTCAGGTTTGGGGACCAGAACGATCGGGGAGGACCAATCACTGTGGGACGGTTCGATGACACCCATCTCCAGCATTTTCTGGACTTCCTGGGTAACAGCTGCCCTGCGGTGTGCTGGTATGCGATAGGGTCGTAGGCGAACCACTTTTCCTGGCACGGTATGGATGGCGTGTTCCACTACGGAGGTCTTCCCTGGCTGATCCGAGAACACGTGTGCAAACGGGATTAGCCTATTCAATAAGGATGTTTGCTGTTCGGGTTTTAGGTGTTCATTAACCACTAAGTCTTCTAAGGTGCTGTTCGTCGTGTCAGGAACGCCTACCAGGAGGTTAGTGCGACTGGGAGGGAGGGGTCCTAGCCATTTTTTAAAGATTTTTATGTGGTAGGTTTGGGTACGATTGGGTCCAATCGCCAATCGGTAGGTGGTCTTCCCAAACAGTGCCACGACCTTGAAGGGCCCTTTCCACTCTTTTTGTACTGAGGTCAAGGATTTTGGTAAACTCACTAAAGCCCAATCCCCCCGCTGTAGAGAACGCCATTTCTTCCCTTTATCATACTGGGTCCTTTGTTTCTCTTGTTGTTTTTCCAGGTTGGTATGCGCAAGGTCGCGCAATTTAGCCAGATGTGACTTCAGGGACCGACTGTAGTCCAGAAGGTCGCGGGCATCGTTGGGCCTCCCACGCCTCCCTTGTCATCTCCAGTAGGGTTCGCGGTCGTCTGCCGTATAACATCTCGAAAGATGAACACCCCAGACTGGACTGGACCTGTCCTCGTATGACGTATAAGGCGAGGGGAAGGAGTTGATCCCAACGTCGTCCTTCTAAGGCCAACATTTTTTTAAGGGTTAGCTTTATGGTCCCGTTATATCGTTCCACTAGACCGTCGGTCTGTGGGTGGTAGGCCGAGGTTCTTATCTGTTTGATTTGGAGGAGGGCACACACCTGTTTCATCAGTCGAGATAAAAAAGGGGTCCCTTGGTCTGTCAAGATTTCGCGCGGAAACCCGACACGGAAAAAGAACTCTAGCAAGCGATCGGCAATAGCCGCGGTGGTAGGAGCTCGAAGTGGAAAGGCCTCGGGAAACCTGGTACAATAGTCCACCAATACTAGAATGTATTGGTGTCCCTTGGTGGACTTGGGTAAAGGACCTACAAGGTCCATCCCAACACGTTCAAAGGGTTTACCAATGATAGGCAAGGGTTGGAGAGGAACTGCTCGTGGTCGATAGGGGTTCTTGACTTGGCAGATGGGACACTCCTGGCAGTATTTTCGTATGTGGGCAAAGATACCTGGCCAATAAAAATCCCGTAAGAGGTTCTGGGTCACCTTCTCTGGGCCTAGGTGTCCTGCTAAGAGGTGAGAGTGGGCATAAAACATGATTTGCTCTCTAAACCGTTGGGGAACTAGTAACTGGGGGGATTCCGCTTCTTTGGCGATTCTATACAATAACCCTTTTGTTATCTTAAATAAGGGATAGAGTGGTTGGGGGTTTTGGTCGTTGTTTCGGGCTTGTTGCCACGCGGCAGCAAGGGAAGGGTCGCTCGTCTGGGCCCACTGGAAGCGATCATCCTGTTGCCAGGGTTCCTGGGTGAGAAGGGTCGTCTGGCCCTCGGAGTGTTTGGAAAGGGAAGGTAACAACCCGGTGTGTTCCTTCATGAGGGTCATGAAAGACGGGTTGTCAGTGCCGAGGATCAAGAGTTCGGG
This sequence comes from Triturus cristatus, assembly GCF_964204655.1. Classification (NCBI taxonomy): domain Eukaryota; kingdom Metazoa; phylum Chordata; class Amphibia; order Caudata; family Salamandridae; genus Triturus; species Triturus cristatus. The sequence continues at coordinate 1,234,816,491 of NC_140585.1, read as the reverse complement.
GAGTGTATGCAAAACCCCAACAGAGATATTGAAGGGGGGATTGTCTTTATAGACCAAGGGAACTAGGGCTGTGGGGTACTCCTTTACGTCGCCATGGACACATCTAATATGTGTTTTCCCACCTGGAATGATCTGATGCTTCCCCACTAGCCTCGCATGAATCACTGACTGACGACACCCAGTATCCAGGTGGGCTTCCAAGGCATTGCCGTTTACTGACACACTTACGTAAAAGCAGGGCCCTGCCTCCGCAGTGTAGAACAGGCTGCGGGGAATGCAACTGACGTCCATGGGTTCGTCGACATGCTTCTTGGGACAAGTCCTGGCGATGTGGCCCCAACCCCCGCAGTCGAAGCATTGCGGTCCCCGATGGGGAGGTAGGTCGCCTCGAGGTGGAGGTATCTTTTCTGCGTCTCTGATGGGTCTCAAGGGTTTCCGGGGTCCGGGGAGAGCCCGGGAGGCTCTATCCGTCTCTCCATGCGGAAGACAGGGTTGGGCCCGGGAATAGGATGTGGCCATATCCACCGCTTGTTCTGGAGTTAGATGGGAGTGTTGCCTCAACCACCTTTGGGTGGGATAGGGCAATGATTCAATAAACTGTTCTAAGTAGATGGCTCTCATGATATCCTCCTTGGTGTTTTCAGTGGGTTTCAGCCACTTGTCTGCGGCCATTTTCAATTTGAAATATAAAGTCTTGGGGTTGTCCCCTGGGGCCCCTCTTTCTTTTCGGAACCGCATACGGTATGTTTCTGGATCCAATCCGAGATGATCCAATATAATCATTTTCACTTCTTCATAGGGGGTCACCCCTCCTGCGTTGGCAACCTGGTAGGCCGCTTGGGCCTCCCCAGACAACAGAGGTGCCAAAAAGAAGGGCCACTTTGCAACCGGCCAACCGGAGGCCCGTGCGCCCGCTCGAAATTCATAAGAAAAGCATCGGGGTCTTCCCCCGAAACGTATTTTTGTAGGGAGACCGTGGGTGGAGAGGAGACAGTTCTGGTTTCTCGGGACCTGCCACCCCCCTGGCCAGCTTCCTCCCCCACTCGTAGCAGGGCGTCCATTTGTCCCTTGATCATGTCCTTAAACAAGTCCCTGTCGGCTTGCGCAATGTTGACCTGTCTCTCCATGGCCCATTCTAGTTTCTTCTGTCCCTCTGCTAAGAGCTGAATCAAGGCCTCCATTATCATGTAGTGGAGTGTGGGCTCCTATCTGGCTCGCCACTGTGGGAATATAGAGAGACTGACTGCGAGGGCAAGTTGTAAAGGGCGCTGTGTCCCCCTTGTTTTATTGCATGGGTTAATAAAGTCAATAACAAAATGTTTGTCTCCGTCGACGTCTGCCACCAAGGTCGAAACTGGTTCCCTGTTCCTCTCTCGGGGCCCGGGTACTGTGGGGCGTGGTCTTCTCGTTGAACGGTGATGTGGAGTCGGACCGGAAACCAAAACAAAAACAAAAGAAAGGCACTGGTCAGTGCAACTGGGGTATCACAGCTTTAGCAAAAGGTTACACCCGTGTTGGAGTCCTATAGCGCTGGAGTGAGGATTCCAGGAGGATGGACAGGACTGGGGACCGTCACCAGAATGTATAGGAGGGGGGGGAGAAAGGTTGAAGGTGTAGGCGTGGGGAAGGCCAGGGGAATCTCGAGCGCTCTCGGCAGGTCTGATGCCGTGCTCCCTCTCTACCCTGCCGGCTTCTTTCCTCCCGCCCCGCTCCCAATCCCGAGGACCCTGGCATGTACCTGTTCGAGCCACGTCCCTCCCGTGGGGCCGTGGCGGGGCGCTGCGTCCTCCTCGCGAAGTCTTGGCTCCTCTTCTCTTGAACCGCACACCGGAAGGGTTCCCAGCACTGGTCTCCACGTCTCTGTCGGTCGGGTCAGTTGGCGCTCGCTCTCTTCCGGGATCGACGTTCCGTCCACGTCATCAGGAGGCTCCCTCTTTTTGGTCTCGCGACTGCGAGACTCCGCCTCCACGAAGAATGGGGCGGGAGAAACCGGCCAATCCACGTCGGTTTCCTGGTACGTGGCGGGGAAGTCATAGCCGCCAAAGGGCTGGAATGAAGAAAGAAGGGGCGGTTCAGGGAAACCCTCGGGTAATGTCTCAGCGGTTCCCGGCACTCCCCGACAGAGATGTTTCTTTGGTCTTGAAAGAAATAGATAGTTGGGGTGATAATTCTACTTTGGATATTAAGTTTCTGTCTTGGAAGATGGCTATGCTTCTTTGTCTGGTTTCTTGTAGATGTGTGTCTGATATAAGGGCTTCAGAAGTGGATTCTAGGTGTTATCAACCGGAGGGTGTATGCTTTGAGATAAGGAAAAGAACGAAGACTATGTCTAGGACAATTTTTTATCCTTATTTGGAGAGCAGTGTTAATTTGTGTGTGGTGAGTTGTTTGAGAGAATTTGAAAGAAGGACTTCTGGATTGAGGCAGGTTGGTTGTTCTCAACTTTTAATCTCTTATAAAAAGCCTTTTAGACCTGTGTCGACTCCTACGTTGGCTAGGTGGGTGAGAGAGGTGATGATGAAGGCAGGAGTGGATGTGAGTGTCTTTGGAGCACATTCTGTTAGAGGAGCGATGGCAAGCAAAGCATTTATGAGAGGTTTTAGTTTAGGGTGAATAATGAAGGCAGCTGATTGGAGTAATGAATCAACATTTAAGAGGTTTTATTTTAAGCCAGTGGAGAATGTGTTAGATAGAGTTTTGGATGAACTTTGAACATGCATAATGTCCGGGCCTTGATGTAAAATGCAGTTTTTCCACATTTAGAAATGGGTAGAAAATCATGATTTTAATAAAGGCACGGAGGCAAATATTATCCCTCCGCTGTTCCCTCCCAGTTTATTCATTGTTTGTTTTTGCTATTCAGGATAAAGTAGAAGATTTTGTTCAAAGGAGAAGTTTGGAAAATCGGGAAGATTCTGCATCGAGTGGAGATTGGCAGATGGAAATGTGTTTATTATTTCAGGAAGAGTCTTTGTTTTTTTGTCCGCAGCACCTAAAAGAGGAAGATGACTGCCAGTTCTAATGTGTATATGCATGTTCAGTGTTCTAGAGCTTATTAGGATTCTAATTCTAGTGTTTTTTGTTGCTGCTGTTTGGGAGCAATAAAAGGGAGCATGCATAATATTTGCCTCCGTGCCTTTATTAAAATCATGATTTTCTACCCATTTCTAAATGTGGAAAATCTGCATTTACTTGTGTTACAATAGAGAGTATAGAGCGCAGAGTCATTCTCATGTTCCTTTCTTGTGTTCAAAGAGTTAGTGCTGGATTTAGTTCTTGTTCTTGTGGTCAGATGTCAGAAAGAAGATAGAAGGTTCATTTCCTGCAGCATGTATTTTTTGACAAGTTTAGTTTGACTTTATTAGATAGCATTTAGTATTCAACCGCATGGAGTCATCACCTGATGACACAATATTCAAGATCTGATGAGTTTTAGAATGATATTTTGGTCACCTGGGTAGTTTTCATGGTTGAGGGTGAACAAAATGGAAATATCTGAGGTCACAAGAAGGCTGATGTACACTCTGAATGGGATAGACGGTATAGACGTGTGAGACACTGGCTGTGGAGGGGAATGCCACTGAGAACATAGGAAGAGATATGATGAGGGATCGGTAAGTGAGGCAATACAGTGCAGTACTGTACATGTGTATCCTATGTTGTCAAGTCTCTGTAGCAACATAAAGTACTTGAATATCTAATAAAAAGTTACGAATGAGGAGACCCTATAAAGTGGTCCTTGCTCATCCCAACATTGAGAAAACCACATAAAGTGCAGGTTACCATTGCTAGAATCTGCTAATACATTGTTAGCTTGCTGGTGTCCCTTTACCCTCCTCAGATTACATCCTGTGCAGCAATGCTCCTTCACACTATGGATCCACCGATGTCCTGAGTTTGGCTGCCGAAAGAAAAGCCTCCATGTCGCTAATGGAACTGTGCTCTGCAGCATGCCCCAACCACATCTCCTCCCGAACTGCAACAGACACAACTATCCTGATGAATGCCTCCCTTCTCTCTGATATAGTCCCTGCCCCCCCCCCTCGATCCTTGGAATCATCACCCAGCCCCTAAAAAAGGCCAGTTGATCCATATATATTGGCTGACTTTTAGCCAATCTTACATTTATCAGCAAAAACAAAACAGAAGGAGGAAACAAAACAGCTTCAAGATTAAGCAGAACTGAAACACCCCCCCATAACCATCAATCTCAATTCCACCATTTTCGAAGCAAATCATTTGCTTTGGCAAACATCTACCTATGCCCCTTGCCTCAGCAAACCAAGACATGCCAGCTGAGCTTCCAAATCTAGGTTGATGAAACACAAATTAACTTTCAAGTAAATAACAAACTAGAGAATCCGCTAAAAATGATTTTGTGCCTGGACCTCATCTTTCTCTGGATGAGGAGATACACCTTTGCATGAATGTCCCAAAGACCGAAATCCTAGTGACTGGAGTCCATAAGCATAAGACACTACCATTTAGCTTGCCTTCTAGTCTTAGTACCACATCCATGACATCTTCAAAATTCTGTGCCCGATGAAACTGATGCCACACTATGCATCAATCAGAACTCTTTGCTGAAATGAAACATGGAGGAAGATCGCTGGGCATACAATAACCTAGATCTCTGAATGCCCTATGTCCTAACTTGAGATCTGAGTCCACATAAATTACCTTTGTAGAACCTCTAATGTAGAAGCCTATAAAACTCCACAATAAATTAATAAAAAGGTTCAAAGGCAAAGCAGAGGTGTGGTACCAGAAGTGTCATGACTCCACTTGAAAGCAATAGATACACAAATGATGGATGGAATGTGAAACAAATCAAACATTCACCCCCAGTCAAGAGATCTGGGTTAAATCCATTGTTCTTTTGCTCATCATGCCACCCCAGTTTAGACCCGGCAAAATGCATATCATTCTTGACCCTGCTCCTAATTGGAAGAGTCCAGCCTGAACTGCCAAGCCAGGTCCTCCCTGAATCAGAAACAATCATCCTGGGACCGTTTTCGGGGTATCACCCCTCTTCAGCCAGGCTAGCTTGAATCCAGTGACACAGTGATCCCGGAACTCATATCTGGCATACCCAGCGCACTTATGGCGAGAAAGCATAAGACACACAAATGATGGACGGAATGCAGAACAAATCAAACATTCACCCCCAGTCAAGAGAACTGAGTTTAATCCATCGCTCTTTTGCTCACTATGCCTCCCCAGTTTGGACTCAACCATATGCAAATCAGTCTAGACCCTGCTCCTTATGGGATCAGTTCAGCCCAAACTACCAGGCCAAGTCCTCCCTCGACCAGAAAGAAGCGTCCAGAGACTGGTTTCGGGGTATCATCCCTCATCAGCCAGGCTAGCTTGAATCCAGTGGCCCCAAACTGGGGTGCCATAGTGAGCAAAAGAACGATGGATTAAACCTAGATCTCTTGACTGGGGGTGAGTGGTTTAAAAGTTTCAGCACTCCATCCCTCATCTTGTTGTGTTTGCTATAACTCCACTTGAGTCAGCAGTACTTTGATGTCATCACATGTGGCTTTCGCACTACGACCAGGACAGAATCCAGTTTGGTAGTTTGAAAGAAGGCTGTTTCCTTTGATTAATGAGATTAATGTCTTTATTTTTTGGGCTGGATATTTACCATAGGTTACGGTATTTGAATACACACAGCGTTGCCTGTTTTCAGAAGGTATGCAAAGATATTTACAAAACTCAAAGATAGTTCACAAAGTCTGCTGGTTGTTTATGCTTTGAGGCATATGTCAAAGAATTACATATGTCAAATTTGGTTGCACAGGTATTGCGGAGGTCAGGTGTAGCTTTTGACATTCACTCTTGGGTCAAAGATGTTTGCATAGGTAGTACTTAGGTCATGTGTAAGTCCAGGGAGCTCTGGAAGCATCTCAGGACCAGGACAAAAGTTATACATGATACATGTGTCTAAGTGGTTCAAAGAGTGTTGGTGATATTAAAGACAAACACTTTAATATTTCCTTACTTGTTGGTGCAAGGGGGTAAGAAGAGATGACTTTGTGCTATTCATGTATTAAGAGTTTGAGGCTGTTATATAAGAACCTTTTTCATATTGTATGAGTGACAACACAAGAAACCTAAAAGACTCCATTAGTTCCAGAACCTTTACCCAAAAAAAGCATTTGGTAAAAAAAAAACTTTTGCTACTATCAGACACTTTATACATTTAAAAACTGTACTTAGTAACTTTTAAGAATAATAAAATAACCGCTGAAGTAGTTGCAGTATTCTTGTATGAAATAGTTAAGTGTAGCTTAAAGAGGGCGGCATAGACATCTTTTCTGAATAGATGAACTTATTTCTGAAGAAAAACAGCAAAGGTTGTCAATTTTCATGCATCACCCAAGTGGAATGGGATGGTAGAATGTATTAACAGGGTAGTACAAGAGTACGCACAACTGGGAACGTCAAATGGTATTAATTGTAGGATGGCTCTCGAAAGAAAGCTATGGTCCTGCCGATCACGCTACATCCTGCCACAAGTCGTTTCCCTTGTATCTAAGTGAACAAGTTCCAAACACCAAACTGTATGCATAACGGATAGGAAGACTGTCAGTCTTCAGAAAAAAAATCATATCTTACGTATGGGGTGCGTATGTGATGTCACAGAAGTGGAGGTCGTGGAATTTAGAACGCAACTTTAGGATGTGGTTTGGAAGAAAACTTTAATCATAGGAGAGTTTTGTTCTGTGATCTTACCTTGGTATCTAGTCAGTTGCTTAAAATGCACTATGGGGCATATTTATCATAGTTTCACGAAGCGCAATGCAGCAAGCTACCTTTTTTTTTTAGAACAGATTTTATTGAACAATTACTCTTGACATCTTACAGTCAGCAGTGCAAATATAATAGTACACAGTTAACATTGAGATTCGTTCGTGGCCCGGGATCCCTCCTTCAGGCAGATCTCTGAATGTGGGGCCACAAATTGTGAAGTAGTTTGTTGCTGTTATTACACACCACTGCGCAGCAGTCCACACTTAATGTTAGTCTTCACTGGGATATGAGCTATAGGTTGCTGCGTTGTCTTGCCTGCTTCCTGCAAGAAGGCAACAACTTGATCCCTCCCACTGCCCCCCCCCCACCCGACAGGCGTGCCGTACTTACCAAGTGTTGAATACCACTCGGGTGGCCTTCCATGCTGCTGAGCTTGATCGCTATATAGTACCTGCACTTGCTCCCATGTTTTAGTGTCTGGACGGTCATTGCCACCCCCATCCACTGCTTCTTCTCCTCTATTCATACTGGTCTATGGTGGTAATTTCCTATCCCCAGTGCTTGCGATGCCCCTGTGGTTCGTCCTCTGGTCCAACTTCTGGGTTCTTTAGTGGTGTCACCAGAGATTCCCATGCTCTTGCTGACTCTGGCGAATTCTCACTTCAAATCCTTCTGGCTACTCGTAACAATGCAGCAAGCCGCCTTGCTGCACTGCGTGAAAGAGCAGGAATTTAACATCATATGGCGCAATCCTATCCTTTCCATGCACTGGTGCACTTTTAACTGCCACTATGGTACAAGGGTGCCTGCGTTGTAAGCAGGACTCTTTTTGTGCAGGAAGGGATATCTTCCTGCACAAAA